>NC_134847.1:20934845-21550053 GCF_965363235.1 Mytilus galloprovincialis | reverse complement strand
ACAAAGTATAACCTACCATTACCTCAAACCTGACAGTATAATACAAATCTTTTTTGTTCACAACATATGAAGTCATTTCGATTGATTATCTCCCTTCAATACATTATACACAAAGTATAACCTACCGTTACCTCATACCTAACAATATTAAACAAATCTTTATTGTTCACCCCCTATGAAGTAATGTGGATTGATTATCCCCCCTTATACAATATACACAAAGTATAACCTACCATTACCTCAAACCTGACAGTATCAAACAAATCTTTATTGTTCACCCTCTATGAAGTCATTTGGATTGATTATCTCCCCTTTATACATTATACACAAAGTATAACCTACCATAACCTCAAATATTACAGTATAAAACAAATCTTTTTGTTCACCCCCTATGAAGTCATTTGGATTGATTATCTCCCCTCAATTCATTATACACTAAGTATAACCTACCGTTACCTCATACCTGACAATATAAAACAAATCTTTATTGTTCACCCTTATGAAGTAATGTGGATTGATTATCCCCCCTTATACAATATACACAAAGTATAACCTACTGTTACCTCAAACCTGACAATATCAAACAAATCTTTATAGTTTACCCCCTATGAAATCAGTTGGATTGATTATCTCCCCTTTATACATTATACACAAAGTATAACCTACCCTTACCTCAAACCTGCCAATATAAAACTAATCTTTATTGTTCACCCCCTATGAAGTCATTTGGAGTGATTATCTCCCCTTTATACATTATACACAAAGTATCACCTACCATTACCTCAAACCTGACAGTATAATACAAATCTTTTTTGTTCACAACATATGAAGTCATTTCGATTGCTTATCTCCCCTTAATACATTATACACTAAATATAACCTACCATTGCCTCAAACATAACAGTATAAAACCATTTTTTTCTTTCACCTCCTATGAAGTCATTTGGATTGATTATCTCCCCTTTATACAATATACACAAAGTATAACCTACCATTACCTCAAACCTGACAGTATAAAACAAATCTGTATTGTTCACCCCCTATGGAGTAATGTAGATTGATCCTCCCCCCATTATACAATATACACAAAGTATAACCTACCATTACCTCAAACCTGACAGTATAATACAAATCTTTTTTGTTCACAATATATGAAGTCATTTCGATTGATTATCTCCCCTTAATACATTTCACACAAAGTATAACCTACCGGTACCTCAAACCTGACAATATCAAACAAATCTTTATAGTTCACACCTGATGAAGTCATTTGAATTGATTATCTCCCCTTTATACATTATACACAAAGTATATAACCTACCGTTACCTCAAACCTGACAATATAAAACTACTCTTTATTGTTCACCCCCTATGAAGTCATTTGGAGTGATTATCTCCCCTTAATACATAATACACAAAGTATAACCTACCATTATCTCAAACCTGACAGTATAATACAAATCTTTTTTGTTCACAACATATGGAGTCATTTTGATTCATTATCTCCCCTTAATACATTATACACAAAGTATAACCTACTGTTACCTCAAACATAACAGTATAAAACCATTTTTTTTTCATCCCCTATGAAGTCATTTGGATTGATTTTCTCCTCTTTATACATTATACACAAAGAAGAACCTACCGTTACCTTAAACATAACAGTATAAAACCAATCTTTTTTTTCAACCCCTATGAAGTCATTTGGATTGATTATCTCTCCTCAATACATTATACACAAAGTAAAACCTACCATTACCTCATACCTGACAATATAAAACAAATCTTTATTGTTCACCCCTATGAAGTAATGTGGATTGATTATCCCCCCTTATACAATATACACAAAGTATAACCTACCATTACCTCAAACCTGACAGTATCAAACAAATCTTTATAGTTCACCCTCTATGAAGTCATTTGGATTGATTATCTCCCCTTTATACATTATACACAAAGTATAACCTACCATAACCTCAAACATTACAGTATAAAACAAATTTTTTGTTCACCCCTATGAAGTCATTTGGATTCATTATCTCCCCTCAATTCATTATACACAAAGTATAACCTACCGTTACCTCATACCTGACAATATAAAACAAATCTTTATTGTTCACCCCTATGAAGTAATGTGGATTGATGATCCCCCCTTATACAATATACACAAAGTATAACCTACTGTTACCTCAAACCTGACAATATCAAACAAATCTTTATAGTTTACCCCCTATGAAGTCAGTTGGATTGATTATCTCCCCTTTATACATTATACACAAAGTATAACCTACCCTTACCTCAAACCTGCCAATATAAAACTAATCTTTATTGTTCACCCCCTATGAAGTCATTTGGAGTGATTATCTCCCCTTTATACATTATACACAAACTATCACCTACCATTACCTCAAACCTGACAGTATAATACAAATCTTTTTTGTTCACAACATATGAAGTCATTTCGATTGCTTATCTCCCCTTAATACATTATACACTAAATATAACCTACCATTGCCTCAAACATAACAGTATAAAACCATTTTTTTCTTTCACCCCCTATGAAGTAATGTGGATTGATTATCCCCCCTTATACAATATACACAAAGTATAACCTACTGTTACCTCAAACCTGACAATATCAAACAAATCTTTATAGTTTACCCCCTATGAAGTCAGTTGGATTGATTATCTCCCCTTTATACATTATACACAAAGTATAACCTACCCTTACCTCAAACCTGCCAATATAAAACTAATCTTTATTGTTCACCCCCTATGAAGTCATTTGGAGTGATTATCTCCCCTTTATATATTATACACAAAGTATCACCTACCATTACATCAAACCTGACAGTATAATACAAATCTTTTTTGTTCACAACATATGAAGTCATTTCGATTGCTTATCTCCCCTTAATACATTATACACTAAATATAACCTACCATTGCCTCAAACATAACAGTATAAAACCATTTTTTTCTTTCACCCCCTATGAAGTCATTTGGATTGATTATCTCCCCTTTATACAATATACACAAAGTATAACCTACCATTACCTCAAACCTGACAGTATAAAACAAATCTGTATTGTTCACCCCCTATGGAGTAATGTGGATTGATCCTCCCCCCATTATACAATATACACAAAGTATAACCTACCATTACCTCAAACCTGACAGTATAATACAAATCTTTTTTGTTCACAATATATGAAGTCATTTCGATTGATTATCTCCCCTTAATACATTATACACAAAGTATAACCTACCGCTACCTCAAACCTGACAATATCAAACAAATCTTTATAGTTCACCCCTTATGAAGTCATTTGAATTGATTATCTCCCCTTTATACATTATACACAAAGTATATAACCTACCATTACCTCAAACCTGACAATATAAAACTAATCTTAATTGTTCACCCCCTATGAAGTCATTTGGAGTGATTATCGTCCCTTTATACATTATACACAAAGTATAACCTACCATTATCTCAAACCTGACAGTATAATACAAATCTTTTTTGTTCACAACATATGGAGTCATTTCGATTCATTATCTCCCCTTAATACATTATACACAAAGTATAACCTACTGTTACCTCAAACATAACAGTATAAAACCATTTTTTTTTTCATCCCCTATGAAGTAATTTGGATTGATTTTCTCCTCTTTATACATTATACACAAAGAAGAACCTACCGTTACCTTAAACATAACAGTATAAAACCAATCTTTTTTTTCAACCCCGATGAAGTCATTTGGATTGATAATCTCCCCTCAATACATTATACACAAAGTAAAACCTACCATTACCTCAAACCTGACAGTATAATACAATTCTTTTTTGTTCACAACATATGAAGTCATTCGGATTGATTATCTCCCCTTAATACATTATACACAAAGTATAACCTACCGCTACCTCAAACCTGACAATATCAAACAAATCTTTATAGTTCACCCCCTTTGAAGTCATTTGGATTGATTATCTCCCCTTTATACATTATACACAAAGTATAACCTACCATTACCTCAAACCTGACAGAATAATACAATTCTTTTTTGTTCACAACATATGAAGTCATTTGGATTGATTATCTCCCCTTAATACATTATACACAAAGTATAACCTACCGTTACCTCAAACCTGACAGTATAATACAATCTTTATTGTTCATCCCTATGAAGTCATTTGGATTGATTATCTCCCCTTAATACATTATACACAAAGTAAAACCTACCGTTACCTCAAACCTGACAGTATAATACAATCTTTTTTTGTTCACCCCCTATGAAGTCATTTGGAGTGATTATCTTCTTTTTATACATTATACACAAAGTATAACCTACCATTACCTCAAACCTGACAGTATAATACAATTCTTTTTTGTTTACAACATATGAAGTCATTTGGATTGATTATCTCCCCTTAATACATTATACACAAAGAAGAACCTACCGTTACCTTAAACATAACAGTATAAAACCAATCTTTTTTTTTCACCCCCTATGAAGTCATTTGGATTGATTATCTCCCCTCAATACATTATACACAAAGTATAACCTACCATTACCTCATACCTGACAATATAAAACAAATCTTTATTGTTCACCCCTATGAAGTAATGTGGATTGATTATCCCCTCTTATACAATATACACAAAGTATAACCTACCATTACCTCAAACCTGACAGCATCAAACAAATCTTTATAGTTCACCCCCTATGAAGACATTTGGATTGATTATCTCCCCTTCATACATTATACACAAAGTATAACCTACCATTACCCCAAACCTGACAGTATAATACAATTCTTTTTTGTTCACAACATATGAAGTTATTTGGATTGATTATCTCCCCTTAATACATTATACACAAAGTATAACCTACCGCTACCTCAAACCTGACAATATCAAACAAATCTTTATAGTTCACCCCCTATGAAGTCATTTGGATTGATTATCTCCCCTTTATACATTATACACAAAGTATAACCTACCGTTACCTCAAACCTGACAATATCAAAGAAATCTTTATAGTTCACTCCCTATGAAGTAATTTGGATTGATTATCTCCCCTTTATACATTATAAACAAAGTATAACCTACCATTATCTCAAACCTGACAGTATAATACAATTCTTTTTTGTTCACAACATATGGAGTCATTTCGATTCATTATCTCCCCTTAATACATTATACACAAAGTATAACCTACCGTTACCTCAAACCTGACAGTATAATACAAATCTTTTTTGTTCACAACATATGGAGTCATTTCGATTCATTATCTTCCCTTTATACATTATACACAAAGAAGAACCTACCGTTACCTTAAACATATCAGTATAAAACCAATTTTTTTTTCAACCCCTATGAAATCATTTGGATTGATTATCTCCCCTCCATACATTCTACACAAAATAAAACCTACCATTACCTCATACCTGACAATAATGAACAAATCTTTATTGTTCACCCCTATGAAGTAATGTGGATTGATTATCACCCCTTATACAGTATACACAAAGTATAACCTACCATTACCTCAAACCTGACAGTATCAAACAAATCTTTATAGTTCACCCCTATGAAGTCATTTGGATTGATTATTTCCCCTTGATACATTATACACAAAGTATAACCTACCATTACCTCAAACCTGACAGTATAATACAATTCTTTTTTGTTAACAACATATGAAGTCATTTGGATTGATTATCTCCCCTTAATACATTATACACAAAGTATAACCTACCATTACCTCAAACCTGACAATATCAAACAAATCTTTATAGTTCACCCCTATGAAGTCATTTGGATTGATTATCTCCCCTTTATACATTATACGCAAAGTATAACCTACCATTACCTCAAACCTGACAGTATAATACAATTCTTTTTTGTTCACAACATATGAAGTCATTTGGATTGATTATCTCCCCTTTATACATTATACACAAAGTATAACCTACCATTACCTCAAACGTGACAGTATAATACAAATCTTTTTTGTTCACAACATATGGAGTCATTTCGATTCATTATCTCCCCTTAATACATTATACACAAAGTATAACCTACCGTTACCTCAAACATAACAGTATAAAACGAATCTTTTTTTTCAACCCCTATGAAGTCATTTGGATTGATTATCTCCCCTCAATACATTATACACAAAGTATAACCTACCATTACCTCATACCTGACAATATAAAACAAATCTTTATTGTTCACCCCCTATGAAGTCATTTGGAGTGATTATCTCCCCTTTATACATTATACACAAAGTATAACCTACCATTACCTCAAACGTGACAGTATAATACAAATCTTTTTTGTTCACAACATATGGAGTCATTTCGATTCATTATCTCCCCTTAATACATTATACACAAAGTATAACCTACCGTTACCTCAAACATAACAGTATAAAACGAATCTTTTTTTTCAACCCCTTTGAAGTCATTTGGATTGATTATTTCCCCTCAATACATTATACACAAAGTAAAACCTACCATTACCTCATACCTGACAATATAAAACAAATCTTTATTGTTCACCCCTATGAAGTCATTTGGATTGATTATCCCCCCTTATACAGTATACACGAAGTATAACCTACCATTACCTCAAACCTGACAGTATCAAACAAATCTTTATAGTTCACCCCTATGAAGTCATTTGGATTGATTATCTCCCCTTTATACATTATACACAAAGTATAACCTACCATTACCCCAAACCTGACAGTATAATAATATTCTTTTTTGTTCACAACATATGAAGTTATTTGGATTGATTATTTCCCCTTAATACATTATACACAAAGTATAACCTACCGCTACCTCAAACCTGACAATATCAAACAAATCTTTATAGTTCACCCCCTATGAAGTCATTTGGATTGATTATCTCCCCTTTATACATTATACACAAAGTATAACCTACCATTACCTCAAACCTGACAGTATAATACAATTCTTTTTTGTTCACAACATATGAAGTCATTTGGATTGATTATCTCCCCTTAATACATTATACACAAAGTATAACCTACCGTTACCTCAAACCTGACAGTATAATACAATCTTTTTTTGTTCACCCCCTATGAAGTCATTTGGAGTGATTATCTCCCCTTTATACATTATACACAAAGTATAACCTACCGTTACCTCAAACCTGACAGTATAATACAAATCTTTTTTGTTCACAACATATGAAGTCATTTCGATTGATTATCTCCCGTTTATACATTATACACAAAGTATAACCTACCATTACCTCAAACCTGACAGTATAATACAAATCTTTTTTGTTCACAACATATGAAGTTATTGGATTGATTATCTCCCCTTAATACATTATACACAAAGTAAAACCTACCATTACCTCATACCTGACAATATAAAACAAATCTTTATTGTTCACCCCTATGAAGTAATGTGGATTGATTATCCCCCCTTATACAATATACACAAAGTATAACCTACCATTACCTCAAACCTGACAGTATCAAACAAATCTTTATAGTTCACCCCCTATGAAGTCAATTGGATTGATTATCTCCCCTTTATACATTATACACAAAGTATAACCTACCATTACCTCAAACCTGACAGTATAATACAATTCTTTTTTGTTCACAACATATGAAGTCATTTGGAGTGACTATCTCCCCTTTATACATTATACACAAAGTATAACCTACCATTACCTCAAACCTGACAGTATAATACAAATCTTTTTTGTTCACAACATATGAAGTTATTTGGATTGATTATCTCCCCTTAATACATTATACACAAAGTATAACCTACCATTACCTCATACCTGACAATATAAAACAAATCTTTATTGTTCACCCCTATGAAGTAATGTGGATTGATTATCCCCCCTTATACAATATACACAAAGTATAACCTACCATTACCTCAAACCTGACAGTATCAAACAAATCTTTATAGTTCACCCCCTATGAAGACATTTGGATTGATTATCTCCCTTTCATACATTATACACAAAGTATAACCTACCATTACCTCAATCTTGACAGTATAATACAATTCTTTTTTGTTCACAACATATGAAGTTATTTGGATTGATTATCTCCCCTTAATACATTATACACAAAGTATAACCTACCGCTACCTCAAACCTGACAATATCAAACAAATCTTTATATTTCACCCCCTAAGAAGTCATTTGGAGTGATTATCTCCCCTTTATACATTATACACAAAGTATAACCTACCATTACCTCAAACCTGACAGTATAATACAAATCTTTTTTGTTCACAACATATGGAGTCATTTTGATTCATTATCTCCCCTTAATACATTATACACAAAGTATAACCTACCATTACCTCAAACCTGACAATATAAGACTAATCTTTATTGTTCACCCCCTATGAAGTCATTTGGAGTGATTATCTCCCCTTTATACATTATAACACAAAGTATAACCTACCATTACCTCAAACCTGACAATATCAAACAAATCTTTATAGTTCACCCCCTATGAAGTCATTTGAATTGATTATCTCCGCTTTATACATTATACACAAAGTATAACCTACCATTACCTCATACCTGACAATATAAAACAAATCTTTATTACTCACCCCTATGAAGTAATGTGGATTAATTATCCCCCCTTATACAATATACACAAAGTATAATCTACCATTACCTCAAACCTGACAGTATCAAACAAATCTTTATAGTTCACCCCCTATGAAGACATTTGGATTGATTATCTCCCCTTAATACATTATACACAAAGTATAACCTACCATTACCTCAAACCTGACAGCATAATACAATTCTTTTTTGTTCACAACATATGAAGTCATTTGGATTGATTATCTCCCTTTAATACATTATACACAAAGTATAACCTACCGCTACCTCAAACCTGACAATATCAAACAAATCTTTATAGTTCACCCCCTATGAAGTCATTTGGATTGATTATCTTCCCTTTATACATTATACACAAAGTATAACCTACCATTACCTCAAACCTGACAGTATAATACAATTCTTTTTTGTTCACAACATATGAAGTCATTTGGATTGATTATCTCCCCTTAATACATTATACACAAAGTATAACCTACCGTTACCTCAAACCTGACAGTATAATACAATCTTTTTTTGTTCACCCCCTATGAAGTCATTTGGAGTGATTATCTCCCCTTTATACATTATACACAAAGTATAACGTACCGTTACCTCAAACCTAACAGTATAATACAAATCTTTTTTGTTCACAACATATGAAGTCATTTCGATTGATTATCTCCCCTTTATACATTATACACAAAGTATAACCTACCATTACCTCAAACCTGACAGTATAATACAAATCTTTTTTGTTCACAACATATGAAGTCATTTCGATTGATTATCTCCCCTCAATACATTATACACATTGTATAACCTACCATTACCTCAAACCTGACAGTATCAAACAAATCTTTATTGTTCACCCTCTTTAAAGTCATTTGGATTGATTATCTCCCCTTTATACATTAAACACAAAGTATAACCTACCATAACCTCAAACATTACAGTATAAAACAAATCTTTTTGTTCACCCCCTATGAAGTCATTTGGATTGATTATCTCCCCTCAATTCATTATACACAAAGTATAACCTACCGTTACCTCAAACCTGACAGTATAATACAATCTTTTTTTGTTCACCCCCTATGAAGTCATTTGGAGTGATTATCTCCCCTTTATACATTATACACAAAGTATAACCTACCGTTACCTCAAACCTGACAGTATAATACAAATCTTTTTTGTTCACAACATATGAAGTCATTTCGATTGATTATCTCCCCTTTATACATTATACACAAAGTATAACCTACCATTACCTCAAACATTACAGTAAAAAACAAATCTTTTTGTTCACCGCCTATGAAGTCATTTGTATTGATTATCCCCCCCTTATACAATATACACAAAGTTTAACCTACCATTACCTCAATCCTGACAGTATAAAACAACTCTTTATTGATCACCCCTGATGAAGTCATTTGGATTGATTATCTCCCCTTTATACATTATATACAAAGTATAACCTACCGTTACCTCAAACCTGACAATATCAAACAAATCTTTATAGTTCACTTCCTATGAAGTGATTTGGATTGATTATCTCCCCTTTATACATTATACACAAAGTATAACCTACCATTACCTCAAACCTGACAGTATAAAACAAATCTTTTTTGTTCAGAACATATGAAGTCATTTTGATTGATTATCTCCCCTTAATACATTATACACAAAACATAACCTACGGTTACCTCAAACATAACAGTGTAAAAACAAATATTTTTTTCCCTTATGAAGTCATTTCGATTGATTATCTCCCCTTAATACATTATACACAAAGTATAACCTACCATTACCTCAAAAATAACAGTATAAAACCATTTTTTTTTTCATCCCCTATGAAGTCATTTGGATTGATTTTCTCCTCTTTATACATTATACACAAAGAAGAACCTACCGTTACCTCAAACATAACAGTATAAAACCAATCTTTTTTTTCAACCCCTATGAAGTCATTTGGATTGATTATCTCCCCTCAATACATTATACACAAAGTATAACCTACCGTTACCTCATACCTGACAATATAAAACAAATCTTTATTGTTCACCCCTATGAAGTAATGTGGATTGATTATCCCCCCTTATACAATATACACAAAGTATAACCTACTATTACCTCAAACCTGACAGTATCAAACAAATCTTTGTAGTTCACCCCCTATGAAGTCATTTGGATTGATTATCTCCCCTTTATACATTATACACAAAGTATAACCTACTATTACCTCAAACCTGACAGTATAATACAATTCTTTTTTGTTCACAACATATGAAGTCATTTGGATTGATTATCTCCCCTTAATACATTATACACAAAGTATAACCTACCGCTACCTCAAACCTGACAATATCAAACAAATCTTTATAGTTCACCCCCTATGAAGTCATTTGGATTGATTATCTCCCCTTTATACATTATACACAAAGTAATATGAGGCAGGCATTACCTGTGAATGGGGACGAAGTTTGTTTAAATTAATTTTTTTGTAACTTAAATATTTGTTAAAAAAAGAAACGGAAATACCGTAACGTTTCCGATTTTGGTTCTGTTGTTAGGGATTTTACTTGTGAAGTTATTTAAGTTATGACGTCATGTTCAATGTAAACAAAGAAACGCAATGCATCAGGTAATGTTTATTCATACCAAAGACAAAGAATGATTAAATTTAAAATGAAATATTGGTATTGTGTTCCTTGAGTTCCTATATTTTACTAGACTAATCAAAGTCTCACGACAACAAGACCGGAAGAGGGAAGTAGAGTTATGTGTTCTGCGCAGATCTGGAAATTAAAAAATGCGACAAAAAAAATTGAACGATTTTGAGTTCATTAGTACAATGAAAAATTCTGGAAATTTTCCCGAATTTTTTTTTTTTTTTTTTTTTATTGAATTTTCTACTGTAATAGGGGACTTCGTCCGCATATAACCTACCATTACCTCAAACCTGACAGTATTATCTAAGACCTTAATAGTGCATGAAACAGTTCCGAAAAGAAAAATGTCTACATTTAATGAATAATACATTTAAACAAATATTTACTTAGAGAAGAACACAACAAGCTTAAAATACACTTAAATTGGACATCTTTCCATGAAAAATGTTTGTTTTCAAGTTGGGGTACCACATTGGTGGAAACAATTTAAAATAAACCATAGCTTCGCATGAATATATGACTAGATATTCAGCAAAATAAATAATTTCCCCATTCCGTGACATCAAGCTTATTTTGAAATATCAATTCTGCTTTAATACAAATTGAAAGAAATAACCACTTACGCCAAATGTTGTCACCTGGAAACACGATAAGTCCGTTGCTGAACCCGATTAGTGCGGAAACACCGATAAAAAAAAACGATATGTCCGTTTATACCTACCTTATATGAATCGATACAGTGAATATTTTCCTTTAACACTAAACTGATTTCATAATCCCCACAGTGTTCCTCTTCACGGTAATCTACTCTCAATTCACTAAACCATGTCGAAAACTTGAACTACCATCTTTTCAATGTATCTACTTCCGCTTCCACTGTGGGGATTTAGTCCAAATAATTATGACGTCTTGAAAGACGTCATAATTATTTGGACAAGTGGGGATTATGAAATTAGTTTAGTGTTAAAGGAAAATATTCACTGAATCGATTCATATAAGGTAGGGATTTTTAGCGTTAAGTTGAAGGGTAGAAAAAGCGTCCGAAGCGGAGACTTCGTGACCTAAAAAAAATTCGTTAGCCACCTTCTTCTATTTATATGAATAGTCGACCTTCCTATGGATAGAAACAAGTGCCTGTGATTCTACACCGTGAAATTGTAAACAACAAAATGTTGTTTAAACTTCTTTCCATATTTTGATGTTTATATGTTTTAATAATCGTGTTTGTTTATTAACTTGTACCAACAAATGGGTAGAAAATGAGGAATATTGTGATATTTAGATTTTTGAGACTTGTTGTTAATATTTTGAGAAAGTTCCCGTACTTTTTCATCTTAACTTTTTCGGGATCGACCCCACTTTAGACATACTTTCTGTCAGTTTTGGACAATGACAGCCAAACTTACACTCTTTTCTTAATTCGAAATGAGTTCTAGAATTTACTTTTCCCAACTGAAGGTTATGTATTTTGCTTAAACTTGTCGATCTTCGTTTCTGCAGAGACATGTATATATATTTATATGTCTCTGGTTTCTGACAGACAGCATGCATCGCCATTACTTCAGATGAAAGACTAGCGATTTCATTGGTTGATTAAAAGAATAAAGTATTTTACCTTATTTTTTGTGAAAATTGTTACAGAGATGTTTTATTTTACGATTAATGTTAGAAAATGTAAAAGTTTATAATTTAATAATTTTGTATTCTTTGTCGTTTCAACTTGATAAAGAATGGAGCTTTTTGATTGGCTATTGGTTTACTTGTGCACAGTGGGGCACTTAAAGGGAAATCACACTATTTTTTATACGCATCGCTCTCGGCGCCGCCATAGTGTCGTAACTGTATTATGACGTCGCCGTTTTCGATTCCGCCGTACAGGTTGCTAATTTATGAAAAAGCGAACGCTCGAAGGGTATATTTTCGGGGGGTTGGGGTAAGAGTACCAGCATGTTAGCGTATAACTATCGCAATCTGTAGTTTTCTGTTCAAAAGAGGGTTGTACCAGACACATATAATACAATTATATGTCTCTGGTTGTACATAAGAACAATGAGTTTCATGCTAAGTTCACACGTAATTCGAATTCGATTCACATTAAAGAGGCACTAGCTGTCAATTTCATGGTCACCGATTTGACTCAAATTCTCATATTTGATTTATAACAATGTAAAACATGCATCCAAACTATCAAAAGTCTAAAATAAACAGTTTACAGAGCATGGGGTAGATAATATATAGGTTTGTTTTGTGTGTATTTTATTCCAGACGCCATCTAATTAACTATCGATTTGACCTCAGATGACCATATATATGCGATGTAAACATAAATAAAGATATGAATAGATTAAACCAACACGTGCAATTGGATTTTTATACTGTTTGAGTTATTTTATAGATTAAAAATGTATGTTTCTCATTGTTTTTAACCGCATAAGAATGATTTTATGTGCATCGAATTAGTAATCAAATGATTTACCGTAGTTTCACTTTCATTGTTGACATTCTTTTCAAGTTCTTTAAATAACCAGTACACGTATAATGCATGCGTTGTCAATCTCTAGCTAGGGGTTAAATCGAAGTTCACATGAATACGGATTTAAAGAGGTCGACTCATTCACTTGCAAGTGAATAAGTAATTATAATGTTTCTTAGCGTAATTTGACAAAATTGAACCTATTTGGCTGCAAAAGCGAATTGGTATTTCACTATTTCACTTTCGTTATTAATTGAACAAAAAAAAAAAAATCAAACTTTAGATTTTTTATATATCTCGTAGCTAGTGCCTCTTTAACTAATTCGAATTAGTTTAATTCGCATTCGAAACGTTTGACGTCCTAACGTCAATTCTAATTCGAATTACAATGCGCGTCAAATTCGCTTTACTGTCTTAACGACGTTAACTTTTAATTCGTATTAACAAAAACGTATTTCTAATGCGAATTGGTTAATTCGAATTAGCTAATTCGAATCAATTTGAATTAAAACAGAAGAGTGTGTGAACGCGATTAGCGAATTCGATTCGCATTCGATTCGAATTCAATTCGAATTAAATGTACGTGTGAACGAGGCATCAACTTACAGTTTTCTCATATCACACGCATGCCACGTCATAACTATTATAGTCTTCTATACTACATGTATAAATAATTCATCAAACATCTTATTTCATATAAGTATTTATCCGGCTCAGCCTGTCGGGTTTATACAAAGCAGAGTCAAATTCATATGTTCTAGTTCTGAATATGCATTAAACTTGCCACTGGACGTAAATGTGTGAAGTCCTATTTGAAATCGTTATTTATTTCACATGTGACGACAGAAATCATCTAAGTGTCGTCCATCTTTCCCAAATGTTCCTTTGATATCTAACGTCTCTGAACCTGACAGTTGGGGCAAGTTTGGATACAATATTAAAGCTTGATACGGTCTAAATTTGGATTGTGATAAAAATTTTGACATAATATAGGTTTCTGACACAAAATAAATGTGGTCAAAGGTATTAAAAATCTATTGTGCAATACTGTGCAATTGGAGATTTCTTTTTGAGATATTTCGAAAAATTAGCAAAAAAAAAAGAAGGAAACGCCACCCCCTCCCCTCTTGGAGTAATTACCACCAAACTCAATCCCAGCCTTCCCTGTGTGGTATGAAACCTTGTAGTACAATTTTAGATAGATCCATAACACAAGTTATTGTAAAATAGTAATTTTAGTAAAATGCTTGTTTGTGGCCCCTAATTCCTGAACGTTTTGAGCAATTACATGTACCCAGCCTTTCATTTGTGATATGGAACCTTGTGGTACAATTTCAGAAAGATTCATTACTTCTCAATGTCATATTAGAAATTTATGAAAATCAAAAGGGTATTTACATCAACAGATATACACAATTTATCAAAGTTGTATGAAAATTGATGAAAGCGATATTGAGTTATAATTGTCCGAAAACTGGAAAATCCCCCTTTTTTAATGGATAACTCGGAAACGTAAAATCAAAATTTATAAAAAAAGAAAGGGAGCTCACGTCAATAGCTATAAACAAATTCTTTAAAGTTTTATACCAATTGGCGTTTTTGAGTTAATGTCCGACATGTTGACGACGGACGGACGGACAGATGTATACCATAATACGTCCCGTAACCGGGCGTATAATAATTCAACAAGAGAAATATTCAACACACACACACACATGTATTTATGTAGAGATATACACATGTCTCACAGAGTACTGCTAAACTGTAACAAACACATTAATGGTCCGTCTGGTGAAAGAATATTCCACTCATATAGACAAATGTTTTGTGCTGATGTTCATGTAATATTTGCCACTGAAAGTTTTGCAAAAATCAAGAAAACAATGGTAAAAAAATTAATAAATAGTAATAAAAGTTCAGATGTAGGTTCGAGTTTAGGTTCGACAGTGATAAAGGAATATTGTCGGTGACCGTGACTGAAAAGGACATCCAGTTTTATGACTCTTTATTCTTTGGTTCTTTCAACAAAAATAGCCAACATGATATATCAGAGAGTGCTTAAATATTGGCACACAAATTCAATTAATTATTTTCAAATTAACTATCATTAATGAGGGGTGGGGGGGGGGGGGGGGGGGAGATCCTGATCCCGAAATCCCGGGCTTAAAAACATGAAATCCCGAGGTTCAGAATTTTAAAAAAAATCCCGACGTCCCGAAAAAGGTCCTGCCCCCCTCATTAATCAGTATTGGCAAAAATAGTTGCATTTACCACAATGAAAGATAAATGTGATAAAAGAATATACATTCAAACAAAAAGAGATGCACCAACAGAAAATAGAAACCACATTCTTACTCTTTAATTTCATCGGATCTCAAAATTTAAACTCCTACCAGAATTTTTACTCTATATCTAACAGTATAACTCAAGAAGTTTCTAAGTGTAACTCGAGCTTAAACTAGAAATCTTACTGGAAAAAATATTCGAAATCAAAATAAAACTGGAACTCGAACTTAATTTGTGTCGATTATGGAGCGTAATAACAGAAATGTTAGCCAATTTTAAATTTCTTCCGGAAACGGTGTCATTGAGGGCTTTTTTTTAAAGTGCCGAGTTTGTGGCTTTTTAAACACGGCATTTCGGGTTTTATCTTCCCGGTGTAATGGACAAGTTAGTGAATTTATTCTGTTTGTAGTCTAAATGGAACGTGTTACTTTTCAGCCCAGATACCCTCAATCTTCCGAAGTAGAAGATTCTAAATCTGCAAGCCGTAAATTAATTCTTTAATACGGCATGAGGCACACATTAGTTTTTCCTATACAACAAATGCAATTAAAAAATTTAGATGACTCCAACTTTGACAATTACTTTTTACTAAATTGTTACTGTATGTTTATAAATATCTCCCATTGGAGAAACTTAATTTGTCTTTATGTAGATATATTTTATCAGTTAATAAAAAGACAAGCAAACTGGCCTTGTATGGTGAATTAGGTCGATATCCAATTTATATTGATATTGTTTCGTCTATGTTAAAATATTGGACTAGACTTGAAAATGATAAAACAGGTGATAAACTTTTATCTCATGCACTTGCAGAGAATCTACTCATGATTGAAAATAATCAAAATTGCTGGTTAAGCTCAATAAAAAATATTCTCAAGAAATTTAATATGTTCAACTCTAATGAGTCAGAATTAACTCAATTACATGTTTCTATGAAAAATGGTGATATCCAAAGGATAATAAAATCTACTAAAAGTAAGTTTGAATCTAGATGGTTTCAACAACTTCAAACCAGTGAGAAACTGAGAACATATAGAACTTTCAAAAACATTTTCAAATTTGAAAATTATCTTGTTAATATTTGTAACGAAAATGATAAATATAACATGAGTAGATATAGAACCAGCAATCATAGACTGCAAATTGAATTGGGTAGATATACAATACCAAAAACACCTGTTAATGACAGAACATGTAAGAACTGTTCCTCTTGTGAAGTAGAAGATGAAAAACACATTTTATTAGATTGCCAAAAATATTTTACTATTAGGCAAACCTATATAGACATTTGCTATAATAAGAATAGTTCAAAACTGAACACAGATAACAAATTTATTTGGCTTATGAGTAATGAACATGCCAATGTATGTAGAAATATATCTAGATTTCTAAGTTTGAGTATATTTTACAAAACTGATAGCAAAGCAACAGAAAAATTATCATCTTAGTGTTCTGTCATATATATATATATATATTTATTTGTTGTATGGATATGGTAACTTAATAGAGTATTTACATATGAACAGGGTTGTCTCCCTTGATATTTATCATACCATATAATATAATATTTCCTTTTTTATGTGTGTATTAGATCTCTTTGTCAGCTATAACTCTCTCTCAATATTTATGTACATATGCATTTATATTGTTCATTTTATGCTCTTTGTGAGTTTTCTTGAATATAAGATAATGTCTAATAATGTTTAATAATGAATAATCAAAATACCTTAAAAAAATATTATTATATAAAAAAAAATATATATATAATTTTAACCCAATAGTTCCAAGCATTGCAAGAAATGCTGCTATGCTAGCAACGTCGTTCAATAACGTTAAGAGAAAAAGTCATAATTCCCGCCCAAAATTGATAATAAGATTACAGGGCCGTAACTAGCCTCTTTTAATAGTGAGGCAAAATATTTTCGCCGAGCGGAGCGAGGCGAAAAATTTTGGGCGAGGGGTCTGGGGGCCGCTTAAGGCTTAAGGCCCCCAGAAGCTCTGAGAAAAATAACGCAAAATCGTGCATTCTGAGCGTTTCCCAGACTCTTTCTTGCATTGAAACGGCTTAATTTATATTTAGATATTTTTTTCGACAATCAGGTCCCAAAGCAAAAACAAAGATTCATTGTAATTTAAGACTTTTAGGTATTAGATACAACATTAAAAGACCGATATGTAGGCCATGATAAAGCAAAAATCGTAATTCTCATAATTATTAATACCGTATCTGTCTGTCTGTTCTTGTCTTGTATTATGATTAGACTTTGGTGATTTTTTTATGACTAGATTTAAATATAGTGATATTGCAGTATTATACTTTAAGTACTAGTACTGCTTATGTCCACACTATAGGGACCATCTTCACCTTGTTTTACGATCTTTTTTTTATTCTTTAAAAGTATTGTTGAAGACCATCCGCGGCAACTATCAAGATGAAGAGCAGGAACACAAACTTTGACCATTGATCATTTGTACTTTTTCTATGCATTGACTTTGTGTGCGATTATGTCCCCATACTCCTTTATTATCTGTTAAAGGGTGTCAACACGACTTATAAATGCAAGTTAAATTTAATCTTTCGATGTAAAAGGTCATATATGGCAATACCTTGGTTTTTTTCTTCAAATTATTTGATACCGGGAAATATGTGACCTTACTTTAATTCAAACCATGTCAGCTATCTAGTTTTATTTACAATCAAACTCTTTGATATCAATTTCAATTATCCATGCAGTAAGGACATTTTTTTGTGTGTCCACTGAGTAGCATCGCATGTTCTTAAAATATATTTCTCGCACAATTCTGGACATCGGTGGACATGCAACATTGCAAAACCCCATTTACAAATGAAAATCAACGCTCAGACTATAGTCATAAAGTAGGACAATAAATGAACAAAAGACAAGCCAGGAACACAGAAGTTCAAACAATAGACCATCAACTCTGAAAACTAAACGGAAAATAGAAACATGGAAAACGAAAAAAAAAAATCCAGGGGATACACCAAAGAGTGAAAAGAACTTGCTTCTTGCAAGACTTTCCGTGAAAACAATTTGATAAGAAAACAACCTTTTCTTTCATTTTTTTTTGGAAATTTTTTACACGAGGCATTTGCCTCATTTGCCTCAATGTAGTTACGGCCCTAGATTATTTCCACTATAGCGGATTTAAAACATCGGTGAACCCCCTTTTTTATTAATGCTTTTAAAATCTCCACTGAAGCTGCAACTAATGCAGAAGTTTGAAGGAAAAAACTTTAGTAGATTTTTTTTATTTCAAGAAAAATCCATAATAAACGGCAACTAGATATCATTGAGATGGGAGCCATCTCTGTGGGCCCCGCTGTGAATAATGTGCATTAAAAAATTGTATCTTTACCATAGGACATGGGTTTGTCAACTGAAACCAAAGTTTTTGACCTTGACCTTTGACATAGGAAGTTGCACATAAATTATGACACACCCTTTGGTGTTGGTTTATATACATGTCAAGTATAAACTTTGAAATGATAACGGTTCTCAAGATGTAGAGCGGACACGATCTTTACCATAGGACATGGGGTTGTCAACTGAAACCAAAGTTTTTGACCTTGACCTTTGACCTAGGAAGTTGCACATAAATTATGACACACCCTTTGGTGTTGGTTTATATACATGTCAAGTATAAACTTTGAAATGATAACGGTTCTCAAGATGTAGAGCGGACACGATCTTTACCATAGGACATGGGGTTGTCAACTGAAACCAAAGTTTTTTACCTTGAACTTTGCCCTAGGCAGTCGTTCAAAAATTATGACACACCCTCTGGTGTTGGTTCATATACATGTCAAGTATAAACTTTGAAATCATAACGGTTCTCAAGATATAGAGCGGATACGATCTTCACCACAGGGTTGTCAACTGAAACCAAAGTTTTTTTACCTTGACCTTTGACCTAGGGAGTTTTACATACATCATGACACACCCTCTGGTGGTGGTTAATAAACATGTAAAGTATAAAGTATGAAATCATAATGGTTCTCTAGATATGGAGCGGACACAAAGTTATTACAAAGTGTTACGGACGGACGGACGGACGGATGGACGGACGGACGGACAGACTGATCACTATAGGGCGACCCGCCTTTGGCGGGGCCCTAATTAAAAATGGCGGGAAATGTAAAAAGGCCTTAAAAAATAAGGAAACTGAGAAAAGTAAATGTGTATAAGATAAAAGTTACTATTGACTGTTTTAGTTAAACCAGTTAAACAGTTCCAATCGGCTTTATCCACAAAAGAGACATACAACCAGCATGAGTTCTCATCTCGATGTCAGATGTCAGGAAAATACCCGTCCGCTGAGGAACTTACCATAACATAGAATGGTATATTAAAATTACTTATAAAAATCAATCCAAACAAAGCAGCAGGACCTGACAACATAAGACCAAGATTACTGAAAGAACTGGCGAAGGAAATAGCCCCCATACTCACAATGAACTTCCAAACATCAATTGAAACAGGGGATATACCATCTGAATAGAGGTATGTCAATGTTAGCCCAGTCTTCAAGAAAGGTGAGAGATATAGAGCAGAGAACTACCGACCAATATCTCTGACTTGTATATGCTGCAAACTCATAGAGCAACAGTGGCGGATCCAGAACTTTCCCTAAGGGGGGCCCGCTGACTGACCTAAAAGGGGGGGGGGCGCTCCAGTCATGCTTCAATGATTCCCTATATAATCAGCCAAATTTTTCCCACGAAAGGGGGGGGGGGGCCCTGGATCCGCCTATGAGCACATAATTACAAGCCACATCATGAACCATGCAGATCGCCACCAAATGCTCTACCCATTACAACATGACTTTCGCTCTAAACGATCTTGTGAAACCCAACTAATTGAATTTGTGGACGACATCACTAAAAACATGAGTACAGGTAAACAGACAGACGTACTAATTATGGATTTCTCTAAAAGCTTTCGATAAAATTGGTCACAGTCTACTCGTTCATAAACTCGAACACTACGGAAACAAAGGAAATATCAATAGGTGGATTGCTAGCTTCCTATCACATCGGACACAAGCAGTAGTAGTGGAAGGAGAGAGCTCATCACATATTGATGTAGAATCTAGGGTCGCTATTCCTGTTTTACATCAACGACATGCCTGATGGAATTAAATCTACTATTCGCCTATTTGCTGATGACACCATAGCCTACCTTACAATATCAAACGACAAAGATTCCAACGACCTATATAGCTACAAAAAGATCTAGATAAATTGGCAAAATGGGAAACCAAATGGAAAATGGCCTTCCACCCAGACAAGTGCAAAGTGCTCACCATCAGTCGGGAAAACAACACCATTGCAACATCATACAAACTACGTGGTCCCACTTTAGAACCTGTCAAAAGCGCCAAATACCAAGTTCGGCCTAGCCACAATCAGATGTGCATTTTGTGTTTCACATGAAGTCAAAATTAAGTATCACCTCAGAGAAAAACTCTTTTGATATTTTGGTTCAAAAATGATTTAAATTATGAAAAATTGCCATCGTTAGGCTAACACTGGATTATATAATTACATGCAGTTTTTGGAAGAAATATCTAATATTTTTATTAAATAAATGGTGTTTAAAAACTGTATAATTTTCTTTAATGGTTGCCTTCAAGACATGGTCACCAGTGTCAGATTTTTGGTCAATGACAAAGACAACAAAATATGTTTAGAATTATTGAATATCAAACATTTTAATTGAGAAAAAAAAATGACAAGAACATGTTGAACTCACAGTTATTTCAAACAACAGTAGCTTTCTTTAATCATTAATCTTATCTGATAAAACTGTATCTAAACTTATCTATACATAACAAAACTTCCAAAATAGTGGAAGATATTAGCAAGCAAAATCGAGGGAATTGTGCAAATGATGATACAAGCATGAAAATTACCACAAAGCATCATTATTATATACTTTTTAAGAAATAACTGCTGGCCATTCAAAAAAATATGTTTTTCAAGATGGCCACGGCCATTTTCTAAAATGGTTGTTTTCTTCAGTTTGAAAATACTGATTTTTCTGGAAAACTTTCTTAGAACTCCTTTTAGTAAAAAACAGTTATCAGGTTTGGCGGTTCAGTAACCTTCCTTACATCACATATTTATTAAAAGTGAATATTTGATATATCCAGTATTTGCGCATGCGCGAGAATGTTACAAAATTCTTTCAAAAACATTTAAACTATTTACCATATATTTAGTGTTTTTTTATTTCTAATGATAGTATGAATAGGTTTAATAAAAATCAAGGTTAGGATACACATGTGTTTATCACTTTAGTGCATGTGCAAACTATTTATAGACATCAAGAGCAATTTGTTACACTACCAGGCAATTCTCAGGTATTCGATAAGGCGAAAATGTGGTGAATCCCGGAGAAACATCAATTTTAACTGCAGATCAGAAATGCCTAAGCAAATTCACTGGGAATTTACCTGATTTTCACGGAAAAGATAAGTTTATCGTCATGTTTGGTGGATTTCACATTGCAGTGACTTGTTATAAAACTCTGGGTGATACATTGCGTGATAGGGGATGGGCAACACCAAGAACGGCAGATTCGTTTTATTTATGTTCAAATGTACCTAGGACTAGACATGCGCATCAGACAACTGCATGTATTTTGCTTTAACTGTTAATTTTGGATAATGAAAGCTAAACTCAGAATATGTAATTATGGCATGACTCTGTGACGTTCAATGATGTAAAAGACTGGTGTATAAAGTCATCTCGACCACAGTTTCATTCCTGAAGTTCAATTATAAATTAAGAACTTCTTCTGATTTTGATATAATGCTCATTTCATGAGTGAGATTTCGTACTTACGTTAGACCAGCAAATTTCTTTCTTTAATATAACACAATTGATCAGGCACAAAAACAGAATAATGCAATTGTTAAGGGCGATGTTCGTGCCATAGGATTAACCGAAGATCCCATTTAGACAAATGGATGGTAGCTGGACCAGTAGTCAGAATACTAAAGATGAATTTGAAAGATCTTATGGTTTGGGTCATTCTATAACAGATGGACGACCTAATGAAGACTCTACGAAAAATAAAGGCAACAGTAGTATACCGCTGTTCAAACTCATAAATCCATGGACAAAAAACAAAATCGGGGTAACAAACTAAAACTGAGGGAAACGCATAAATATAAGAGGAGAACAACGACACAACACTACAATGTAACTAACACACACAGAAACGGACCAAGTATCAGACAAAATCCCACGAGAATAACAAATATAACATCAAAACCAAATACATGAATTTGGGATAGACAAGTACTGTGACACGTCTTATCGCAATGTCAATTTACACTCAAAAATAAGAGAAAACAAACGACGCAACGTTAAATTGTAACAAACACAGAAACACAAAAAGATGTCTTTAAACAGCTTTTAAAGGCTTTGTAAATTGCTGAACGAGTTTGGATATTCATTTCTAGAAGAGTCATCAGATTTGTAAAAAAATATACTCAATTTAGGAAATTGTTGAACAGGTGAGATATGTGAATCAACACCGAGATATGGGTCTAAACAATACGAAGATCTTTTGAAGCAAATGCAAAACGAAGGAGAACCTGCTTTTTATAACCAAATAAAAAATAACAACTTCTTATTTTGGCCGCAAAATGAAACTGGAAACGTCTTTGTCAAAAGAAAAGCTAGAGAACCTTGAAAGAGATTGCGATATCTTTTCTAGACTTTTCATTTCTTGTCACAGTAGACAGTTTTACTTGAAATATTTCTTTATCCATAAAAACCAAACTTCTCATCCGTCTTTATCCCAGGATGTTTTTTGAAATAGTGGTATTAAATCGCTGCAAATGGGTTTACTTGAAACATTTTGCGATTTGCTGATCCTAATTCGGACGCATTTCTCGTTGGTGGGGCCGCAATGGTTAATTCCAGGTCACAAAGATGGACAATATTTGATGATTATGCAAATTATGTCATACTGCCTTACATAAAATCTTGCATCGATAATTATTCAAGAGTAGACCTTGTATTTGATGTTTACTAAATGAATAATTTAAAGGCTGTGACAAGACAAATGCAAGAATTTTGTGCCAGATGGAAAGGTCTTGGTTCTGGTAGAACACCAAGGGTTTCGAGTAGTTTTCTCTGTGAAGATGACAACGAAACGAAATTGTTAAAGTTTCTTGCTGACAAAATTGCTTCTTAAGAGACTAATAAAAATGTGTATGTTACTCATGGTGAAAATATTCTTTGCAATGTCAATAAGGATACTTCCTATCTACCCCTTGTATCATGAAGAAGCAGATACACAAATGTTTGTCCATGTTCGGCATGATTATGAAAAATGTTGTAAAATGTAATTTAGGTAGTACTGACACAGATGTAATAGATTCAAGAATTGTGGCAATCGCAAAACTAGGTAGAACACATTGTTGATAGGTTATGAAAGGAATAAAGACTTTTGTTGGCTTCCTGTACGTGACATATCAAATGCGTTTTGTCCTTGTGTAGCTGCTCTTCCTTTCGTCCATGCATTCTGTGGATGTGACACTTTGTCGAATTGTCGTGGGAAAGGGAAGAGGTCAGCTTGGCTAACAATGGAGGGTTTTTTCAGATTTAAAGGACGTTTGTTTTTGGCTTAAGTATGAAGCGAGTCACGATGTGAATTGTTTGCCAGGAAGCAGCAGCATTGTGATGCAATTCCGCCTACAAGAGGTTCTTTTCCAGAACACATCAAAAGAGAAGTAAATCAAGGAGGAGTTTTTAGGCTCAGTCTGATTCATGTATTTGACAGGTGCATGTACCCAGTCATGAACACTGGGGTTGGATGAAAGAAAGAATCAATGACAGTTGGAAACCAAAATGGACTTCTGTGACTGCCGTTGCATCCTCGTGTCAGGTACTTTTGAAATGCGGAGGCAAAAATTCAGCTGTGTTGGTAACTGTAAATGCTACGTTCTGGCTTTCCTTGAACGGGTAGTTGTATAGGCATCTGTCATATAATTATAAGATCAGCAAACTGCCTTGCTAACCAACCTAGGCATTATAACTTAACAAAGATTGTTATCACTTGTTAAGTTGATGGAAATTATAAAAATATTTTCTACGTATTTGCCTCCATTTTGGAACCGGAAATCACTATTTTTCTTCATTTATGTGCTGTTTCAACGTACTTAGGAACTGTTTTTAACATTTTATTATAACTAACATTGGATTATACCTTTAACACATCTTTCAAGGATTTACATCCCTTGTGAAGTTGCTTGATTGTATAAAAATTGAAATTTTTGAAACCGGAAGTCACCTTTAGTTTCATTAATGTATTGTTTAGTCGTAATTTAAGAACTGTCATTTACTTTTTATCAAATCTAACATTGGATTTTACATATACACACCTTTCAAAGGATTAACGAATTAATGGCAATTTGTAATGACGCCATTTCCAAAATGTATGGTGGCCATCTTGAAAAATTGGTTTTTTTTTTCTGGCCAGCAGCGGATTTTTTATAAGTATCATTTAGTCAACCTTTATACCAAATTTCATACTTGTATCACGTTTTGCACAATTATTTCCATAATATCTTTCACTAAAAAAACAACCTTTCTTTTGGTGTATAGAACATTAAAATAACTTGAAGCATATTCTTACAATAAACAATCAAACTTAGCAATACAATTTATATGTTTTGTCTACGGACAAGACATTGTATTCATATTTAATGAAATGCATTATTAAAACCTAATTTTGATATAGCTGAAGTGTTCTCTTGAAAAAAAAAAACATACATTTTATCAGGTTTATCTATCAAATGATACTGAACTTTGAGGAAAATGGAAACAAATACATTTTGATAATGTCTACGGACAAGACATTTTATTGATATTCAATTAAATGCTTTCAAAGATGATTGTTAATGTTAAGATAAAAAGTTACCAATTAAATTTTAAGCTGTGTTTTTTAAATTTTGGAAAATACAAAAATGTACCCATAATTCTTTACATATCTCAATAATTTATTGATTAAGCCAAAATGAAGACACATTATTTTAACTGAAATCCATATATCTAACTGTTTAAAACAATCAAACTATTATTAAAACTCAATTTCGACATAGTTGAATGTGTTCTCTTGAAAAAATAACATACATTTTACCTATCAAATTAGGCTGAACTCAAGGAAATTGGATACAAATATATTGTGGTAATGTCTATATATATACGGACAAGACAATTTCAGTTAAAAAAAAATCTGTTAGAATTAATTGTGACTATATTTATGTTGAAAATACTGAGTTTTACTTTGAATAGATAACTTTCATCACCTATAAATCCATAGCAGACAAATAATTGAATTTAATACTTGTTATGTACAAGTGTCTTGTCCGTAGACACTTCCTCATCTGCTGTTAATACTGAAATTCAAAAGATAAAGTTAGAGAGAGAGACATACTTTTTCTTCATTTGATTTAGTTAATCTTTTAAGGTATGCAGCAACTGGAATAAACAATATTGAAGGAAAATAATGTATGCTTTTTATGACTAATAATCTGCCACTTTTTTAAATCCACTCCTGTAAAGTAATTTTACAAAAATTGAGAACACTTAAATTACCATTCATTTATTAAAAATAAGATATTTCTAAGTTTAAACAACACACAGGACTAATATAGACCCATAAAGCCAATCAATATTGATAAAAAGACATGTCTACGGACAAGACATGTGTCTACGGACAAGACATTCTGACATATTTTTGAAATTTTTCATCTATTAATAGGTGTAGAAAAAAATGTTAGTAGAGTTTTCATATCTACAAAAGAACAGGAACTTAACAATGCAACATTAATGTAATTATGCTTCCAGTTTACTAGGGAATGCATGTCTACGGACACTTTTCACTTTATTTGTATATCCAACGTTGATGGCATATATCTCCAGCTAGGGTACTGCAATTTTGATAAATGAGGTAGTTTTTGATAATGTATATACTAGGCGAGAAAACAAAACACATAATAGCATAAATTTGATTTATTTTTCTCTTTTATCACTACACTGAGCAAGCTAAAAACAAAAGTACAAAATTTCATAACAAACGCATAGTATTCAACTTTTGATCATAACTTTGTAACCACTGAAGATTATTCAACTTTTGATCATAACTTTGTAAATCATTTTGCAATATGCTGTTTATTTTTTCAATGTTTTTATCATAAAAATGAATGTTGAATCATCAGCATATAAATCAATGTTGGATTGCTTAACATGAAGAGGTAAATCATTTATATATATATATATATATATATATATATATATATATATATATATATATAAAGTAATTTTACAAAAATTGAGAACACTTAAATTACCATTCGTTATATATAATATAAACGCCTAAAAAGTGTACACAACAACACCAATGATATAAAAAGGAACTATAAATGTAATTATTTATAAATATTTCGGATAACAGATATCCTTAGTCAGTCAGATTCTGATGTTAAATGAATCATCTTTAAGTCTTCTTAGATTAAACTTTTACTAAATCTTGAAATTTATACAATAAAAAAGGCAAACCGAACATCAGTTAAGACGCTTGTACCATTCTAAAAATTGGTAGAATATGACATAGGTTATATGACTAATTACATCAGAGAGTTCAAATATATGCTTTAAATAAAAATAATAATGTGCGATGTGAACTAGCACAATTTTAAAGCTTTAACGGTGTCGATATTATGATGTTACAAGAAAGATTGCGTCAATAAGAATTCCAAATAAACAGCACTGAACGGTCTAAATTTCTAAATATTTCAGATTTGACAACTGTAGTGTAGTTACATAAGAGTCTGCGATGTTTAAAACAAACGGCCGTTAAATATAATAACAAATTTTGACTAAAGTAAAATAGTTGGACGTGGCTTGGTACTTATACATCCCTCAAAAAATTAAGCAATTTAAATTGTTATATTCAACAGATTTATTTTAGAGATGAGTAAGGTAAAGAAATAGAAACGGAGACTGTAATAATAAGTAATATAACCCAGATGTGAAGCACTGCATGGTGTCGAACTACATCTTTTCATTTATCCCATTTGGTGCCAAAGTTGTTAATTTTCTTATCCAAAATCTTTCCCGAGTAAGTCTATCCTCCCTAGACCAAGCAGAGTTGTGGTCAATGATAGTAATGGTCAGTCGATTGAGATCTGCCTTATTGTGGCCAGGGGATCTCAAATGTCGACTAAGAGGGAGGTCTGGCTTGCATTGGTAGTCGCTACGATGACCGTTCATTCGTTTGTGAAACGGCTGTTCTGACTCGCCTACATACTGTTTACCACATTTACACTGTAGGAGATACACAACATTTGTAGTCTTGCAATTAACATTGCAAAATATGGTGTATTCTGTACCAGTGGAGTGACTGTTAAAAGTCTGGGTATCCAGTATTTGTTTGCAAGTCAGACATCGTTTGTTTCCACAACCCTTACAAGAGCCCACTGACGAAGAGCCTGCTTGAGAGGGTAACTCAGCTCTCACCAGCAAGTCTTTAAGGCTTTTGGGCCTGCGGAAAGCCAGTACAGGTGGCTCGGGAAAGATCTTGGATAGTTTAGGATGTTTTTCGATATCTTTCCAACTTTCGCGGATAAGGTGAGACAAGTTGTCAAATTTTGGATGGTAAGTCAACACAAAAGGCACCCTCCTGTTGACCTTTTTGACTTTATATTGTAAAAGTTCATCTCGGCTGATGTTGCTAGCACGAGAAAAACCCTTATCAATGTATTTCTCGTGCTAGCAACATCAGCCGAGATGAACTTTTACAATATAAAGTCAAAAAGGTCAACAGGAGGGTGCCTTTTGTGTTGACTTACCATCCAAAATTTGACAACTTGTCTCACCTTATCCGCGAAAGTTGGAAAGATATCGAAAAACATCCTAAACTATCCAAGATCTTTCCCGAGCCACCTGTACTGGCTTTCCGCAGGCCCAAAAGCCTTAAAGACTTGCTGGTGAGAGCTGAGTTACCCTCTCAAGCAGGCTCTTCGTCAGTGGGCTCTTGTAAGGGTTGTGGAAACAAACGATGTCTGACTTGCAAACAAATACTGGATACCCAGACTTTTAACAGTCACTCCACTGGTACAGAATACACCATATTTTGCAATGTTAATTGCAAGACTACAAATGTTGTGTATCTCCTACAGTGTAAATGTGGTAAACAGTATGTAGGCGAGTCAGAACAGCCGTTTCACAAACGAATGAACGGTCATCGTAGCGACTACCAATGCAAGCCAGACCTCCCTCTTAGTCGACATTTGAGATCCCCTGGCCACAATAAGGCAGATCTCAATCGACTGACCATTACTATCATTGACCACAACTCTGCTTGGTCTAGGGAGGATAGACTTATTCGGGAAAGATTTTGGATAAGAAAATTAACAACTTTGGCACCAAATGGGATAAATGAAAAGATGTAGTTCGACACCATGCAGTGCTTCACATCTGGGTTATATTACTTATTATTACAGTCTCCGTTTCTATTTCTTTACCTTACTCATCTCTAAAATAAATCTGTTGAATAAGACAATTTAAATTGCTTAATTTTTTGAGGGCTGTATAAGTACCAAGCCACGTCCAACTATTTTACTTTAGTCAAAATTTGTTATTATATTTTAACGGCCGTTTGTTTTAAACATCGCAGACTCTTATGTAACTACACTACAGTTGTCAAATCTGAAATATTTAGAAATTTAGACCGTTCAGTGCTGTTTATTTGGAATTCTTATTGACGCAATCTTTCTTGTAACATCATAATATCGACACCGTTAAAGCTTTAAAATTGTGCTAGTTCACATCGCACATTATTATTTTTATTTAAAGCATATATTTGAACTCTCTGATGTAATTAGTCATATAACCTATGTCATATTCTACCAATTTTTAGAATGGTGCAAGCGTCTTAACTGATGTTCGGTTTGCCTTTTTTATTGTATAAATTTCAAGATTTAGTAAAAGTTTAATCTAAGAAGACTTAAAGATGATTCATTTAACATCAGAATCTGACTGACGAAGGATATCTGTTATCCGAAATATTTATAAATAATTACATTTATAGTTCCTTTTTATATCATTGGTGTTGTTATGTACACTTTTTAGGCGTTTATATAATTTATTTTATTGTGTACATGTATCGTTACTTGTAACGATCCAGCTCCCACGTGGGAAAAATCGTTGACTATTATTCAGACGTTTAATATATAATATATATATATATATAATATATTATATATATATTAAAAATAACAAAGGAACTAAAATAGAACATTGAGGCACTCCATACTTTACAAACGATTTATCAGATTTAATGTTAGCGTATTGGACTTCTTGTTGTCTTTCAGACAAATATGATTTTATCCAATCTATCATATGTTCTCTGATATGATAAAATTTTAACGGACGATGATTGACGGGACACGGAAGAAGCTTGTGGTTATGTGACTTAATAAAATTGAGAATGGAAATGGGGAATGTGCCAAGGAGACAACAATCCGACCGGCATAGAGCAGACAACAGCAGAAGGTCACCAACAGGTCTTCAATGCAGCGAGAAATTCCCGTACCCGTAGGCTTCATGTTTAATTAAAGACAGTGACAACATGTATTGTGTCGGTGTGAAAAATAGTCTTAAAAAATCGAAAATTGCGTACATTTTTGTGTAGGGGCCAGTTAAAGCCTGACTCCGGTTACGGGATTTCCTCGCTGTCTTGAAGAACCATTGATGGCCTTGGGGTGTTTTGTGCTCTTTGTCAGGTTTTACAGCCTAATTTCCCACTTTCCTGCGTAATTTCTTTATTTTCAAGATAGGAAAATGCACAACTGTACATAAATAAAAAAAAAATCTTTCAAACTCGAGTAAACTTGTATTTCAATGATGAAAGTAAAGCATCAACATTAAATAGCCTTATATATATCCGGTTGACAAACTGTAGTTTCACGACCAAGGTCAAACAAACAAAACGGCCAGTAAATCTATACATGAAATGTTTTTTGTGTGTGACACTTCCCCAATGGCCATTCTACATATACCCAGAAGATACTCACTATATATATATGATACCGGGTATGTTCTGACAAACGGGGTTCCATTTTCAGCTAAATTGTCTGAAATGGGATTATGTTTTTTTCGCCTTGCATTGGAAAGGGTCAGATTTGACTATCTAGAACGGGGTATTATAAATACAACGTTGCACTATTGTTTCAGATAAGGGTGAATGTTTGGTAGCATTAAAACGTTTAAACCCGCTGCAATTATTTGCACCTGTCCTAAGTCAGGAATCTGATGTTCAGTATAGTTGACGTGTGTTGATGTGGTTCATAAGTGTTTCCCTTTTCTCGTTTAGACCGTTGGTTTTCCCGTTTGAATGGTCTTACACAAGTAATTTTTGGGACCCTTTATAGCTTGCTGTTCGGTGTGAGCCAAGACTCCGTGTTAAAGATCGTACTTTGACCTATAGCGGGTTTCTTTTATAAAATGTGACTTTGATGGAGAGTTCTTATTTCTTCTTTTTTTGAGTGTGGTATAGATGATAATGACATTTTAAGAAATCTTTTAAGATTTAAACTGATGGTTAGTTTTTGATTTATTAAACAAATCAGTTAGGCGGTATTTAACGCTTATATGATAGGTTATAATTTTATATCTTCTTTTTAGATTTTAAATGTTTACTTGTCCACGGGTGTCATTTGGTTTAACGAGAGAAACTATCGTGAAAGAATATCTAACGGCGGTCAAGTATTGAGAGACGATCGTGAAAGCTCTGGTAACGAATCGCGAAAGACATTTAATCGAGAAGACATATGAAAGGTCAATAAATATTCTAATTTAATTAATAACACAGACAAATTAACGACAAAATAAAACTGTCTGTCAAAATGGTTCAACATTATGAACAGTATGTGAGAATATCCAATTTTAAAAGTACATAGTTATTACAAAACAACAAAAGTCAAATTGCTTCTCCACATTTCAATGACATAAAAAATGTAAACAAACATGTGTTTTTTTTTTCTCACAAATTAGACTAGAAAAACTACTTTTATCCGAATAAGGGCATTCTATTTGAATTAATCAAATGGTTCTCATAGTTATTTTGTATAAAAATAATCTGAAACTTGGTAAATGAAGAACTATTTACACAAAAATTGATTTTTTTAGGATCGTGAAAGATCACGTACCGCATTTTTGAAGATCGTGAAAAGGATCGTGGAAGATCTGATGCTACGAAGACGTTCAAATTATTCAATTATATCATAATTAATATTTGTTATTGGTATTGAGAAAAGCTAGATAGGTCAACATCCTCAGTAGGTTTAACAATTAAAAAAAGAATTAATATTTTCAGAAAATGAAATATAAAATAGTTGGATGATTGTAGAATGAAGCTTTATATTGTCATGTGAAGTACTCACTTATCAAGAGTTATATTATACCCAAATTTTGTATAATGGATCCTATAACTTGCATGTCCGTCAGACAGGATTCACCTGACCCCGAATTTGCCTCATTTCATGGATGAAGATTCATTTTTGTGGTCAAGTCCGTATCGCGGATTCGTTAAGCTTTAGGATAACTGTTATGATTGTAAGATGTATATTTTCGACTTCTGCAAGGTTTCAAATTACATCGAACTCATTATCATACATCATTCGGCAATGTTTGTTTTATGTTAACTTGTTTGGCCTTTTGGATATATACCTGTATGCAATAGCGCCAAGGTATTTCGTGTATGGTGTACATGTCTGTCTGCATGTTTCATATATGACCATGATGACGTCAATTGTATTTGATATATTGAATGATAGTAAGATGTCTATGTCTGGCTGTCGGTGAGGGTTCATATACTTTTGACCTTATGTTCCGAATTAATTGACCAAGCATAACTTTTACATTTGTCAGTTTCTTAGGCACTGTAAAGATCGGAACATATGTATTTGGTGTACGGGATATTTGTAGAGATCTGTATTGTATGGTTCATCTGACCTTGAACTCTTTTTATGAACAATTGGCAATCTTAAGCGCATTTGACACTTCTAGTAAAGCCCTTAGTATTATAGACGTTCAACAAATATACTATCATAAGTAAAGCAGACGAGACAGTACAGCATTTGCGTCCTGGTATTCTATAGTCTGTAGGTATATAGTTAAATCAATTCACATCTGCGTTGTATATAAAGAACTTAAGAAAGTACTGTTGCACAAAATGTTGGTTATTGTTCAATCTCAAATAACTCGTGAAAGATGCTGTTTTGCTGTAATTTTTTGTTTGATGGATATCATTTTGGTTTAAACGTTGCATATCCATATTATTGGCAAAATAATGTCGGTCTGCCTGAATTGCACTTTACGAATTCTCAGAGCTGAATCTTTCACACTTATTTAGAAACATTTTTACTTGTTTTTTTTTTTTAACTTTTGAGGTAACGTATTGAATAAAAAAAAATAATAGCTTTAATGTTCATCCTTCTCAAAATAATTACAGGCTTCAACAAGTTGCAGGTTTATCAAATGGTAAAAGAAATACTGATATCTGAATACTAGTATTAAGTCTGGTCCCGCATTATCTTTCACGATCAAAATAATGCGTTGCCTCATCTTTCACGATCAAGTTTGATGGAAATTCAACAAATTCAAGGTGTTCATATACAAATTAATGCTTTTAAGGGAAGAACATACTTTAATTTCACTGTACTATCAGATACGTCAAAGATTAAATTTCAAATATATCATGATGAACTGAAATATGACCATTATAGGTACAAAAAGCGTGTTATTTGTAAATAATTTCATAGACATGCACTGCGCCTTTTGTGTAAAGTACTGCATATTATCTTTATCTTATTTCACAGTTATGTTGAGGAAGTTAAACCATTTTGACAGACATATTTTTTTGTTCGGATTTGTTCCGCGTTTTGATAATTAAGCGATTTTTTCAAAGATTCTGTACTAGAATTTACATTAAATGTCTTTCACGATCCGTTACCAGAGCTTTCACGATCGTCTCTCAATACTTGACCGCCGTTAGATATTCTTTCACGATTATTTCTCTCGTTAAACCGAATGACACCCATGTTGTCGCTAAGTCATAAGTACAGATAACAGTGTGAAATTATTCATAACCTTAAGTTTAAGAATTAATAAGTCTTTAAGAAGGCTCTCTTGATAGGGGTATACTACATGTAAGAGCATGGGTTAGGTCTTTCAGTTTGCATTTTATGAGCATGTATAAGTATAAGGTAGGAGAAATAGACATTTGCTGACATGAGAAAGTTTTACAGTCAATGTGCATTGTGGATACATGTAGTATATATATCCTATTGATGAGGAAAGAGACACAAGTGAGATTAAAGGACACAATGACAGTTGATGAATTTATCAAGTTTTAGATTTTAATATATGACTGTATATACAGTTTGAATACTTTTAAATAAGTTTGGTGGCATGAATATAAGTGTATAAAGAAGAAGTTTTTAATTCAAATGTGAACAGTCGACAAATACTATAAGGGATTCTACACTTCAAGGGATTTCCCAACTGAAGTGGTTCATCTGGTAAAGGTGGAATATACAGAATAGTGGGTAACAGGTAACAGGTAACAGGTTCTCTCATTGGCACTCATACCACATCTTTGTATATCTACTAAATTGAAAACAACGTTCAAACCTATGCTTGCGTTGGATAAAACCCACATTTTTATACCTGTGCATGCAAAACGAATTTCTGGGTAAAGGGGTCTGAATACAGCACAGACACCATTTCCAAAAGACCAAAACAGTGAAACTGAGGTATTTTATAACAAAACGGATATAAATCTAAAGTTCAGAAAAAGCTATCGTTAAAGATTTATTTTTCTTTGTTCATGCCCCGATTTCATGTGACCTTTTAACTGAATATACAACTTCCCAGAGATTTGATATCCACATGTTAATCAGTACATAATCTGAATGATCCAAAGGCAGACTATTTTCACCAATTTGTATCATGGAGTCTGTACTTCATAAATTAATGGTAAATTGTTGAAATCCAGGAGCTTCTGACCTCCCCCCTGGACCCTTTACCAGGGCAACTTGAGATACTACTCATGTTCAGAAAATCCTGGTCTAGGACTATTGAAATGTAAAGTAACGCCTTATACCCTAGAATTTGGAATTTCTCGTTATTGGTCTACTGCTGTTAAGATCCATCCAAGACAATTAATGGAGAGAATTCGGCATAAAAAAATATCAACCCTGACACTTTAACTATAAAATATACATGTTCCAAATCAACTTGAACCGTTACATTCAGTGCCGTATGATTTCACAATTATTTTATGTTTTTTAGCCAAAAAAAAGGTCCAAAGGTATTTTTGCCTCGTTATGCTCGGCAAAGATTGTATCATATACGTCTCCTCTTTCTAATATCCTGGAAACGTCCCTGAGGTTTCTTGTATGTTTCTCTATCCATTGGCATTATCAAGCAAAATATGCAACGAAACTCACCAATGCAGAATAACGCAACAAGAGATACCCAATCACTCATTCTGATTCAAGGCAGTTGAAAAAAAGAAAACAAGAAAAAACGATTAAAATCAATTTTCCAAAATTTGTTCACTTAAAATTTACAACTTATCTATAGAATCGATTCCAATGTCTATCTAAAAGTTTTTAGGTCGTATGTAGGTTTTTTTGTTGTTGTTGTCACAAGTTGAGTTACTATCTTATTGACATCTATCCTACTGTTGTTTTTTTTTTATAAGAACAATCAAACAGACTACAAACGATGTACTCATGACTTTATCTAATATTTCGGAGAGAAAAAACCCCAAAAACAAAGCCTCATCATCTGTTGCTACTTTATGTTTGAAAGATATTTGAAATCTTTTATTTTAAATGCATTCATCTATTTATCTTTCTTTGTAAACATATTTTATGCTATAAAAAAAGACAACATGCCTATATATGTAGATAAAATAACCAAAAAGAAAATGTAAAATGTATATGCTAATCCTTTCTGTTTACGTTTTCCGTTTCCGTGGTTTAGCAACACCATATTGGGACTAGGTCAGTCTTTTTTCTTAAAGGAAATACCATTTGATATTTAAGGGGGGCTAGGATAATAAAAATTATCCTGCATTTTTTTTTAACTTGTAGTCTATGACATCCTTTTTTATTATTCATTTTTTTTTGTCCTGACTTTTTTTACAAAAAAAAATCTTATTGTCTTTTTATGACCTAAAACTCATGACTTGCCTTGTTTTCAATTTTCATACTAGCCCACCCTAAAAATCAAATGGTAGCTCCCTTATTGACAAAACAAATGGCCGACTATAATAACTGGGTAAGTATTTTCTTTAAATATTATGAATGTTTAACTTTGATGCCGAGAACGAGATATAAATACAGGAAGATTATGTATGTTTCGACCACTTTTAGATGTATTTAGGGTACGACATTTTGTTTTTTTCTGATGAAGGAATTTCAGTTTTCTCGGACAGAATATTTATGTTCAAATTGTTTACTGTAAAGTCGAGTAGACCGGTCTGAATATATGCTGTAATTTAAAATGTAAATCGATAATTGTGTAAAAAAAACAATTGAGAGCGTAAACAACACATTGACAGAAACAAGTGCATGTGGTTTTATTAGGTTTTAACCTTATTGTATAATATGTGCATCAAGCAATATGTGACACAATAATAACATAGATTTTTATGCCCCCCCCCGCCCCCCCCCCCCCACCATAGAGTAGGGTGCATTAAGTTTTACCCATGTATTTCTGTACGTGTACAAGTCCATAAGTATTCTGTTCTGGTATATACCTCCGTTTTATCGGAGCACTCCACTTGTCGAATGAGCATTAAAATCTTTAATTATACTTAACCGAAAAAGTGAATTAAATAAGGGTTTAAAATGTCTTTGATAATATATTAAAAGATGGTCTGATTAATCATTTTAAAGTCTCGTTGTCAGCATTGTCTGAAGACATAAGGTTTCCAGATAATAACTTTAGTATCAGTGAATGGAAATCAATAAAATTTTAAAGGGGCACTAGCTACGAGATATATAAAAAATATAAAGTTTGATTTTTTTTTTGTTCAATCAATAATGAAAGTGAAATAATGAAATAACAATTCGCTTTTTGCGGCCAGAAAGGTTCAATTTTGTTGAATTATGCTAAGAAACATTGATAATTAGTTATTCACTTGCAAGTGAACGAGTCGACCTCTTTAAATGCTGGTTATTAAAAAAAAAAGAATGTCAACAATGAAAGTGAAACTATGGTAAATCATTTGATTACTAATTCGATGCACTATAAAATCATTCTTATACGGTTAAAAAAAATGAGAAACATCTATTTTTAATCTATAAAATAAAATCAAACAGACCTATAAAAATCCAATTGCACGTGTTGGTTTAATCTATTCATTTCTTTATTTATGTTTACATCGCTTATATGGTCATCTGGGGTCAAATCGATAGTTAATTAGATGACGTCTGGACTAAAATACACACGAAACAAACCTATATATTATTTACCCCATGCTCTGTAAACTGTTTATTTTAGACTTTCGATAGTTTGGATAAATGTTTTTCATTGTTATAAATCAACTATGAGAATTTGAGTCAAATCGGTGACCATGAATTTGATAGCTAGTGCCCCTTTAAGGATGTTCGCTGCTCAGTTTCAAAATAAATAACTTTTCATGAAACTAGTATGTATTGATAGCGAATAAATTGAGGAATCAAAAAAGCAAAAAAAATATAGGGGTCAATGTGCTTGTTATCGAGATATTAGCCATTGGAATTTTGGTTGGTAAATGTTCTCTCTTGATTTTTCATAGCTTTATCATTGACCGTTAAAGTTCTCAAATACTATTAAAAAATAAATAAAATTTTATAACACTTTTACAAATGACTTATAATTATACTTGTGAAAGATTTATAAAAAGAAAAATGGGGGTTCATGGGGAAATTGTTTTAAGGCATCCAAATGGATAAAACCAGAGGATTCTGAAAATCTGACAAAAATTCCAAAACATGACAAGCAGACATCCTTAACACAATGTTTATAACCACAAAAGGAAGGTTGGGATTAATTTTTGGTGGTTATGGGGGTTTAGGAATTAGGGATCCAAAGGGGTCCAAAACAAGCATTTATCTAGTTTCAGGACAATAAGTTGTGTATAAATATTTCAATTGCTCTGAAATTGTACCACAATGTTCAATATCATTAATTAGACAGTTGGGATTTATTTTAAGGGTTATGGGGCAAACAGTCTAGGGTTTAAGGGCCAAAAACAAGCATGTTTGTAGTTTCTGGACAATAACTTATGTATACATAACTGTACGAATCTCTCTGACATTGTACCTCAAGGTGTCTTACTAGAATGGAAAGGCTGGAATTGAGTTTTGGGGTTGTTGTTCCAAGGAAGTTTCAAAAGGTGAGGGGCAATAAAGGGACCCAAATAAGCATTTTTGTAGTTTTCAGTCAATAACTTGTATTTAAGTGTACAATCTTTCTGAAATAAGACCACAAATTTCTATACTACAAAGGGATGGTTAAAGGGGAGGTTATTGCTCAAATCAGTAAGCAATTAGGGGCAAAAAGGAGGAAACAAGGTTTTTTTCTGGTAAAGGACAATTTAGACAATTTTAGAGGAGTAAAGGGAGGTAATCCAATTAAATTTTAAAGAACACTGTTATATATGTTTGATTACTTGATTACCTCCCTTAAGCTGCTTGAAAATTATGTATTGAAAAATGATGATTGTCTATTGTGTAGCTGTAAATTTAGTTTAAGAAGTTACTGTTAATTAATATAAATTTTAACCATGATTGTATGTCCTTTTCTATTTTAATATTTTATTATGTATTTCAATGAGTAGTTATTGTTGCCAACTCCATTACAAATTTGAATTGAGATTATTTTTGGAATTATGGGAAACAAAAAAAGAAAAAGAGGGGGGGGGGAGTGTTTGTTTAAATAAGAATTAATTTGTGTAGGGGGGTGGGGTGTCAAAATGTTCACATTTCAGATTTTAGTGTATTGCTTAAAAGCAAAAAAAAAATTAAGTTCATTAAACCACATTCATTCTGTGTCAGAAACCTTTGCAGTGTCAACTATTTAATCACAATCCAAATTTAGAGCTCTATTAAGCTTGAATGTTGTGTCCATACTTGCCCCAACTGTTCAGGATTTCAGCTGTATGTCTGTCTGTGGTTTTTTTTTGTCTGACTGTCTGTCTGATTGTTGTATTCAAGTCTGTTATTTTTTTTTAGGTTATAAAAGACACTTCAATAAAATGTATGGATAATTTGATTGAGAGCCAAAATACAATTGAAACACATGCAGATGGGATTGTAAGTACTACAAAACTTGTATAGTCTTTATGGAAATTTGATTTTATGCTTAATTATGATAGAATAATTCAAAATTTGGTAAACGGCATATTAGATAAGCAGGTGGTCTGTTTAACATGTCTAATATTGGAATTTCATAATTTTGATAGCTGTTATAAAAATTTGGTTGGATCAAGAGTTCATGTTTGAGTGTTTTACCCTTGTCCATAATTCCGTAATTCCTTAATTCCATCATTCTGTCATTCCGTCATTCCACAACAATTGAAGCATCATACAGGTTTTTTTTCTCGCCTTCTGATATTGGAATTTCATAATTTTGATAGCTGTTATAAAAATTTGGTTGGATCAAGAGTTCATGTTTGAGTGTTTTACCCTTGTCCATAATTCCGTAATTCCTTAATTCCGTCATTCTGTCATTCCGTCATTCCACAACAATTGAAGCATCATACAGGTTTTTTTTCTCGCCTTCTGATATTGGACTGATTTTTGGTTTGTGAGTTAACCCATGATGAGTTACAGATCAAGTTTGTGTTTCGTTCCTCTTCACTAATTTTTGCTGAAATTGCTGGCTTTGGACTTGATAAATTGTTGAAAATCACAGTTATACGGACTGTTAGATGTTTTTTCTTATACTATATGCAATAGGTCAACTATATTTGGTGTATGGATTTTTTAACTTTTTTTTTATTTGACCATAACCTCATTTTCATGGTTCATTGCACAGTGTTAAGTTTTTTTGTTTTGGTCTGTTTTTTCATATACTATAGGCAATAGGTCAACTATATTTGTTGTATGGAAAAATTGTTAGCTGAACATGCCTGCCTGGCATGGGTCATCGGACCTTGACCTCATTTTCACGGTTCATTGGTCAATGTTTAGTTAACTTGATTATGTTAAGTTTATGGGACAGTTCGACTATTGACATAATATCAATGGATAGTAAAGAATGCGAGACATTTCAGCGTGTGCACTCTTGCTTCAAAAAAAAAGGAGAAGGTCCGGTAAGGCCCCTTTTTGGCCCAAAAATATAACAGTTTTACAAAATTGTTAAAATGTAAACTTTTAGTTATTTATTGGACAGATGAATGCTTCTGCAACATAAATATGGGCTGTTTTTTTACAATACAATGCACTTATATCGGGTTGTAGCACCATTTAGTCATTCTAAATTACTGAAATCTTCAAAATTCTATCATTTTAGTTAAATTTTAGACGATTTCCGTGTAAAACGAAAGTGGCCGCATTCGTGTTCATCCTTAATATTGCAATGTAAGTTGTATTTTATGATAATACATAACATATATAAAGGTTGTGGATGAACACGGATGCGGCCACTTTCATTTTTGACAAAAACAATCTGAAAAGTGACGTTTTTTGGCATATTTGAGAGATTTTTCATATTTGAGCTTCAATCGAATCGTTTTTAATGACTTAATCAGTTAAAATCTTTCACATAAACTAATTGAATCAAGTGAAATAGACACTTAAGTGTTTTAGAAGTGGTCAAAATCTTTCGTCAGATGAAACTAAAATTTGAGGCCAAAATGAGTCCTTACCGGACCTACTCCTTTAAAAATCATGGATTATTGGACTTTTTTCATGCTACAGGTTGTTCAAAATTGTCAGATTTTGTTTAGATTATGCATGGAAAATCAAATTTTGTGTGATAAAAAGAAAACGTAAGATAAAATGTGAGAAGATTGCTATTATAACATGATTTCAGTTAAGAAAAAGAAAAAATGGGGTCACTGAATTTGTTTTCTTGCTAAATATCAGAATAGGAAAATTTATAACACTTTCTATTATAAAATTACTTTATCTGAGTTATCTCCTCTTATTTGGCAAAGTTGAAAAAAATCTAATCAAACACTAACAAGGTGTTTTTGAGAAGTTACAGCTGTAACTATATATGATAAAACACACAATTTTTCTATACTTATATCATAAGTCTTTTACATAAATTATATACAACTCTCAAAATTTGCAAATTTCATTAAATATCTAGACCGAAGTTATCTGCTTCTTCAAAATCCAAGATGGAGAAGACACTCAAGCCACCTTAAACACTTTTAACTTCTACTAGGTGAAATTAACTTGCTTACAAATGCAACAACAAAACATTGATTTAACTAAACATATCTGCCTCATTGCAAAAGATAGTCTTAACGAACTTGGGGATGATCATACAGTTGCACGCCAACATCTGCAGAGAAAAAATATAATCAAATACATAATACAATGTGGCTGGAACATGCTCTTTGCTTTAAACCGCATGCTATAAACTAAGCACCAGATGGGGTAACAAGGGGAGACTAATCTAGTACACAGAGTTATCAATTAGGTACATAATTAAAGAGAGTTTTCAGATCTCCTTACATATAAAAAAACATAGTAAAGGTAGATATATAGTTGCATTACTATGTAGTAAACAGTAAATTTGTGTAAATTAAAGAAAGCAAGGGTCTGAGGCAAGGATCTGGAATTTTTTCACCTAATTTTGTCATTTTGAGATAATTTAAAAGTTATACTATCCATATAAGACAGATAGAATTTCACTCTTCTGGAAACAATATACCTATGAAATACCATGTCTGAAAAAAAATACTGTTACAAATTATCCCCAGGATAAAATATCACAGAGGAAGAAATACACAGCAAAATTGTTCAGCAAAGTCAATTTTAGAAATAGGTCAACATGACCAAAATTATTGTCAATTGACCCCATAAGGAGTTTTACAATGTATTTTTCTCAAATTTTTGAAACCTTAACAAAGATCTCCTCCTTTGAAACTACTGGGCCAAATAAAACTAAACTTGGCCTAAAAATTCTGTTTTTTCAGGATCCCTACACTTAAAATTAGCTTTTTAATGATGAGTAATTTCACTTTTTTTTCTATTAATATGACTGTCAAATTTATATCTAATTCCATGCATTTTTAAATGTTATATCTTTTCATAAATTTTTTTTTCTTCCGTATAAGCCTATATACCCAATAAGAAAAATATGCAAGTAGACAACAGGGAACACAGAAAATTTGAATCAATTTTTATTTGTCAATCTGAGCTTAAGTTTGCACAGACTTTTGCTCGACTATTATTTCACCATAGTGAGTTTGTAGATGAGACCAGATACTGAATATCAATATTGATACAATGAGTAAATAATACCATTGTCGCTTTTATTTCATGATCCTAAATGATGAACATGTCTTTTTTTACAGGACACACAGGCCAGTTACCAAAGAGAAGAGACACTTCAGTATTTAAATCGCTTTTTAGAAGTTAATGGCAGCAAAACTATTTCCAGCCATCCATTAAAGTCCTGGTTTGAACTGTCCAAAAAATCTCAATACTTGTATGGTAGACTACAAAATATTATTTACAGCATCATTGGATGTTTTTCTTGAGAATTTTAGTGATGTCTCACAGCAGATTTTTTGTGTCAAACTCAACTGAGAAGGTCTCTTCTGATAAAATTATCAAACCTCTTGCAATGTTATCAACAATCGCTGAGTATTACCAGAAATCAGAATCTTGGCAGCATAGAAGACAATTATTATAAATGTTTTCATTGTTTATGACATACCAAGAAGTATTGCAACTTATCCCTGACTTTACAGAGTTAAAATACTACACTTCAAAAAAACATGGGGAGACATTTGGCTATGGGCTGCCTGTACCTCTAGCAGAATTACACAGACAAAAAATGGATAGCTTCTTAGAATTTATAACATCGCCGCATATTATCAGAAATCTACCATATGGTGAAAAGAAATTGAAATTATCTGATAGAACAGTTCAAAATGTGCCAAACCTGATTCGATGCATGGGCTTCTCAGATTTTATTTAACAGTACAAAGTATATTGTGAAGAAAAAACTATTATTCCATTAGGTAAGAATAAAATAAAGAAATTCTTATATTGTATTTCATACTTGTTACAAAAAATCCATAATTGTTTTGGTCTCACCTAGTCAAAAAAGAAAGACATAGATATGCTAGTCAAGGTCTATCGATTTTGAAACTTTTCCTTATATAACATGTATAATTTTGTGATTCAAACCAGTCAAATTAAGTTTTAACCTCAAACTAATTGCAATAGTAAATGTTTTAGCTCTAATCTATAGTGTTAAGCCCTGAATATACACAGGAAAAAGTCCCATAAAATCTAACTTGAGGAAAACTCAAAATCATCATTTTTAAATTCCTATGGAAACTAACATTGGAAGGGGGAGATAAAGTCTTTTTTGTCAATTTTTGATTGTTTTTTTTAAATTTATGTAAAATATAATACTTTGATGGGATTATAAGTTTATATTAAAATATAGTATATAATCTTCTGCTCATGAAATGTACAAAACCAAAGTGTTATGGGTATTATTATTATTTTTGGTGCATTTTTCATTCAGGAAATTGCAAATTTGTGGCTTTGTGTCCATTTTGAAAAAATAATGTGAACATTTGGTATTGTTTTTATCTGTATATTATACTTTTTCAGCATTTATCTTCTTGAAAGAAACTTTAAACCACAAAAAGAAAAATATATGCTTAATCATTTTTATTATATTAAATTTGAGATTCTTTACCTTGACATGTTGAAAATTTCAATAACTGGTCAACTAATGAATTACGAAATCTATATTGTAGCTTGATTAAAGATATGAAAAAACCCTTAGAGTTGTTTGTTATACTCTTAAGACAGCCGAAATACCAAGAATGAATACATTCTGTTGAATAGAAGTGGTAAAGTTATAATTTTGTATCAGTTTTTATTGATATTTCTGCTTTTTTTTGCAGAGTTATCTCCCTTTTTCAATGCAAATCTCCATATGAATTTTAAATCATGATTCTTTATTCTGTGTATATTAGGGGTATAGTGCTAGATTAAAACTTAAAATCTTCTGTTGCAATTACTTTCAGGTTAGGATCAAATTTATGCTAGATTGACTGGACTATTAGGACAGTTTATAGGGAAACCACTAGTGTTAGGTAAAGGTTATTTAGTATACATATTTGTATTATGACTTTCTCTTTTGTTGTCTAAGAGTTACGATACTTTATTAATGAAAAAAATGTTGTATTACCATTTTGTATGATAAACATGATAAACCAAGATTGCTTTCACAAAAAAATGTATTTTAACTGATTGATAGACCCTCTCAATTTAAATGATTTTTACTAGTGTCACCATAGTGTAATAGAACTTTGTTTTAGTCGAAAATGTGGTTTTAAAATCAAACTCCACTTTATACTATAAATTTAGAAATTATTTTGTCATTTTAGACTTAAATGCGATTTTGATTATTACGATTTTGAGAAAAATCCGGTTTAATTTGTATAAAACATTTCAAAATGCGAGTTTAAATTATTGTGTTTACAACTCTGTCAAATTTTTCGCAATAATAAAAACCTCGCAATAATTTCTGAATTTACAGTACATATGAATAATGATTTATCATACTTCTTTATTGTAGGTGAAAGTACATGTACCAAATGTTATCAGAATGTACAGCTACCATCTGACAAAACTTTGAAGGTGTTGACTATTTTGTGGCTGGAGGCTGGAGGGCTTTTGCTACCCTAGAGGCTGTAGCTAAAGAATAAAACAGTCTTGATCTTTTGCTGCAGTCAAGAATATACATGAAGGCAGATTTTAGGGTATGTGTGAACATTTAGTACTCTGAAATTCTGAATATACATGTAGTTTTTATGGCCCTGCAACAAAGTTGTGGGGTTCATATAGTTTTACCTTTGTCCCTCTTTATGTAATTCCTTCATTCTGTAATTTTGTCATTCCATCATTCTGTCATTCTGTCATTCCGTCATTCCGCCATTCCACAACAAACCATTATACAGAGTTTTTTATACAACCGCAAAAATTGAAAATTTATTGGTCGTATATTGGTATCACGTTGGCGTTGTCATCTTCCGAAGACATTTGGTTTTCGCACTATTACTTTAGTTTAAGTAAAAGTAGACACGAGGTTTGTGACCACAAAAGGAAGGTTGGGATTGATTTTGGGAGTTTTGGTCCCAATTGTTTAGGAATAAGGGGCCAAAAAAGGGCCCAAATAAGCATTATTCTTGGTTCAAAAAAAAAGTTTGCAACTATTTTACTAATCCATACTCTGTTTTTCTTTCAGATGCGGGGATCCCCATATAATTTTCTTTATATAGGCCACTACCCCCTCTTTGCAACTATTTTACTAATCCTTACTCTTTGTTTTTCTTTCAGATGCAGGGATCCCCATTGGAGGACAGCAGATAACAGAAGAAGCCCATTGAAAGTTGAGTGTAGTTTTCTTTATATAGGCCCCTATCCCCTCTTTTTAACTAATTTACTAATCCATACTCTTTGTTTTTATTTCAGACTCCGGAGGGACAACAGATAACAGAAAAAGCCCATTGAAAGTTGAGTATAGTTTTCTTTATATAGGCCCCTACCCCCTCTTTGCAACTCTTTTACTAATCCATATTCTTTGTTTTTCTTTTAGATGCAGGGATCCCCATGGGTGGACAGCAGATAACAGAAGAAGCCCATTGAAAGTTGAGTATAGTTTTCTTTATATAGGCCCCTATCCCCTCTTTTTAACTTATTTACTAATTCATACTCTTGTTTTTCTTTCAGACGCCGGAGGGACAACAGATAACAGAAGAAGCCCATTGAAAGTTGAGTATAGTTTTCTTTATATAGGCCCCTTTCCCCTCTTTTTAACTAATTTACTAATCCGTACTCTTTGTTTTTCTTTCAGATGCAGGAAAGACAGCAGATAACAGAAAAAGTCCATTGAAAGTTGAGTATAGTTTTCTTTATATAGGCCCCTATCCACTCTTTTTAACTAATTTACTAATCCATACTCTTTGTTTTTCTTTCAGACGCCAGAGGGATGACAGATAACAGAAGAAGCCCATTGAAAGTTGAGTATAGTTTCCTTTATATAGGCCCCTATCCCCACTTTTTAACTAATTTACTAATCCATACTCTTGTTTTGCTTTCAGACGCCAGAGGGATGACAGATAACAGAAGAAGCCCATTGAAAGTTGAGTATAGTTTCCTTTATATAGGCCCCTATCTCCTCTTTTTAACTAATTTACTAATCCATACTCTTGTTTTTCTTTCAGACGCCAGAGGGACAACAGATAACAGAAGAAGCCCATTGAAAGTTGAGTATAGTTTTCTTTATATAGGCCCCTACCCCCTCTTTGCAACTATTTTACTAATCCATACTCTTTGTTTTTCTTTCAGATGCAGGGATCCCTATGGGAGGACAGCAGATAACAGAAAAAGCCCATTGAAAGTTGAGTATTGTTTTCTTTATATAGGCCCCTATCACCTCTATTTAACTAATTTACTAATCCATACTCTTTGTTTATCTTTCAGACGCCAGAGGGACAACAGATAACAGAAGAAGCCCATTGAAAGTTGAGTATAGTTTTCTTTATATAGGCCCCTACCCCCTCTTTGCAACTATTTTACTAATCCATACTCTTTGTTTTTCTTTCAGATGCAGGGATCACCATTGGAGGACAGCAGATAACAGAAGAAGCCCATTGAAAGTTGAGTAAAGTTTTCTTTATATTGGCCCCTATCACCTCTTTTCAACTAATTTACTAATCCATACTCTTTGTTTTTCTTTCAGACGCCAGAGGGACGACAGATAACAGAAGAAGCCCATTCAAAGTTGAGTATAGTTTTCTTTATATAGGCCCCTATCCCCACTTTTTAACTAATTTACTAATCCATACTCTTTGTTTTTCTTTCAGATGCCGAAGGGACAACAGATAACAGAAGAAGCCCATTGAAAGTTGAGTATAGTTTTCTTTATATAGGTCCCTATCTCCTCTTTTTAACTAATTTACTAATCCATACTCTTGTTTTTCTTTCAGACGCCAGAGGGACAACAGATAACAGAAGAAGCCCATTGAAAGTTGAGTATAGTTTTCTTTATATAGGCCCCTATCCCCACTTTTTAACTAATTTTCTAATCCATACTCTTTGTTTTTCTTTCAGATGCGGGAAAGACAGCAGATAACAGAAAAAGCCCATTGAAAGTTGAGTATAGTTTTCTTTATATAGGCCCCTATCCCCTCTTTTTAACTAATTTACTAATCCATACTTTGTTTTTCTTTCAGACGCCAGAGGGACAACAGATAACAGAAGAAGCCCATTGAAAGTTGAGTATAGTTTTCTTTATATAGGCCCCTATCTCCTCTTTTTAACTAATTTACTAATCTAACTCTTGTTTTTCTTTCAGACGCCAGAGGGACAACAGATAACAGAAGAAGCCCATTGAAAGTTGAGTATAGCTTTCTTTATATAGGCCCCTATCTCCTCTTTTTAACTTATTTACTAATCCATACTCTTGTTTTTCTTTCAGACGCCAGAGGGACAACAGAGAACAGAAGAAGCCCATTGAAAGTTGAGTATAGTTTTCTTTATATAGGCCCCTAACCCCTCTTTGCAACTATTTTACTAATCCATACTTTTTCTTTCAGACGCGGGAAAGACAGCAGATAACAGAAAAAGACCATTGAAAGTTGAGTATAGTTTTCTTTATATAGGCCCCTATCCCCTCTTTTTAACTAATTTACTAATCCATACTCTTTGTTTTTCTTTCAGACGCCGGAGGGACGACAGATAACAGAAGAAGCCCATTGAAAGTTGAGTATAGTTTTCTTTATATAGGCCCCTATCCCCTCTTTTTAACTAATTTACTAATCCATACTCTTTGTTTTTCTTTCAGACACCAGAGGGACAACAGATAACAGAAGAAGCCCATTGAAAGTTGAGTATAGTTTTCTTTATATAGGCCCCTTTCCCCTCTTTTTAACTAATTTACTAATCCGTACTCTTTGTTTTTCTTTCAGACACAGGAAAGACAGCAGATAACAGAAGAAGCCCATTGAAAGTTGAGTATAGTTTTCTTTATATAGGCCCCTATCCCCTCTTTTTAACTAATTTACTAATCCATACTCTTTGTTTATCTTTCAGACGCCGGAGGAATAACAGATAACAGAAGAAGCCCATTGAAAGTTGAGTATAGTTTTCTTTATATAGGCCCCTACCCCCTCTTTGCAACTATTTTACTAATCCATAGTCTTTGTTTTTCTTTCAGATGCAGGGATCACCATTGGAGGACAGCAGATAACAGAAGAAGTCCATGGAAAGTTGAGTAAAGTTTTCTTTATATAGACCCCTATTCCCTCTATTTAACTAATTTACTAATCCATACTTTGTTTTTCTTTCAGACGCGGGAAAGACAGCAGATAACAGAAAAAGCCCATTGAAAGTAGAGTATAGTTTTCTTTATATAGGCCCCTATCCCCTCTTTTTAACTAATTTACTAATCCATACTCTTTGTTTTTCTTTCAGACGCCAGAGGGACGACAGATAACAGAAGAAGCCCATTGAAAGTTGAGTATAGTTTTCTTTATATAGGCCCCTATCCCCACTTTTTAACTAATTTTCTAATCCATACTCTTTGTTTTTCTTTCAGATGCGGGAAAGACAACAGATAACAGAAAAAGTCCATTGAAAGTTGAGTATAGTTTTCTTTAAATAGGCCCCTATCCCCTCTTTTTAACTAATTTACTAATCCATGGCCATGCTCTTTGTTTTTCTTTCAGACGCCAGAGGGACAACAGATAACAGAAGAAGCCCATTGAAAGTTGAGTATAGTTTTCTTTATATAGGCCCCTACCCCCTCTTTGCAACTATTTTACTAATCCATACTCTTTGTTTTTCTTTCAGATGCAGGGATCACCATTGGAGGACAGCAGATAACAGAAGAAGCCCATTGAAAGTTGAGTATAGTTTTCTTTATATAGGCCCCTATCCCCTCTATTTAACTAATTTACTAATCCATACTCTTTGTTTTTCTTTCAGACGCCAGAGGGACAACAGATAACAGAAGCCCATTGAAAGTTGAGTATAGTTTTCTTTATATAGGCCCCTACCCCCTCTTTGCAACTATTTTACTAATCCATACTCTTTGTTTTTCTTTCAGATGCAGGGATCCCCATGGGAGGACATCAGATAACAGAAGAAGCCCATTGAAAGTTGAGTATAGTTTTCTTTAAATAGGCCCCTACCCCCTCTTTGCAACTATTTTACTAATCCATACTCTTTATTTTTCTTTCAGACGCGGGGAGTCCCATGGGAGGACAGTGGAAAACAGAAGAAGCCCGTTGAAAGTTGAGTATAGTTTTCTTTAAATAGGCCCCTACCCCCTCTTTGCAACTATTTTACTAATCCATACTCTTTGTTTTTCTTTCAGACGTGTAGAGCCCCATGGGAGTATGAAGGATAACAGAAGAAGCCCATTGAAAGTTGAGTAAAGTTTTTCTTTAAATAGGCCCCTATCCCCTCTTTTTAACTAATTTACTAATCCATACTCTTTGTTTTTCTTTCAGATGCCAGAGGGACGACAGATAACAGAAGAAGCCCATTGAAAGTTGAGTATAGTTTTTCTTTAAATAGGCCAATAACCGTCTTTTAAACTATTATAATAGATTAAATTGAATATTATTTAGAACTGTGTTATTAGAATTAAATGTATAAGAGTTTGATTCTGCAGTATATAAATCATCCATAACATATATTTGCATATCAAGATGTTGAGGGAGACATTATAAATACTATGCGTCATTTCTGTTTTTCTGTTCAGTTTTGCTATTGCTCACACATGCACAATTCTTGCCAGGTATATATAAAACTTACATCATAGGTTTATACAGCAATGACTAGGACAAGTTCAAAAATCATTAATGCTGATCGACTATTTCGTTTTAAATTTTCACCCTTTGGAAAAATTGTTATATGGAAATTTCATTGTTACGCCACTCTTCAGTTTTATTTTTCAGTATATTAATCATCTATATCTTATTTATGAGTTTATAAGTCAGTGTTTTTTCTGTTCAGTCTTGTTACAAAATGTATTGCTCACACATATACAGTTCTTGTCAGATTTTTTTGAGATTTATATCAAAGGTTTAATTTTGCAATGTCTTAGAAAATTAGGGTCAATATTTTTGAGTTATGTCCCTTGGAAGTATTAATTATATTAGAATTTGCATTCTATTTGCTTTTAAGTCTTCATTTCTTTAAGATATTTATAAAAGTTTAAATAAAAACTCACAACTTTTTTTTAGTTATTGCCCTTTGATAGATAAAATATATGTTCAACATGTGGAACATTGGATTTCTGTTCGTTTACTTGTACCAAATGATTTTTTTTTGTCATTCAATAACAGCGTAACCAGCCTATTTCAACACCTGGGTATTCCAACATCCTGCTTTATCTGACACATTTTTCTGGTCCCAAAATATGCCTTTTCTTACAGAAAAAGCCTGAGTATTCTGACAATTTTATGCCAAAGTTTGTCAAATAACACAGGTTACCCTACTATTTTAAATTTGTTACTATGTAGATGTATAGTGATTTTGAATAACTGACCATTTTTTTATTCCAGGTAATCAACACTTTTCCATAGTAATAGGGTTTAAAACTTGATGGGTAGTATTTCGAACTGTTTTAAGGTGAGAATTTAGTCATCAACTTGCACCTTACATTTATTTATGTTATCTTATGTGAACGACCCTTAATATTTATACATCAATCATTCATTTCAATATAAGATATTTTTTTCTTTTATTTTTGGAGTAAATCAGATACATTTATAATTCAGAAGGTTTATATATATCCTTTTTCAATCTTTGCTTCATATTTCATGGATAAATATTTTACCCTATTATCAGTAAGGGGAGATAACCTAACATAGTTAAACATAGGACCCTATGGGAAGTACATAACAATGTCTTCTTTGAGAGAACCGCTGAATGTAATGAAATCAAACATTGGAAGAATGTTTATTATGAGGTGCTAACCAAGTGTTGTTACTTTGAAGCTGATCTATTATCCAAGATGGCAGCCAGCAGGGGACTTTAGCGATGCGACTCGTGTTATCCTCTTGAATAGATGTTAGGTACTGCGGGGTTATGCTGTTCAACTGTGGACATGGTATACCATGTTACCATATGGTATCGGGTTTAACTATAGGAATACTATAACATAGATAAATATTATTGACCAATCATATTGGCACAGTTGGTCTTGGCATCATCGTAACCATATGGTATGGGGTTATTCTGTTGATAAAGAATAACTTTTGATTTAATAATTAACCAATCAGTTTGCTTCCATCCTCCCAGCATCCTTTCATCCTCTACAGCGGCCATTTCAAAATCATAACCACGAGTCAAATCTATAAAAAACCTATATTCTGAAAACAAATCTTCTATTTAATACATAGACATGCCGGTATAAGCTGCATTATCATTTATCATTCCTTGTATAAAATACTGACTATTAAAAGTCGGTATTTTTAATTTATAAAATTGTCCTGAATGGAACCACAGATTCATGTTACTAAATCACCAAACGTGGCAGACAATTCAGAAATCAGTTCATTTGTTTCACATCAGTAAAGACCTATATTTCCTTAACCAACTCAAATCTATAATTTTACGTAAAATTACTAGGTTTTGACCGTGTTTTAATTTTTACATTTGTCACATGACTTTAAGTGAAAATGGCGGCCGCCACGAAAAAAAATCGGAGCGTCTTGTTATAATTGATTACTTGGCCATCTGATACGGATGTGGCTCTGATTTATACAATACAAATATGAAAAGTCGCATCGATATTTATGTGACCTAGTAATCAATTGAAACGAGTCTGTTATCCGATTTAGTTGTGCATTTGTTGTTACAGTTACATTTTCCTGCTTTCCAGTGTCTTTGCATTTTAGTGTCTCTACTCGACGAACTATGATGTGACGCCTTCCTTTATAAATACGAGTTTTTTAGGGGACAACCATTTGATATTCTGGGAGGGACAAGAAGATATGTTTTAAAAGATGTATCTATACGGGTTATTTTATTTATTTTCGAATCTTTTGTACAAATTAATCCCTAGTTTTTCTGAAGAAAATTAAATTAAGAAAGAACAGATAATTTACATTTTCCTGTCATGGGCTCAGTTATTTTTAGCTTTTCCCAGAGCAAGCTTGTTATTTTCAACCCCCCACCCCCAAAAAAAATATTAACTATACAAATCCTTGGTTAAATGGTAAGAAACCAATGGCAGTATTTACTTGGTTGAGCATGCAGTTGATTGTTTTATGAGTCTAACAATCCAGTTCTAATGTTCAACCAGACCATATGATATAAATGTCCCTGGCTCCACATTGAATATGTTCACTGAGGTAAGGTACATACAGGTACACTTGTATATTACTTGTAGTTGCAAGGTTCACAAAGGAATATGAAATATCGGTCCATTATAATAATATAATAATAATAATGATTATTCGCCCTGATACACAACCATTTGGAATTCTACAGGGAGATTTACACTATAAAGCAAATATAAGCCATTTTACACCTGTCCTAGGTCAGGATCTCTAGTCTTAAACTTTTTGTATCGCCTTAGAGGTGATCTGGTTAGCGTGATGACTTCAAGTGAGGTATATCATTGGTTCGATCATTTGTCAGGTTTAACCAAAGACTTGAAAATTAGTATATTTTGCTTCTCAACCAAGCACGCAGCTTTAAGGAGTAAGAGCAAAGAATGGTCATCCTGGAATCAGAATACTGTGTCCAAGTATAAAGGTGACATGCCTTCCTGTAAACTTACCCTGTGAGCTAGCATTTTAAAAATTTTGGTCAGCATGTCAGTTTAGTACAAAGCAGGGTACATGTAAATATATATTTCTCAATAGACATTATCATGTTCTTGTCCTGAAAATGCATCTGACTTGTCACTGGACATTAAACAACCATCCATCCATCCATCCATCTAGTCTTTGTTAGTCTTAAACTTTTTGTATACTGTACATGTTTTACCTCTGTCTGTCAGTTTGTCAGTCTCTCTATCCTTCCATCCCATAAATATTTTTCGTCACATTTTTTTCAAGAACTATGAGTGACCTGAGTGACCTATACCATGTGATGCGTTTTCAGATTCATCACTCGACAACTTCCTGTTTATCAAACACCAACATCATGATAGCCATGTTGAAAATTTGTCACATTTGTCAGGATCTACAGTACAAGGATTTTTGAAATTTGGTTTCAAGGTTTATATGAGTGAGCTATTCTATCATGACTATGTGATGTGTTTTCAAGCTCAGCTGAAAATTTTCATCACATTTTTCTCAGGAACTACATTACAAGGATTTCTGAAATTTGGTTTCAACATTTTTCAAGGTTTATATTTAATTAGGGAGATATACCATATGATGCCTTTTCAGATTCATCAATTAACAACTTCCTGTTAACCAAACACTTATAAAAAAGAAGATGTGGTATGATTGCCAATGAGACAACTACCCACAAAAAAGACCAAAATGACCCAAACATTAACAACTACAGGTCACCGTACGGCCTTCAACAATGAGCAAAGCCCATACCGCATAGTCAGCTATAATAGGCCCAGATAAGACAATGTAAAACAATTCAAACAAGAAAACTAACGGCCTTATTTATGTAAAAAAAAATATCGAAAAACAAATATGTAACACATAAACAAACAACAACCACTGAATTACAGGCTCCTGACTTTGGACGGGCACATACATAAATAATGTGGCGGGGTTAAACATATTAGCGGGATCCCAACCCTCTCCCTAACCTGGGACAGTGGTATAACAGTACAACATAAGAACGAACTATAAAAATCAGTTGAAAAAGACTTAACTCATCAGATAGACAAAAAAGACAAGTGGATGTGGCCGGGTACTCATACATCCCGACACAAAAAGACACAATGAACAGATCTGAGAGTACTCGCAGTTATCTGACAGCTAGTTCAAAGCCACTAACAACTAATAAAAAAATCATGCCTCTAAGACTAAACAATCAATCTATACACATCCAACATACCGTCTAATGGATTTAGTGTAAAGACATCATAAACAGACAGAGAAAAACATGACCTTGTGCAATACCAAGTTACAGGTATCAACAGATTGTAGATCCATGAAAATGTATATGTATATAACATACTAGTAATATTTAGTTAGCTTTTAATCTACTGATAACAAAATCAATATTTATACCAATAAAAACAATATTCAGTGATCTTATTACAGTGTTGAATAGGTAACTTTTTAGAATAAGTTTATTTAAAGGAGCAACAAGTTTACATGGATCATTTCTAAATTTCCGGGCACAGTTAACAACATTTCCGTAAAAATGAGGATGTGCTTTCCCGTTTGAAATAAGTTTTCTACAGGTACAACCAAACTTCAAAACCAAATCTTTATATCTATGGAAAAATTTAGTGAAGGTTTTAACTTGCATCATTTTACACATGATAGTGGCTATTATCACAATTGATTTTTTTTATACCCTCTCTTTGAAAAAGTTGTGGTATACTGTTTTACCTTTGTCTGTCTGACCATCCTTCCATCCCATAAATATTTTTCATCAAATTATTCTCAAGAACTACATAAAAAAGATTTCTGAAATTTGGTTTCAAGGTTTATATGAGTGAGCTCTACCATGTAATGCGTTTTCAAATTCATCATTCATCAAAGTCATGGTTTAATCATTATTAAAAAGGTCACTAAGAAGACTCACTTTGATCTATTTTGACGAAATTGGCAAAAACCTTTTGTTAAATAACGGTTGTTGCATTTGATATCATGATAGACGTCTCAAAAAAATATTTTCTAGCACCATGCAGTAAATATATTTCATTCTATAAACATTTAGTGTATAAACCCCCATAATATGATGAGTTACCCATGTTTTCTTAGTTCAGTTGTAACATGTTAGACATATTTCAGTGTTAATAGTGAATTGTATTTATCCACAGAAAACTGAAGAGAATGTGCAGATATTGGAGGAGTTGTACCAGTCAGGAATGACTTCCAAAGGAAAATCCAGTGAATCATTTCACAAAGAAGCTGAAAGTAAAACTGGATTACAACTTCAAGTTATAAAGGTAAAATATCATGTTAAATGGTATCTTTTAATTTTGAAAAGTTAAAATAAAATACATTAAAAGCAGTTATTTTCTTGGAGGATTTAATCACATTTAAATTGATTATTTTAAGACATAATTATCTTGTTCATTAAATTACTTCAATATTAACAGACTGAATATGTTTTCGACTTACAATGAACCTGTATAAATTTTCTGTTTGGTTAGATGTCTTGATATTTATCTTGAACCATAAAAATAAAACTATTTACAATCATGATAAATTTCATGGGAAATGAACAAAATGCTGTCACTATATATTTGAAGATGTGGTTACAGGGAATGAGACAACTCTCCATTAAAGTCACAATGTATAAAAAACTAACAATAATAAGTGCAAGTATAGCTTTCAATAGAATGCTTTTCTTTTGTTAACAAGCTTCTCTATAGTTGTTGGATTTTTTTTAGAAATCACAGGGTGAACATTTATGAGTAGCATCTTACAGTCATCCATATATTTAATTGTTAATTTCTTTGTTTTCCATAAAACTATGCTTTACATTTAAGTTTTTTTTTTGTTAAGGATTGGATTGGAAATAGGAAAAAGAAGGAAAGTGGGAGAACATATGAGTATAAGAAGGCTCATTACTCACGAGGGATATCTGCATATAACTGTTTCGTTAGTGAGAAAAATAGTAAGTATTGAAAATGAATCAAAAAATGAAAATATAAAATTCATTTAAAAAAGTTTCATGTACTGGTTTTAATATCATGCTTAGTATTCCTTTATATATATATATATATATTGATGTATCAAATTCAAACAATATACATAGAATGATTTTTTCACAACCTAAAATTTGATACCTAAATATGAAAATTAGTAACTTATTCTGAATTTTGGTAGTAACACTAGTCAGTCAGGGGTACTTCTTGTACAAGTAATTTTTATTTACCTGAAGAGGAAAAAAAAATACTTATATAAGTGAATTATAATGTTCAAATAATCTCCCCTTAATTTACCAGTGTTCTGAATATAACAGACAAATGGCTTTTTGTTGTCCATGAGATTACACTTAAATGATTAGTAAAGACATCTGCAAAGGGCAGACAATTTAAAATTCTATTAGAGCAAAGAAACCTTTTAAAGAATTTAAGAAAAGAAGATGAATGACTTTTTCACTTATAAATGGATAAAAAAAAACTGAATATCCAAGGGACATAACTTACCTAATATTTCTTTTACCTTTACATTTAAATAAAATTCACTTGAATAAGTATCCTACAAATTTACTTCTATAAGTATATTAAAATTTACTTCTTCAAGTAACTAAAAAATCCTTGTACAAGTAGTTCCCCCGACTGCTAGTGTCATCAATTGATTTAACACTTCTCTGATTGGAAGTAGTGTTGACTGCACTGAAGACACTTCACATCCACAAAAGCATTTTCTTCTGTCTGCATTTCCAAAATATTTGTTATACATCATATAGATGAAACTACAAAACACTGTGCAGGAAAAGCTATTCATATTCCTGTATTATTTATAAAGTAAACAAAGAAGAAAATATGTCTACAGTACATGATTTTTTATGCTCAGTGAACCATAACATTAAAAAGTACCTTGAACCTAATCTTTAACATGAAACCTGACAGGATGAGATGAACAAATAAAATACATGCACAGACTGTAAAACATAAATGTCAATGGCACATGAAAAGCTAGTTCAATAGATATGCTTTGAAGTAATATATATATATGATAAATGACATTCTAATTTTAAAGTCTTAAAATGACATTAGTAGTCTCCCTTGTATTTGTTAACGTCATACTATTGTTAACGTCAATCAATTGTTTTATTTATATACAAGTCACATTACCTGAAGATCTGTGGAAGCAGTGAAAGTACTAGTAAAAAAGTGATGCATTGAAACCGTTATTATCTTTTAATAATTTTCTTATATATATATATATAGATTGCCTAGCAATGTAATTTTAACACACTATTTAGTATGTAAATATAAGAATGTTTAAAATATTTACAAAATGATGAAAATAAACGCAATATTTCGCTAGACCAACTAGCTTTATCAAGCGTGCATCTATCCAGGTGAAATCAGATGTAGATGATAAGAAACTTTTGCAGCTCAACGTCTATGTTGCACTGAACTGCCTTTTAAATAAGAAAATTTTGCAGCTCAATGTCTATGACCTCTTGCATTTAGCTGCTTTGAAAATAAGAAAATTTTGCAGCTCAATGTACATGTTGCACTTGGATTTAGCTACCTTAAAAATACATAATTGGTAGTTGAAGTTAGCAACGTCCATTGGCCAATATTACGGGATAAAAAGGACGATGCTTTGTTTTAAATTATTCTTTATCTTTCCTGTATCTTTTTTCGTCTTTTTCGTTAAGACCATCAGGTTCTAGGCACTTATATATATATATATATATATATATATATACATTTTATACAATGACATGTATATAATATGACATGAAAAAATGAAGTATAATAGAACAATACAAAGTTTTTCAAACATATTTTTTTTTAATTTTATAAAGTTTTTGGAAACTATAATTTAAATATGTGGTACAGAGGATTACCAAGGTATGAAGGAATGGGCACCTGCATGGCAGAGTCTGTCAACAGAGGAAAAACTCTATTATAAAGAAAAAGCCTCCAACCAGACACAGACAACAGACCATCCAAAAGCAGCGAAACAACTGTTTAAGAAAATTGTTAGCCAGGTAAATAGACTCACTGTACTTTTGTTAGGACAATTGAAAGAGTTTTGAATTGATATTCCAAGTATTAACAACCTTGACTGGCTATAAAGCCCTTGTACTGTTGTTGCATAAGGTTACGAAACTGTTATGTAAATGTGTAATTATTATCTATGGATAGATACGATTGATCCATTGATTTTTCTATCTATCTATCTAATTGGTATATCTATTGATCTATCAATCTATAGATATAGGAAGATGTGGTGTGGGTGCCAATGAGACAACTCTCCATCCAAAATAACAATTTATAAAAGTATACCATTATAGGTCAATGTACGGCCTTCAACATGGAGCCTTGACTCACACCGAACAATAAGCTATAAAGGACCCAAAAAATTACTAGTGTAAAACCATTCAAACGGGAAAACCAACGGTCTAATCTATCTATCTATTGATCTTACTAAATGAGATTGGAATTATTTGGAAATCATTCTCAACTTATGCCTGTGCATACTTATAGTTTAAAATATACAATAGATATAGGAAGATGTGGTGTGAGTGCCAATGAGACAACTCTCCATCCAAATAATAATTTATAAAAGTAAACCATTAAAGGTCAATGTATAGCACACAACAAGTGCCAACCACTAAAACTAAAGTCTCCTTACTTGGGACAGGTACAATGGTATATGTGCAGTGATGTTTAAACATATTTTCTGGATATAACTGGTATACTTTTTAACATTTCAGATAGTTGAAATTGGAGGGTACAATGTAGATGTTGTAATCATGGGCATCGATAAAAATAATGGGCAACAGCTTTTCTTTGGAGAAAAAAAAACTGCAGCATTCTTTAATGCCCGTCCGAAAATCATGGAGGAGTTGTACTCCAATCATTCTTTTGGTAAATATACTGTAATAGTGCCTAACTTTCATGTTTCTACTTAATTTGCAAATTTAACTATTGCTTTCCAAAAATCCAATACATTATTGTTTTAGTATTCATTCACATGTACAATTATTTCCTGAATAAATGTCTACTCTTTATTTGTGATTAAGAGAGAGTTGCAGTATATTCAAAAATTTGAATTCATAGGAATATTAACCATTATCAATAGAAAGTTCAATGTTTCATTGTTGTGCTAATTTCAGGTTAAAAAAGTTTGTTTGCATACATTTAAGTATGACACTAGACATTGCTTTAACACTTTTTTTGCATGACAAAACATTTTATTACATATTTGACTTTTGATGTAAGTTAAGGGGGTTCGCGGGTATGAATCCTTTTTTTTTTAATATAAGATTTAGCTACCGTATATTTTTTTATAAATCAATATTATCATATCCCAGATAGAAAAATGAAATAAAAAAAATGGGATCACCGTTCAATTAAGCTCACAATCTGCCTCCGAAAGAAGCATACAAATTTGTAAATGACCTTTTTTCTGTTGAACTAATAGGAGAAATAGAGGTAATATTGAAATAAAAAAAAAATTGCACCAAAGGGAGATAATTTGGAGCTTATCAGTGATATTATCATTTTAAAAGTCATCTGGGACTAACCGAATCGATTTTTTGGGATTATTTTTTTTAACCATATCATAAAGAACTAACTAATACTAATAGTGTAATAAATATAATTTGTAATGAATAAACACATGGTTATTTTTGGCTGAAATTTTTGTACCTCCATACACATCTTTAAAAGTTGATTATCAAAATTTTCTAATAGAGATAGTTAAATAAATAAATTAAAGTCTGAGTAAGGTTAGAATTTGATAATTTAACTGTCAAGCTTGGGTTAATAGTAAAATTTAGGAGTAAGTATGTAAAAATTTGTTTTTCAAAGATTATTTTATTAATAAAACCTCATTCTCCTAATAAATTTATCTATATTCCTGATACACATACAAATGAAACCACAAACTATGTATATTCTAAAATAACAAACATTTACAATAGTCTGTTAAAATGGCTGGCCTATTTTAAGGGATAGCAATAACCTTAGCATGTAAAAAAACACCTTTTTTTATTTTAAAAACAGTATGCTACTACAACATTTTGTACAAGGCATCATACATGTAATATGTTCACAAATAACACACCATTTTGACACGTCTTAATAAACTACATGCTCTTCAACATTTTTACGCATGTAGTTATTTTGAATATTCTGCTTAACATTTTTATTTCATTCATATAATATTAAACTTCAATTTCATACCATACAATTATGATTATTTCTGAACTTAAACAATATTAAAGGAATGTTTTGATGACCTTTCGGATCAACTCTTCATTTATGGAAATCAAACTAATGTGTAACTAATTGTTCTCAAATTAAAAAAATGGCCTAAAAAAAAATCTGTGATAGTTGTAATATTTAAAGCAAAAGAAAAAACTAACGATTTTCTTATCCCAGGCATAGATTACCCTCTCCATATTTGGCACAACTTTTTGGAATTTTGGATCCTCAATGCTCTTCAACTTTGTACTTGTTTGGCTTTATAAATATTTTGATATGAGGGTCACTGATGAGTCTTATGTAGACGAAATGTGTGTCTGGCATACTAAATTTAATCTTGGTACCTTTCATAACTATTTAAACAAAATTTTTGTAGGAACTGAAAGTACAGAGCAGAAGTTTCCCTTCAAAGACTTGAGGAAAAAGGCACAAGCTCATATGAACAGACTATACTGTAAGACTCTAATCTCTTTTACCTTTTAGAAAAATAATGGATTCAGAAATTATTGTGTTTTAGAGTATTTAATTTACCCTTATGCTGGGCTGCTGACACCAATATGGTGGAATTTGGATATCTGAATAATGTGACTGGTTGCAAATATCCTTTCTGTAGCACGCCAATATACAAGCAAATATGATGATATAGTTGTCTGTCATCACTATGATTGAACATCATGCACAATTCCAACATTGATTTTAATGTTTATCACATCTGTAATTTAAAACATGTCATATGGCAAAATTTGGGGTAATTTGCTAATTTACATAGTGGCCATTTTGCCTTATCATGACGGCAGCCATTACAATAGGATTATATAAGCCCCTTAAATGAAAATACCAATATGCCAATACATATGTTGAATGAATAATTTGTTCGCATATAGGTGCATTGTACATGTTTTTAGGCTTCTGTCCATGTAAAAATTGACATTGTCTGCTCTGAAATCTTTTAGCCTTTTTTGTTTAAAAATCGGAAGCGTAACCATTGTATAATTGCTATATGAGATCAAATAAAATGATGGAAAATCGTAAAAGATTCAAAACAGAAATACACATGCAAGAAGATATTGTTCATGATTTGTTCGCATATAGGGAAACACCTTGTAGGTTGAATTTTAAAGTTAAGTAACTTTTAACTTACCTGTTTTCCTAAGTGTTCTGCCCAATTCTTTTAAAAACATCATGATTTCAACCTTCCCATTTCGTAAAAAGTCAAATTTTAATTGTTTTTGGATTGCTTTTAAATGGAAAATAGACAATAATAAGATATATTTCTCTTTTTAACCTTTTTATTTTAAAAAATGTCATATGTAAACAGAAAAACAACAACTTTTCTTTTTTATGGAAATTTCTAAATACCCCCCCCTCCTTTTACACCCCCTCCCCAAATAAAAAATGGGAAGTGCTCATCAGGTATGAATTTTTATAAAATGTATTAGTTGTATTTATTTGTATTCATTTGTGAACAATAGCTCACATCTCATCTTGTTAAAAAAATAAAAATTTGTTTTTCATTATTACAGCTGATGCTATTGGTCAACAACAAGTTCAATTCCCTTACAAGAAAGTAGCTGATAGGGTCATTACTATTCATGGTTTTCCAGAGCGTCTCCCTATAAAAAAGATTTCTCATTACGGGGAGAAGGATTTAATGGAAATTCTTCAAATAAAAAACTTGTTGTTGAAAAGTAAGTGTGCATATTAATCTTCAAGGTTTTATGTCAAACCACAAAAATGTTGGCAAAAAAAAGATTTCATATATTTCAGGTTAACAAATCTGCATGTAACAGTTGGCTATTAGTCTAGTCAAAATAGATGCAAAATTTGGACAACCTCAAAAAAATTGCAACAGAATTATTTTTTGTATTTTTCAATTCTGACAGGCTTTCTCTATAACATACTAAAAGTCTACCAAGATATCTGAGTGGGAACATTGTTTTTTTGGGTGAAAATGACAAAATTTGACTAAAATAGCGAAAACTGGGAAAAGCTTGTAAAACATTTAATCTGTGAGATAATCATTGCAAACCAAAAGTTTTACAACATTAGGTACAGTGTTTATGAAATTATTAAAAACAAATGTTGGTAAAAAAAAGATTTCACTGATTTCAGCTTAAAAAATCTGTATGTAACAAAATCTTTTTAGGCTTGAAAGCCACAAATCTGAAATAAATCATGTCATGCTAGTCCCAATCTTCCAAGTACCACCTTATCACTTTCAGCTGCATTGTAAAAAGGATTTCATTAAAAAACACAGGACAACTAATACTCTGAAGTACTATATTTTTGTGAATACTTTTTCCACTGTATTTATTCATTCAATTCAAAATTAATGAAACTTTCATGAATTTTAAAATGGATTTGATTTATATTGTTCTTTATAATACTATGCATCTGGTGTATGCCTACAGATTTCATGTTATAACCCCATTGTAAAGGGGTTGGGGCTAGCCTTTATTGCAATCGATTTGTCCATCTGTTCAATTATCCATTAAATGAGCAGCGTAACAGTGGTGAGTTGTAATATGTGAGCACTTTTCCAATTTTTCAGATATTAACTACCTATACACTTTTACTTTGTAAATATTTTTCAATCTGACCAGCCATTCTCCTAAATAAGTTATATGAGGGGGTATCTTTAGCACAAGAGCATGCACAATTTTTTGTTTCATTAACATTTACTACAATAAAGCAATCGAATCAATAATAACACATTTATTATTAAGCTACCTATACAACTTTGTTACAAATTTTGCTAGATTAGATAAATAAAAATAGGCAAAAAGATTATTTGAATCCCATATTTTCTACATTTCAGTCAGTCACACCACCAGATTGAGAATGATGATTCTCAAGTTGCTGCTATTGGAATTGGTATGTATATTGCTAATAACAAGATTTCTTATAAAAGTATTGTTTTTCTGAAATTATTGCTATGTTTTTGCTATTAATTAATATATAAGAAAGAGAGAATAGCAATAATAAAAACTCACATTCTGAGATTTTAAACCAGGTTTCTAATCCGGCTTAGCCTGAAATTGCAATAATTAATTTAATATTTTTTAAATATATTTATCACAATTAAAAAATGATGTGTTTAGTGAGCAAAAGATTGGATATGGGGAAATGTATTCCACACACATTAAGAGACTTTTGGTTACATCTAATTGATTGCTGTATATAATTCCCTATATTTTTTATGGATTGTTTCAAACTATTGATTAAAGTTGCTTAACACTGAGACTATCATACTAATTTCAATATATTATGGCCCAGCTTAATAACTTTTATATTTTTTTATGAGAAACACTGAATTTCATACACAAGATAATTTTTAATTAAATTGTAATAATGATATATTATAGTTTCTTTACATTTTTAAAATTTTTTTTTTTTAGTGCTAGATATTTAGTTGGAACAAGTTTCTCACAAGAACCTTAGTAAAACTTAAACAACTTTTAATTTCAAATGTTACTTTAATTGTATTTTTTTTACTCAGATATGAATTGAACAATATAAAAAGAACATTATTTACATATGGTCCTTTATACTATTGTAAAATCCAAACATTGTAGCGCACCGTGCGAATGAGCACTTCTCTTTTAAATCTCACCACTTCTCCCTATCAATTTCAAAAAGAGAAGTCACTTCTCCCTATAATTCTGAAGTAGTGTGAGCCCTGATGTTATGCATATTTCCTGTGGCAATGCTTTAGGGACAATACTTTGTTTTATAAAAACTTTTTTTTTTTCAAACCAAGAAAATTTGGTAATGAAAATTAAATATTGGAGATGCAGTGAAAAATACCATATTAATGAATTTTTTTTTGTAGAACCTGGAAGTGAAGAACTACTCTATAATTTACTGGTAACTCCTGAGGTTGAAGAAAACATTTATTCACTTGCATCACCACCAGTCACACACATACTCCCATCACAACCAGTCACACATACACTACCAGTCACACATGCATTCATATCACCACCAGTCACACAGACACTCACATCACCACCAGTCACACATACACTCACATCACCACCAGTCACACATACACTCACATCACCACCAGTCACACATACACTCACATCACCACCAGTCACACATACACTCACATCACCACCAGTCACACATATACAACCAAACAAAACAACAGTCAAAAAATCATTAAAAAAAACAGCAGCCAAACAAACATTCACACTAAAAAAAAACACCAGCCAAACAAACACTCACACTAAAAAAAACACCAGTAACTCATGCATTCACATCACCACCAGTCACACATACACTCACATCACCACAAGTCACACATACACTTCCAGTCATACACACACTCACATCACCACCAGTCACACATACACTCACATCAGCACCAGTCACACATACACTCACATCAGCACCAGTCACACATACACTCACATCACCACCAGTCACACATACACTACCATCACCACCAGTCACACATACACTCACATCACCACCAGTCACACATACACTACCATCACCACCAGTCCCACATACACTCACATCACCACCAGTCACACATGCACTCACATCACCACCAGTCACACATACACTCACATCACCACCAGTCACACATACACTCACATCACCACCAGTCACACATACACTACCATCACCACCAGTCATACATACACTACCATCACCACCAGTCACACATACACTTGCATCACCACCAGTCACACATACACTCACATCACCACCTGTCACACATGCACTCACATCACCACCAGTCACACATAAACTCTCATCACCACCAGTCACACATACACTACCAGTCACACTGACACTCACATCACCACCAGTCACACATACACTCACATCAACACTAGTCACACATACACTCACATCACCACCAGTAACACACACACTCATATCACCACCAGTCAATCATACACTCACATCACCACAAGTCACACATACACTCACATCACCACCAGTCACACATACACTCACATCACCACTAGTCACACATACACTCACATCACCACCAGTCACACATGCACTCACATCACCACCAGTCACACATACACTCACATCACCACCAGTCACACATACCAGCAAAAGACCAAGAGGGACAGCTGCTAACAGGACAAAAGCCACTAAAAAGCGAAAGAACAACAAAGGTAATAAAAGTGCAAGTTAGAATTTTAATTATAACTAGAATGACACAGAAAAAGCTCTGCATTATCTGGATTTATCAGTCATCTGTTATTTTCTAATAATTCACTTGAACAGAAATTATTTATATGATATTATGTATTTGGTATATTTATAACATGTCAAATATCTTGACAAATTGTGCTGTTGATGTTTATGGCATAGTTAAAATATAACTTTTTGATTAGAAATAATGCAATTGAATGTTAAAATTAACTTCTTCTAATAAACAAACTATTAAAATTGATTCTATATTTTGACTAACTGACATTTTGTTTTTGTTTAAATTTATCATTAACATTGCTGTACATATAGACTTAGGTCAGTTTCACCAAAAAAGATTCATATAGATCACTTTGCTATGAAATAAATGAACTTCTTTATTTTTCATATAACTACAATGTTTTATTTTTCTTTCAGAATGGGGAGTGAAAGGCATCATTGCCACTAGAACTGTTAGAAGCTCACGAGAGTACTTGGTTCATTGGGATGGATTTAGCCATGACCATGATTCATGGGAACCAGAATACAATCTGACTCCAAATCTAATTGGACAGTTTTTTTCCAATAAAATTTGATTTAAAATTTTTATTAATATATACAATTTAACAACTGACCACCAGCAATCCTGGATTTAAGCCAATACATAAGCTGCGTTGAATAGAAATCGACCTATGCAAGTACACATTTACTAGCCTTGAACAGCTGTGATTGGTTTTAGGAACATTCAACATGTTCAAATGTGAAATATCTAATATTTAATGTTCTTAGAACAACTTATAGTTTCAAACAGTTATAGACTTTTGATATAGATTTTTTTCCCAGCCAAAATAGGATAACAGATATCCAGTTGCATAAAGTGTATTTCTATCGAACAGAGCATATTATGTTATCTATTCTTCAAGAAAGAACGTTATTTGCAATAAAACAACTCTTCAACAGTTATCATGGATTTAAGTAATTGTACATTATTTGGCCTTCAACAATAAATAATCTGTACACTAAAACAAGTATCCACCAAAATACTTGATTTCAAGCAATAATATGTAATCTGGCCTTCAACAATGAAGAATTGTTTGAATAAAACAACTTGCCACCAGAGACAGTGAATTTAAGCAAATGAATGTTACATAGCTGGTCATAAAAAATGAATAATAGTAACAATAAAACAACTCTCCAACAGATATTGTGCATTCAACAATGAATAATCTGTACAAAAATGCAATTATCCACAGATTATATGGATTTAAGCAAATAAAAGTTATCTGGCCTTCAACAATGATAAATTGTTACAATAAGTCAGCTCTCCAAAATATATTGTGGATTTAAGTAATTGTATGTTTTCTGGCCTTGAACAATGAAGACTTAAAACAATAAAACAACTCGCCACCAGAGCCTTTAACAATGATGAATTATCACAATAAGATAACTCTCCACCAGAGCCTTCAACAATAAAGAATTAAAACAATAAGAAAACTCCACCAGAGCCTTCAACAATGATGATTATTACAATAAGACAACTCTTTAAAATGTATCATGGATTTAAGCAACTGGATGTTATTTTGGTCTTCAACAATGAATAATCAGTACAATTATACAATTCTCCACCAGAAAACCTTGGTTTTAGCAATTAAATGTAATCTAGCCTTTAACAATGATTGTTTTTGTCGAACCTGCAAATTTTATATCAGAAACCTTGACATAGGGATAGTGATCAGGCAGTGGAGGCGTTAGCTTTAGTTTTCACTTAACCTTGACCTCATTTCACAGATCAGTGAACAAGGTTAAGTTTTGGTGCATGGTCAAGTCCATATCTCAGATACTATAAGCAATAGGTCACCTATATTCAGTGTATTTAAGGACTGTAAGGTGTACATATTCAACTGGAAGGTGCATTTGACCTTGACCTCACTTTCATGGTTCAATGGTTATTGTTCAGCTTTTTTTGTTTTGGTCTGTTTTTCTTATACTGTATGCAATAGGTCTACTATATTTAGTGTATGGGATGATTGTAAAGTGTGTATGTCTAGTTGCCAGGTGTCATCTGTGGTCAAAGTGAAGTTTTTGAGTTATGTTTTTTTTTTCTAATACTATATGCAATAGGTCAACTATATTTGGTGTATGGAAATGTTTAATGATCTATATGTCAGTCGCGCATGTTTTATTTGACCGTGACCTCATTTTTATGGTTCATTAAACAGTGTTAAGTTTTTGGTTTTGGTCTGTTTTTCTTAAACTATAAGCAATAGTTCAACTATATTTGTTAAACTTTTATTTTGCCTGGCATAGTTCATCTTATCTTTACCTCATTTTCATGGTTCATTGGTCAATGTTAAGTTTTTTCTTGGTTAATGTTAAGATTATGAGACAGTTTTAATAAACCTTCAAATTTAGTATTATCAACTAATATCAATTAGTAAAGAAGGCGAGAGATTTCAGCGTGTTCACTCTTGTTTTACCATAAGACAATTCTCAACAAGAGAACGTGAATTCAAGCAAGAATTGTATGTTATATGCATGGCCTTCCACAACGAAAAATTACAGTAAAACAACTCTCCACCAGATATCGTGGATATCATCAAGTACATGTATATGTATATGGCCTTCAACAATCAAAAACGCCACTCGTCGAATAACTGTTTCATTGATGTATGAACAATGTATAGAGCTTATTCCCATCGAATATCTCTGCCTGGTTGGTGTATAAGAACGTTATACTAGTGGTAAATCGATCGAATAACTGTCTCATTGGTGCATGAACATAATATAACCTATACCAGGGCCGTAACTACATTGAGGCAAATGAGGCAAATGCCTCATGTAAAAAATTAAAAAAAAAAATGAAAGAAAAGGTTGTTTTCATATTAAATTGTTTTCACGGAAAGTCTTGCAAGAAGCAAGTTCTTTTCACTCTTTGGTTTATCCCCTGGATTTTTTTTTCGTTATCCATGTTTCTATTTTCCTTTTAGTTTTTAGAGTTGATGGTCTATTGTTTGTACTTCTGTGTTCCGGGCTTGTAGATTTTGTTCTTTTATTGTCCTACTTTATGACTATAGTCTGAGCGTTGATTTTCATTTGTAAATGTGGTTTTGCAATGTTGCATGTCCACCGATGTCCAGAAATGAATTGTGCGAGAAATATATTTTAAGAACATGGGATGCTACTCAGTGGACACACACAAAAAAATTTCCTTTCTGCATGGATAATTGAAATTGATATCAAAGAATACAAACAGTTTGTTTTATTGTAAATAAAACTAGATAGCTGACATGGTTTGAATTAAAGTAAGGTCACATATTTCCCGGTATCAAATAATTTGAAGAAAAAAAAACAAGGTATTGCCATATATGACCTTTTACATCGAAAGGTTAAATTTAACTTGCATTAAGTCGTGTTGACACCCTTTAACAGATAATAAAGGAGTATGGGGACATAATCGCACACAAAGTCAATGCATAGAAAAAGTACAAATGATCAATGGTCAAAGTTTGTGTTCCTGCTCTTCATCTTGATAGTTGCCGGATGGTCTTCAACAATACTTTTAAAGAATCATTAATACCGTAAAAGATCGTAAAACAAGGTGAAGATGGTCCCTAGTGTGGACTTAAGCAGTACTAGGGGGGGGGCAAGGGGTTTAACTGTTATGCTGCTATGGGGCAATTTAATTCTTTGTTATCTGTTATTCTGAAAATATATTTGCTGTTAGCTGTTATTGTCCTATTCTGTGTTAGCTGTTATTGGGCTTTTAGTTTTTTTGTTATCTGTTATTGTGATAATGTATTTGCTGTTAACTGTTATTGAAAATTGGAATGTTAGCATTTTTTACAGCAAATTTTCGGTAGAAATTGGAGATCATTGGACATTGGGGTCTACCACTACTGATAAGTTGGTCCTGTATTCGGAGAAGGATTCCTTTAACATATACCCATCACAGAAGTGAGGTCCAGGACAATTCCAGTATATCTTAAGATTATCCTTTGTAATAAATTCCATTTTTTAGAACATGTATTTAGAATTATCTTATTTTTTTGTATGAGGATAATGTTCCTTGTTTCCCGTACCAGCATATTTAATCAGAGCAATTCTTAATATGACAAAAAGGAAAACATATGGCCAAGAATATCTGACAAGAATCTCAATTAAGGACTAGGTCCTTACAAACAGTTAACCTTTTATTTAATATGGTACATTGACTCAGCTCTGTGATTCTTTTCAAGCAGAACCAAACACATTGTACAATGAAAGTTCCAACCATGTACTGGGTTCCGAAGCTGCACATAGCTCATTACAAACAAAGATTTATTTTGTCTTCAAGCCATTGTTCCCGTACTAAACTATGTATTCTACTTACTAGTACACTTGGTGCAATCAAAAGCCTGATAAAAAAAATTGTTCAAATTGAGCCTATGAAAATAGTGGAATAAATTACTTTTGGAGTGTCAAAATTGGTTCGACGTACTTGATAAATTGCATGCTTATAATTGGTGCTTTTGATTTTTCTACCCTATATACCACTTTGCCTCATAGTCTTATTAAGAAAAATTTACACACCTCATTAAATGGGCATTTAAAAAAAGTCAGATGCGAATATATATTTTCAAACTCCTTTAGGTCATTTTTCAGTAGCAACAAGCACAAGAACTATATGTCAATTGGACCTGCTTTGATACCATAACTGCCCTTTTTTACTAGCCATCATTTTTTTCTCTTTGACATACTCCTAATTTCTATTTTCAATTTTATTACACAGTATTTAAATTATAGAGTTTCTATAACTGTTTAAAAATAAATGCTGAAAAAAGTATTCTATAACAAATAAACAGCTACGCCATGAGCGCATGATACGCCCGTCGCCCTTTTTGAAATATTCGATAACTTCCTTATGTCATATCAGGTATTTATAAAAATTTTCAAAAAAAGTTTCATGAGAACTGCTGAAAACATTGTTGAGTTATTGTCTGAAAACTGGAAAATATCACCTTTTTTAATAGAACCCCTCAACTCAATAACATAAAATCTAAAATTAATGAAAATAGAAAGGGCGCTTACAACAATAGCTATAACGTAAAATCTAAAATTTATAAAAATTGGAAGGGAGCTCATGTCAATAGATATAAATAATTCACCAAAATTCCGTGCAAATTTGTGAAAGGATTTTTGAGATATTATCAGAAAACTGAAAAAAAACCCATTTTTATTAAATAAAACCCCATTACTCAAAAACTTTAAATCTGAAATTTATCAAAAAACGAAGGGGAGTTCACGTCAATAAATATAAACATTTTTCCAAAGTTTTATGCAAATTGGTTAAAGAGTGTTGGAGTTAATGTTTGACATGTTGACGACAGACGGACAACAGTATTCCATAATCCCGTAAACGAGCATATAAAAATATACTGAGTAGTGAACATATTCTAGATACATAATTTTAAGAACATGTTCATAGAAAATGGAATTCATTAGGCAGCAACCATTTGATTTTCTGGGGGGGGGCTATGGTTTTTTTTGGAAAAAAAAGTTTGTTTCCAGTTTTTGAAGAAAAAAATAATTTGTTTTTGATTCTGAGAAAAAAAAATTGTTTGTTTCACCCTCAGCTGCCACTATATGTAATGCTAAAATTGAAAGAAAAAAATTGTTTTCGACTTGTCGCGAAAAAAATAGATTGTTTTTCGCGGCAGGCGAAAAAAAAAGTTTGTACAGAAAAAAAAACCATAGCCCCCCCAGAAAATCAAATGGTTGCTGCCTTACAAAGGATTATACCCGTAATAAGAAATACTTGATTTGTCAATGACCCGACTTATTTTAATATTTCATTTACTGTTATCTGTTTTTGTCCATTTTAAATCCTTGTTATCTGTTATAAGCCAAATCAATTTGCTGTTTTGCTGTTATTGGGACCCCCCCTTGCCCCCCTCAGTACAAGCACTTAAAGTATAATACTGCAATATCACTATATTTAAATCTAGTCACAAAAAATCACCAAAGTCTAATCATAATAGAATCATAATACAAGACAAGAACAGACAGACAGATACGGTATTAATAATTATGAGAATTACGATTTTTGCTTTATCATGGCCTACATATCGGTCTTTTAATGTTGTCTCTAATACCTAAAAGTCTTAAATTACAATGAATCTTTGTTTTTGCTTTGGGACCTGATTGTCGAAAAAAATATCTAAAGATTATTTAATTAAGCCGTTTCAATGCAAGAAAGAGTCTGGGAAACGCTCAGAATGCACGATTTTGCGTTATTTTTCTCAGATCTTCTGGGGGCTGCCTTCAGCGGCCCCCAGACCCCTCGCACAAAATTTTTCGCCTCGTTCCGCTCGGCGAAAATATTTTGCCTCACTATTAAAAGAGGCTAGTTACGGCCCTGTATACCAATCTAATACTCTGTCTCATTGGTGTATAAACTAGGCATACTACCTATTAACCTCGAATATCTCTGTCTCATTGGTGTGTGAACGAGTAGAAGATCGGAATCTAAACGGACAACCATATATATTATTGAGAACGGAGTCGGTCTTTTAAGAGAAAAAATTACCCATACACTTATGAAACCATCTTCGCTAGCCAAGGGTTACGATCCTCTTCCCATCTCTCCAGAGAGAGGGAAATGGATCGTACCCCTTGGCTAGCAAAGATGTTATGAAAGATGCGTTGTCGGATTAATGAGCTGTTGGAATAAAAAGATTTCGGTATAATTGTCTGTTGGAGTAATGGGTTATCGGAATGATGGGGCAGCCCTGTTATGCCTACGCCCCATTAGTCCGATCAAGGAGGTTATATATAGCATATAACCTCCTTGGTCCGATACACTATTGGTCCGACACCCCATTAGTCCGACATGGAATAGTTGAACAATATTTTATATGAATAATCTTAATTTCAAGAGTATAACCCCATTAGTTAAGAACTAATCCCTTAAAATAATAATAACATATTCATACAGTACTTAAGATATCAAAATTTTGCTTAATGTCCAGTGGCAAATATTACATAAATGCTCAGGTCGAAAACAATGTAATAATAAATATAATTATAGGTAGGTCCTGTAACAGATGCTATCCGCGATGAAAAAAGGTCAATAAAAACTTGGATTGCGAGTGGACACTCAGAATATTGAATATGGACAGGAAATTGCCTAGCAATGGGATCAGACAAAACTCACCGACAGCCCCTCAAGAAGTTGTTGCAATGGTTCTTAACCTGCAGATAGCGTGTTACTCTCTATATACACCACTCTGCATGACATTTGTTGTTGCATCCCGCACACCAAACGGATGTCCAACTTTGGCAAGGGTTTACTGCCATTCGGAAGAAGACCAAATGATCATATTTCTATATTCACTTGCATTGTACATAATATATTAAAATCACTTGACCTTGTCCATCGAATGACTAAGAACAGATAATGCAATTTATCAAGGTTGGTTGGTAACTATGTATTAGTGAAAATAGTTGGATATATTTTCTCAAACAACGTTTAATGCATGATTTAGAATAATTGAGACGCGGAGTAGTGAACACACTTTGTGAATCAATGGTTGTCGTCTGTTTATGTTGTTCATAATTGTTTCTCGTTTCTGGTTTTTCTATAGATTAGACCGTTGGTTTTACACCAGTAATTTTGGGGACCTTTTTAGCTTGTTGTTCGGTGTGAGCCATTTCTCCGTGTTGAAGGCCGTCCCTTGAGCTATAACTGTTATACATTGTTAGTTGTATGGAGAGTTGTCTCATTGGCACTCATACCACATTTTCCTATACAGTATCTATTTGTGAAGTTTTGTCGATTGATTAACATGAAAAAATGCAGAGCTATATATCTCTTCCAAATATGTGTAGATTTAATATTTAAAGCAATGTCTAGCTAAATAAAATATATGATCGGTCAGCACTGATTTAAAGAAGTGTCTCCTTCACGACAGGCTTGATTTACCTGATAATGGTTTACTTTTACAAAGTGTGACTTGGATGGAGAGTAACAGTCGCTCATTAACACTCATACCACATCTTTTTATATATATTGATCACGGTAAAACACAATATTGAATGTACGACTATCATTTTCAGTATTTGGTACAGGTTGACTGTCACTGGGCACAACAGTTCAACATAGAACCCTATGCGGAAAACCAGAAAACTCTTTTTGTCAGAAAACACTGTCAAACATCCAAACGTACTATTCACACTGATCTGTGTCCACACTTGTCACCGATTGAAAATTTTACTATCGATGTCACAGTTTAAACTTAAACTCGCCAATTTTTGAGTGTATTATCAATTACAATGTAACAATTCGATAACTCTCTGTTTGTTTTAAAGTTTTTGATCTTTGTTTCGTGTACAGTATAGATGAATGTAAATATTAATGTTTCGATACAATAGTCCCACTTTATGGTAAAATGACACTTTTTACAGTTTTTACACTGTATCCGAGACCTAATCATGTGAACATTATTCTTTATGATGAGAGACATCTCCACATCTGATGACATATCCTTCTTAGTACAACGTCACGGTTCCCATATAGATCACATTTTGTATATATGTTTCATAGTAATACAAATATTCCATACTATGTATCCTGTTAGGAACATCTACTGTAATATTTATTCCTGTGGAAATAATATTCCAGAATAGTTTTCTTCCAAGTACCACCTTATCACTTTCAGCTGCATTGTAAAAAGGATTTCATTAAAAAACACAGGACAACTAATACTCTGAAGTACTATATTTTTGTGAATACTTTTTCCACTGTATTTATTCATTCAATTCAAAATTAATGAAACTTTCATGAATTTTAAAATGGATTTGATTTATATTGTTCTTTATAATACTATGCATCTGGTGTATGCCTACAGATTTCATGTTATAACCCCATTGTAAAGGGGTTGGGGCTAGCCTTTATTGCAATCGATTTGTCCATCTGTTCAATTATCCATTAAATGAGCAGCGTAACAGTGGTGAGTTGTAATATGTGAGCACTTTTCCAATTTTTCAGATATTAACTACCTATACACTTTTACTTTGTAAATATTTTTCAATCTGACCAGCCATTCTCCTAAATAAGTTATATGAGGGGGTATCTTTAGCACAAGAGCATGCACAATTTTTTGTTTCATTAACATTTACTACAATAAAGCAATCGAATCAATAATAACACATTTATTATTAAGCTACCTATACAACTTTGTTACAAATTTTGCTAGATTAGATAAATAAAAATAGGCAAAAAGATTATTTGAATCCCATATTTTCTACATTTCAGTCAGTCACACCACCAGATTGAGAATGATGATTCTCAAGTTGCTGCTATTGGAATTGGTATGTATATTGCTAATAACAAGATTTCTTATAAAAGTATTGTTTTTCTGAAATTATTGCTATGTTTTTGCTATTAATTAATATATAAGAAAGAGAGAATAGCAATAATAAAAACTCACATTCTGAGATTTTAAACCAGGTTTTTAATCCGGCTTAGCCTGAAATTGCAATAATTAATTTAATATTTTTTAAATATATTTATCACAATTAAAAAATGATGTGTTTAGTGAGCAAAAGATTGGATATGGGGAAATATATTCCACACACATTAAGAGACTTTTGGTTACATCTAATTGATTGCTGTATATAATTCCCTATATTTTTTATGGATTGTTTCAAACTATTGATTAAAGTTGCTTAACACTGAGACTATCATACTAATTTCAATATATTATGGCCCAGCTTAATAACTTTTATATTTTTTTATGAGAAACACTGAATTTCATACACAAGATAATTTTTAATTAAATTGTAATAATGATATATTATAGTTTCTTTACATTTTTAAAATTTTTTTTTTTAGTGCTAGATATTTAGTTGGAACAAGTTTCTCACAAGAACCTTAGTAAAACTTAAACAACTTTTAATTTCAAATGTTACTTTAATTGTATTTTTTTTACTCAGATATGAAATGAACAATATAAAAAGAACATTATTTACATATGGTCCTTTATACTATTGTAAAATCCAAACATTGTAGCGCACCGTGCGAATGAGCACTTCTCTTTTAAATCTCACCACTTCTCCCTATCAATTTCAAAAAGAGAAGTCACTTCTCCCTATAATTCTGAAGTAGTGTGAGCCCTGATGTTATGCATATTTCCTGTGGCAATGCTTTAGGGACAATACTTTGTTTTATAAAAACTTTTTTTTTTTCAAACCAAGAAAATTTGGTAATGAAAATTAAATATTGGAGATGCAGTGAAAAATACCATATTAATGAATTTTTTTTTGTAGAACCTGGAAGTGAAGAACTACTCTATAATTTACTGGTAACTCCTGAGGTTGAAGAAAACATTTATTCACTTGCATCACCACCAGTCACACACATACTCCCATCACAACCAGTCACACATACACTACCAGTCACACATGCATTCATATCACCACCAGTCACACAGACACTCACATCACCACCAGTCACACATACACTCACATCACCACCAGTCACACATACACTCACATCAACACCAGTCACACATACACTCACATCACCACCAGTCACACATACACTCACATCACCACCAGTCACACATATACAACCAAACAAAACAACAGTCAAAAAATCATTAAAAAAAACAGCAGCCAAACAAACATTCACACTAAAAAAAAACACCAGCCAAACAAACACTCACACTAAAAAAAACACCAGTAACTCATGCATTCACATCACCACCAGTCACACATACACTCACATCACCACAAGTCACACATACACTTCCAGTCATACACACACTCACATCACCACCAGTCACACATACACTCACATCAGCACCAGTCACACATACACTCACATCAGCACCAGTCACACATACACTCACATCACCACCAGTCACACATACACTACCATCACCACCAGTCACACATACACTCACATCACCACCAGTCACACATACACTACCATCACCACCAGTCCCACATACACTCACATCACCACCAGTCACACATGCACTCACATCACCACCAGTCACACATACACTCACATCACCACCAGTCACACATACACTCACATCACCACCAGTCACACATACACTACCATCACCACCAGTCATACATACACTACCATCACCACCAGTCACACATACACTTGCATCACCACCAGTCACACATACACTCACATCACCACCTGTCACACATGCACTCACATCACCACCAGTCACACATAAACTCTCATCACCACCAGTCACACATACACTACCAGTCACACTGACACTCACATCACCACCAGTCACACATACACTCACATCAACACTAGTCACACATACACTCACATCACCACCAGTAACACACACACTCACATCACCACCAGTCAATCATACACTCACATCACCACAAGTCACACATACACTCACATCACCACCAGTCACACATACACTCACATCACCACTAGTCACACATACACTCACATCACCACCAGTCACACATGCACTCACATCACCACCAGTCACACATACACTCACATCACCACCAGTCACACATACCAGCAAAAGACCAAGAGGGACAGCTGCTAACAGGACAAAAGCCACTAAAAAGCGAAAGAACAACAAAGGTAATAAAAGTGCAAGTTAGAATTTTAATTATAACTAGAATGACACAGAAAAAGCTCTGCATTATCTGGATTTATCAGTCATCTGTTATTTTCTAATAATTCACTTGAACAGAAATTATTTATATGATATTATGTATTTGGTATATTTATAACATGTCAAATATCTTGACAAATTGTGCTGTTGATGTTTATGGCATAGTTAAAATATAACTTTTTGATTAGAAATAATGCAATTGAATGTTAAAATTAACTTCTTCTAATAAACAAACTATTAAAATTGATTCTATATTTTGACTAACTGACATTTTGTTTTTGTTTAAATTTATCATTAACATTGCTGTACATATAGACTTAGGTCAGTTTCACCAAAAAAGATTCATATAGATCACTTTGCTATGAAATAAATGAACTTCTTTATTTTTCATATAACTACAATGTTTTATTTTTCTTTCAGAATGGGGAGTGAAAGGCATCATTGCCACTAGAACTGTTAGAAGCTCACGAGAGTACTTGGTTCATTGGGATGGATTTAGCCATGACCATGATTCATGGGAACCAGAATACAATCTGACTCCAAATCTAATTGGACAGTTTTTTTCCAATAAAATTTGATTTAAATTTTTTATTAATATATACAATTTAACAACTGACCACCAGCAATCCTGGATTTAAGCCAATACATAAGCTGCGTTGAATAGAAATCGACCTATGCAAGTACACATTTACTAGCCTTGAACAGCTGTGATTGGTTTTAGGAACATTCAACATGTTCAAATGTGAAATATCTAATATTTAATGTTCTTAGAACAACTTATAGTTTCAAACAGTTATAGACTTTTGATATAGATTTTTTTCCCAGCCAAAATAGGATAACAGATATCCAGTTGCATAAAGTGTATTTCTATCGAACAGAGCATATTATGTTATCTATTCTTCAAGAAAGAACGTTATTTGCAATAAAACAACTCTTCAACAGTTATCATGGATTTAAGTAATTGTACATTATTTGGCCTTCAACAATAAATAATCTGTACACTAAAACAAGTATCCACCAAAATACTTGATTTCAAGCAATAATATGTAATCTGGCCTTCAACAATGAAGAATTGTTTGAATAAAACAACTTGCCACCAGAGACAGTGAATTTAAGCAAATGAATGTTACATAGCTGGTCATAAAAAATGAATAATAGTAACAATAAAACAACTCTCCAACAGATATTGTGCATTCAACAATGAATAATCTGTACAAAAATGCAATTATCCACAGATTATATGGATTTAAGCAAATAAAAGTTATCTGGCCTTCAACAATGATAAATTGTTACAATAAGTCAGCTCTCCAAAATATATTGTGGATTTAAGTAATTGTATGTTTTCTGGCCTTGAACAATGAAGACTTAAAACAATAAAACAACTCGCCACCAGAGCCTTTAACAATGATGAATTATCACAATAAGATAACTCTCCACCAGAGCCTTCAACAATAAAGAATTAAAACAATAAGAAAACTCCACCAGAGCCTTCAACAATGATGATTATTACAATAAGACAACTCTTTAAAATGTATCATGGATTTAAGCAACTGGATGTTATTTTGGTCTTCAACAATGAATAATCAGTACAATTATACAATTCTCCACCAGAAAACCTTGGTTTTAGCAATTAAATGTAATCTAGCCTTTAACAATGATTGTTTTTGTCGAACCTGCAAATTTTATATCAGAAACCTTGACATAGGGATAGTGATCAGGCAGTGGAGGCGTTAGCTTTAGTTTTCACTTAACCTTGACCTCATTTCACAGATCAGTGAACAAGGTTAAGTTTTGGTGCATGGTCAAGTCCATATCTCAGATACTATAAGCAATAGGTCACCTATATTCAGTGTATTTAAGGACTGTAAGGTGTACATATTCAACTGGAAGGTGCATTTGACCTTGACCTCACTTTCATGGTTCAATGGTTATTGTTCAGCTTTTTTTGTTTTGGTCTGTTTTTCTTATACTGTATGCAATAGGTCTACTATATTTAGTGTATGGGATGATTGTAAAGTGTGTATGTCTAGTTGCCAGGTGTCATCTGTGGTCAAAGTGAAGTTTTTGAGTTATGTTTTTTTTTTCTAATACTATATGCAATAGGTCAACTATATTTGGTGTATGGAAATGTTTAATGATCTATATGTCAGTCGCGCATGTTTTATTTGACCGTGACCTCATTTTTATGGTTCATTAAACAGTGTTAAGTTTTTGGTTTTGGTCTGTTTTTCTTAAACTATAAGCAATAGTTCAACTATATTTGTTAAACTTTTATTTTGCCTGGCATAGTTCATCTTATCTTTACCTCATTTTCATGGTTCATTGGTCAATGTTAAGTTTTTTCTTGGTTAATGTTAAGATTATGAGACAGTTTTAATAAACCTTCAAATTTAGTATTATCAACTAATATCAATTAGTAAAGAAGGCGAGAGATTTCAGCGTGTTCACTCTTGTTTTACCATAAGACAATTCTCAACAAGAGAACGTGAATTCAAGCAAGAATTGTATGTTATATGCATGGCCTTCCACAACGAAAAATTACAGTAAAACAACTCTCCACCAGATATCGTGGATATCATCAAGTACATGTATATGTATATGGCCTTCAACAATCAAAAACGCCACTCGTCGAATAACTGTTTCATTGATGTATGAACAATGTATAGAGCTTATTCCCATCGAATATCTCTGCCTGGTTGGTGTATAAGAACGTTATACTAGTGGTAAATCGATCGAATAACTGTCTCATTGGTGCATGAACATAATATAACCTATACCAGGGCCGTAACTACATTGAGGCAAATGAGGCAAATGCCTCATGTAAAAAATTAAAAAAAAAAATGAAAGAAAAGGTTGTTTTCATATTAAATTGTTTTTACGGAAAGTCTTGCAAGAAGCAAGTTCTTTTCACTCTTTGGTTTATCCCCTGGATTTTTTTTTCGTTATCCATGTTTCTATTTTCCTTTTAGTTTTTAGAGTTGATGGTCTATTGTTTGTACTTCTGTGTTCCGGGCTTGTAGATTTTGTTCTTTTATTGTCCTACTTTATGACTATAGTCTGAGCGTTGATTTTCATTTGTAAATGTGGTTTTGCAATGTTGCATGTCCACCGATGTCCAGAAATGAATTGTGCGAGAAATATATTTTAAGAACATGGGATGCTACTCAGTGGACACACACAAAAAAATTTCCTTTCTGCATGGATAATTGAAATTGATATCAAAGAATACAAACAGTTTGTTTTATTGTAAATAAAACTAGATAGCTGACATGGTTTGAATTAAAGTAAGGTCACATATTTCCCGGTATCAAATAATTTGAAGAAAAAAAAACAAGGTATTGCCATATATGACCTTTTACATCGAAAGGTTAAATTTAACTTGCATTAAGTCGTGTTGACACCCTTTAACAGATAATAAAGGAGTATGGGGACATAATCGCACACAAAGTCAATGCATAGAAAAAGTACAAATGATCAATGGTCAAAGTTTGTGTTCCTGCTCTTCATCTTGATAGTTGCCGGATGGTCTTCAACAATACTTTTAAAGAATCATTAATACCGTAAAAGATCGTAAAACAAGGTGAAGATGGTCCCTAGTGTGGACTTAAGCAGTACTAGGGGGGGGGCAAGGGGTTTAACTGTTATGCTGCTATGGGGCAATTTAATTCTTTGTTATCTGTTATTCTGAAAATATATTTGCTGTTAGCTGTTATTGTCCTATTCTGTGTTAGCTGTTATTGGGCTTTTAGTTTTTTTGTTATCTGTTATTGTGATAATGTATTTGCTGTTAACTGTTATTGAAAATTGGAATGTTAGCATTTTTTACAGCAAATTTTCGGTAGAAATTGGAGATCATTGGACATTGGGGTCTACCACTACTGATAAGTTGGTCCTGTATTCGGAGAAGGATTCCTTTAACATATACCCATCACAGAAGTGAGGTCCAGGACAATTCCAGTATATCTTAAGATTATCCTTTGTAATAAATTCCATTTTTTAGAACATGTATTTAGAATTATCTTATTTTTTTGTATGAGGATAATGTTCCTTGTTTCCCGTACCAGCATATTTAATCAGAGCAATTCTTAATATGACAAAAAGGAAAACATATGGCCAAGAATATCTGACAAGAATCTCAATTAAGGACTAGGTCCTTACAAACAGTTAACCTTTTATTTAATATGGTACATTGACTCAGCTCTGTGATTCTTTTCAAGCAGAACCAAACACATTGTACAATGAAAGTTCCAACCATGTACTGGGTTCCGAAGCTGCACATAGCTCATTACAAACAAAGATTTATTTTGTCTTCAAGCCATTGTTCCCGTACTAAACTATGTATTCTACTTACTAGTACACTTGGTGCAATCAAAAGCCTGATAAAAAAAATTGTTCAAATTGAGCCTATGAAAATAGTGGAATAAATTACTTTTGGAGTGTCAAAATTGGTTCGACGTACTTGATAAATTGCATGCTTATAATTGGTGCTTTTGATTTTTCTACCCTATATACCACTTTGCCTCATAGTCTTATTAAGAAAAATTTACACACCTCATTAAATGGGCATTTAAAAAAAGTCAGATGCGAATATATATTTTCAAACTCCTTTAGGTCATTTTTCAGTAGCAACAAGCACAAGAACTATATGTCAATTGGACCTGCTTTGATACCATAACTGCCCTTTTTTACTAGCCATCATTTTTTTCTCTTTGACATACTCCTAATTTCTATTTTCAATTTTATTACACAGTATTTAAATTATAGAGTTTCTATAACTGTTTAAAAATAAATGCTGAAAAAAGTATTCTATAACAAATAAACAGCTACGCCATGAGCGCATGATACGCCCGTCGCCCTTTTTGAAATATTCGATAACTTCCTTATGTCATATCAGGTATTTATAAAAATTTTCAAAAAAAGTTTCATGAGAACTGCTGAAAACATTGTTGAGTTATTGTCTGAAAACTGGAAAATATCACCTTTTTTAATAGAACCCCTCAACTCAATAACATAAAATCTAAAATTAATGAAAATAGAAAGGGCGCTTACAACAATAGCTATAACGTAAAATCTAAAATTTATAAAAATTGGAAGGGAGCTCATGTCAATAGATATAAATAATTCACCAAAATTCCGTGCAAATTTGTGAAAGGATTTTTGAGATATTATCAGAAAACTGAAAAAAAACCCATTTTTATTAAATAAAACCCCATTACTCAAAAACTTTAAATCTGAAATTTATCAAAAAACGAAGGGGAGTTCACGTCAATAAATATAAACATTTTTCCAAAGTTTTATGCAAATTGGTTAAAGAGTGTTGGAGTTAATGTTTGACATGTTGACGACAGACGGACAACAGTATTCCATAATCCCGTAAACGAGCATATAAAAATATACTGAGTAGTGAACATATTCTAGATACATAATTTTAAGAACATGTTCATAGAAAATGGAATTCATTAGGCAGCAACCATTTGATTTTCTGGGGGGGGGCTATGGTTTTTTTTGGAAAAAAAAGTTTGTTTCCAGTTTTTGAAGAAAAAAATAATTTGTTTTTGATTCTGAGAAAAAAAAATTGTTTGTTTCACCCTCAGCTGCCACTATATGTAATGCTAAAATTGAAAGAAAAAAATTGTTTTCGACTTGTCGCGAAAAAAATAGATTGTTTTTCGCGGCAGGCGAAAAAAAAAGTTTGTACAGAAAAAAAAACCATAGCCCCCCCAGAAAATCAAATGGTTGCTGCCTTACAAAGGATTATACCCGTAATAAGAAATACTTGATTTGTCAATGACCCGACTTATTTTAATATTTCATTTACTGTTATCTGTTTTTGTCCATTTTAAATCCTTGTTATCTGTTATAAGCCAAATCAATTTGCTGTTTTGCTGTTATTGGGACCCCCCCTTGCCCCCCTCAGTACAAGCACTTAAAGTATAATACTGCAATATCACTATATTTAAATCTAGTCACAAAAAATCACCAAAGTCTAATCATAATAGAATCATAATACAAGACAAGAACAGACAGACAGATACGGTATTAATAATTATGAGAATTACGATTTTTGCTTTATCATGGCCTACATATCGGTCTTTTAATGTTGTCTCTAATACCTAAAAGTCTTAAATTACAATGAATCTTTGTTTTTGCTTTGGGACCTGATTGTCGAAAAAAATATCTAAAGATTATTTAATTAAGCCGTTTCAATGCAAGAAAGAGTCTGGGAAACGCTCAGAATGCACGATTTTGCGTTATTTTTCTCAGATCTTCTGGGGGCTGCCTTCAGCGGCCCCCAGACCCCTCGCACAAAATTTTTCGCCTCGTTCCGCTCGGCGAAAATATTTTGCCTCACTATTAAAAGAGGCTAGTTACGGCCCTGTATACCAATCTAATACTCTGTCTCATTGGTGTATAAACTAGGCATACTACCTATTAACCTCGAATATCTCTGTCTCATTGGTGTGTGAACGAGTAGAAGATCGGAATCTAAACGGACAACCATATATATTATTGAGAACGGAGTCGGTCTTTTAAGAGAAAAAATTACCCATACACTTATGAAACCATCTTCGCTAGCCAAGGGTTACGATCCTCTTCCCATCTCTCCAGAGAGAGGGAAATGGATCGTACCCCTTGGCTAGCAAAGATGTTATGAAAGATGCGTTGTCGGATTAATGAGCTGTTGGAATAAAAAGATTTCGGTATAATTGTCTGTTGGAGTAATGGGTTATCGGAATGATGGGGCAGCCCTGTTATGCCTACGCCCCATTAGTCCGATCAAGGAGGTTATATATAGCATATAACCTCCTTGGTCCGATACACTATTGGTCCGACACCCCATTAGTCCGACATGGAATAGTTGAACAATATTTTATATGAATAATCTTAATTTCAAGAGTATAACCCCATTAGTTAAGAACTAATCCCTTAAAATAATAATAACATATTCATACAGTACTTAAGATATCAAAATTTTGCTTAATGTCCAGTGGCAAATATTACATAAATGCTCAGGTCGAAAACAATGTAATAATAAATATAATTATAGGTAGGTCCTGTAACAGATGCTATCCGCGATGAAAAAAGGTCAATAAAAACTTGGATTGCGAGTGGACACTCAGAATATTGAATATGGACAGGAAATTGCCTAGCAATGGGATCAGACAAAACTCACCGACAGCCCCTCAAGAAGTTGTTGCAATGGTTCTTAACCTGCAGATAGCGTGTTACTCTCTATATACACCACTCTGCATGACATTTGTTGTTGCATCCCGCACACCAAACGGATGTCCAACTTTGGCAAGGGTTTACTGCCATTCGGAAGAAGACCAAATGATCATATTTCTATATTCACTTGCATTGTACATAATATATTAAAATCACTTGACCTTGTCCATCGAATGACTAAGAACAGATAATGCAATTTATCAAGGTTGGTTGGTAACTATGTATTAGTGAAAATAGTTGGATATATTTTCTCAAACAACGTTTAATGCATGATTTAGAATAATTGAGACGCGGAGTAGTGAACACACTTTGTGAATCAATGGTTGTCGTCTGTTTATGTTGTTCATAATTGTTTCTCGTTTCTGGTTTTTCTATAGATTAGACCGTTGGTTTTACACCAGTAATTTTGGGGACCTTTTTAGCTTGTTGTTCGGTGTGAGCCATTTCTCCGTGTTGAAGGCCGTCCCTTGAGCTATAACTGTTATACATTGTTAGTTGTATGGAGAGTTGTCTCATTGGCACTCATACCACATTTTCCTATACAGTATCTATTTGTGAAGTTTTGTCGATTGATTAACATGAAAAAATGCAGAGCTATATATCTCTTCCAAATATGTGTAGATTTAATATTTAAAGCAATGTCTAGCTAAATAAAATATATGATCGGTCAGCACTGATTTAAAGAAGTGTCTCCTTCACGACAGGCTTGATTTACCTGATAATGGTTTACTTTTACAAAGTGTGACTTGGATGGAGAGTAACAGTCGCTCATTAACACTCATACCACATCTTTTTATATATATTGATCACGGTAAAACACAATATTGAATGTACGACTATCATTTTCAGTATTTGGTACAGGTTGACTGTCACTGGGCACAACAGTTCAACATAGAACCCTATGCGGAAAACCAGAAAACTCTTTTTGTCAGAAAACACTGTCAAACATCCAAACGTACTATTCACACTGATCTGTGTCCACACTTGTCACCGATTGAAAATTTTACTATCGATGTCACAGTTTAAACTTAAACTCGCCAATTTTTGAGTGTATTATCAATTACAATGTAACAATTCGATAACTCTCTGTTTGTTTTAAAGTTTTTGATCTTTGTTTCGTGTACAGTATAGATGAATGTAAATATTAATGTTTCGATACAATAGTCCCACTTTATGGTAAAATGACACTTTTTACAGTTTTTACACTGTATCCGAGACCTAATCATGTGAACATTATTCTTTATGATGAGAGACATCTCCACATCTGATGACATATCCTTCTTAGTACAACGTCACGGTTCCCATATAGATCACATTTTGTATATATGTTTCATAGTAATACAAATATTCCATACTATGTATCCTGTTAGGAACATCTACTGTAATATTTATTCCTGTGGAAATAATATTCCAGAATAGTTTTCTTCCAAGTACCACCTTATCACTTTCAGCTGCATTGTAAAAAGGATTTCATTAAAAAACACAGGACAACTAATACTCTGAAGTACTATATTTTTGTGAATACTTTTTCCACTGTATTTATTCATTCAATTCAAAATTAATGAAACTTTCATGAATTTTAAAATGGATTTGATTTATATTGTTCTTTATAATACTATGCATCTGGTGTATGCCTACAGATTTCATGTTATAACCCCATTGTAAAGGGGTTGGGGCTAGCCTTTATTGCAATCGATTTGTCCATCTGTTCAATTATCCATTAAATGAGCAGCGTAACAGTGGTGAGTTGTAATATGTGAGCACTTTTCCAATTTTTCAGATATTAACTACCTATACACTTTTACTTTGTAAATATTTTTCAATCTGACCAGCCATTCTCCTAAATAAGTTATATGAGGGGGTATCTTTAGCACAAGAGCATGCACAATTTTTTGTTTCATTAACATTTACTACAATAAAGCAATCGAATCAATAATAACACATTTATTATTAAGCTACCTATACAACTTTGTTACAAATTTTGCTAGATTAGATAAATAAAAATAGGCAAAAAGATTATTTGAATCCCATATTTTCTACATTTCAGTCAGTCACACCACCAGATTGAGAATGATGATTCTCAAGTTGCTGCTATTGGAATTGGTATGTATATTGCTAATAACAAGATTTCTTATAAAAGTATTGTTTTTCTGAAATTATTGCTATGTTTTTGCTATTAATTAATATATAAGAAAGAGAGAATAGCAATAATAAAAACTCACATTCTGAGATTTTAAACCAGGTTTTTAATCCGGCTTAGCCTGAAATTGCAATAATTAATTTAATATTTTTTAAATATATTTATCACAATTAAAAAATGATGTGTTTAGTGAGCAAAAGATTGGATATGGGGAAATATATTCCACACACATTAAGAGACTTTTGGTTACATCTAATTGATTGCTGTATATAATTCCCTATATTTTTTATGGATTGTTTCAAACTATTGATTAAAGTTGCTTAACACTGAGACTATCATACTAATTTCAATATATTATGGCCCAGCTTAATAACTTTTATATTTTTTTATGAGAAACACTGAATTTCATACACAAGATAATTTTTAATTAAATTGTAATAATGATATATTATAGTTTCTTTACATTTTTAAAATTTTTTTTTTTAGTGCTAGATATTTAGTTGGAACAAGTTTCTCACAAGAACCTTAGTAAAACTTAAACAACTTTTAATTTCAAATGTTACTTTAATTGTATTTTTTTTACTCAGATATGAAATGAACAATATAAAAAGAACATTATTTACATATGGTCCTTTATACTATTGTAAAATCCAAACATTGTAGCGCACCGTGCGAATGAGCACTTCTCTTTTAAATCTCACCACTTCTCCCTATCAATTTCAAAAAGAGAAGTCACTTCTCCCTATAATTCTGAAGTAGTGTGAGCCCTGATGTTATGCATATTTCCTGTGGCAATGCTTTAGGGACAATACTTTGTTTTATAAAAACTTTTTTTTTTTCAAACCAAGAAAATTTGGTAATGAAAATTAAATATTGGAGATGCAGTGAAAAATACCATATTAATGAATTTTTTTTTGTAGAACCTGGAAGTGAAGAACTACTCTATAATTTACTGGTAACTCCTGAGGTTGAAGAAAACATTTATTCACTTGCATCACCACCAGTCACACACATACTCCCATCACAACCAGTCACACATACACTACCAGTCACACATGCATTCATATCACCACCAGTCACACAGACACTCACATCACCACCAGTCACACATACACTCACATCACCACCAGTCACACATACACTCACATCAACACCAGTCACACATACACTCACATCACCACCAGTCACACATACACTCACATCACCACCAGTCACACATATACAACCAAACAAAACAACAGTCAAAAAATCATTAAAAAAAACAGCAGCCAAACAAACATTCACACTAAAAAAAAACACCAGCCAAACAAACACTCACACTAAAAAAAACACCAGTAACTCATGCATTCACATCACCACCAGTCACACATACACTCACATCACCACAAGTCACACATACACTTCCAGTCATACACACACTCACATCACCACCAGTCACACATACACTCACATCAGCACCAGTCACACATACACTCACATCAGCACCAGTCACACATACACTCACATCACCACCAGTCACACATACACTACCATCACCACCAGTCACACATACACTCACATCACCACCAGTCACACATACACTACCATCACCACCAGTCCCACATACACTCACATCACCACCAGTCACACATGCACTCACATCACCACCAGTCACACATACACTCACATCACCACCAGTCACACATACACTCACATCACCACCAGTCACACATACACTACCATCACCACCAGTCATACATACACTACCATCACCACCAGTCACACATACACTTGCATCACCACCAGTCACACATACACTCACATCACCACCTGTCACACATGCACTCACATCACCACCAGTCACACATAAACTCTCATCACCACCAGTCACACATACACTACCAGTCACACTGACACTCACATCACCACCAGTCACACATACACTCACATCAACACTAGTCACACATACACTCACATCACCACCAGTAACACACACACTCACATCACCACCAGTCAATCATACACTCACATCACCACAAGTCACACATACACTCACATCACCACCAGTCACACATACACTCACATCACCACTAGTCACACATACACTCACATCACCACCAGTCACACATGCACTCACATCACCACCAGTCACACATACACTCACATCACCACCAGTCACACATACCAGCAAAAGACCAAGAGGGACAGCTGCTAACAGGACAAAAGCCACTAAAAAGCGAAAGAACAACAAAGGTAATAAAAGTGCAAGTTAGAATTTTAATTATAACTAGAATGACACAGAAAAAGCTCTGCATTATCTGGATTTATCAGTCATCTGTTATTTTCTAATAATTCACTTGAACAGAAATTATTTATATGATATTATGTATTTGGTATATTTATAACATGTCAAATATCTTGACAAATTGTGCTGTTGATGTTTATGGCATAGTTAAAATATAACTTTTTGATTAGAAATAATGCAATTGAATGTTAAAATTAACTTCTTCTAATAAACAAACTATTAAAATTGATTCTATATTTTGACTAACTGACATTTTGTTTTTGTTTAAATTTATCATTAACATTGCTGTACATATAGACTTAGGTCAGTTTCACCAAAAAAGATTCATATAGATCACTTTGCTATGAAATAAATGAACTTCTTTATTTTTCATATAACTACAATGTTTTATTTTTCTTTCAGAATGGGGAGTGAAAGGCATCATTGCCACTAGAACTGTTAGAAGCTCACGAGAGTACTTGGTTCATTGGGATGGATTTAGCCATGACCATGATTCATGGGAACCAGAATACAATCTGACTCCAAATCTAATTGGACAGTTTTTTTCCAATAAAATTTGATTTAAATTTTTTATTAATATATACAATTTAACAACTGACCACCAGCAATCCTGGATTTAAGCCAATACATAAGCTGCGTTGAATAGAAATCGACCTATGCAAGTACACATTTACTAGCCTTGAACAGCTGTGATTGGTTTTAGGAACATTCAACATGTTCAAATGTGAAATATCTAATATTTAATGTTCTTAGAACAACTTATAGTTTCAAACAGTTATAGACTTTTGATATAGATTTTTTTCCCAGCCAAAATAGGATAACAGATATCCAGTTGCATAAAGTGTATTTCTATCGAACAGAGCATATTATGTTATCTATTCTTCAAGAAAGAACGTTATTTGCAATAAAACAACTCTTCAACAGTTATCATGGATTTAAGTAATTGTACATTATTTGGCCTTCAACAATAAATAATCTGTACACTAAAACAAGTATCCACCAAAATACTTGATTTCAAGCAATAATATGTAATCTGGCCTTCAACAATGAAGAATTGTTTGAATAAAACAACTTGCCACCAGAGACAGTGAATTTAAGCAAATGAATGTTACATAGCTGGTCATAAAAAATGAATAATAGTAACAATAAAACAACTCTCCAACAGATATTGTGCATTCAACAATGAATAATCTGTACAAAAATGCAATTATCCACAGATTATATGGATTTAAGCAAATAAAAGTTATCTGGCCTTCAACAATGATAAATTGTTACAATAAGTCAGCTCTCCAAAATATATTGTGGATTTAAGTAATTGTATGTTTTCTGGCCTTGAACAATGAAGACTTAAAACAATAAAACAACTCGCCACCAGAGCCTTTAACAATGATGAATTATCACAATAAGATAACTCTCCACCAGAGCCTTCAACAATAAAGAATTAAAACAATAAGAAAACTCCACCAGAGCCTTCAACAATGATGATTATTACAATAAGACAACTCTTTAAAATGTATCATGGATTTAAGCAACTGGATGTTATTTTGGTCTTCAACAATGAATAATCAGTACAATTATACAATTCTCCACCAGAAAACCTTGGTTTTAGCAATTAAATGTAATCTAGCCTTTAACAATGATTGTTTTTGTCGAACCTGCAAATTTTATATCAGAAACCTTGACATAGGGATAGTGATCAGGCAGTGGAGGCGTTAGCTTTAGTTTTCACTTAACCTTGACCTCATTTCACAGATCAGTGAACAAGGTTAAGTTTTGGTGCATGGTCAAGTCCATATCTCAGATACTATAAGCAATAGGTCACCTATATTCAGTGTATTTAAGGACTGTAAGGTGTACATATTCAACTGGAAGGTGCATTTGACCTTGACCTCACTTTCATGGTTCAATGGTTATTGTTCAGCTTTTTTTGTTTTGGTCTGTTTTTCTTATACTGTATGCAATAGGTCTACTATATTTAGTGTATGGGATGATTGTAAAGTGTGTATGTCTAGTTGCCAGGTGTCATCTGTGGTCAAAGTGAAGTTTTTGAGTTATGTTTTTTTTTTCTAATACTATATGCAATAGGTCAACTATATTTGGTGTATGGAAATGTTTAATGATCTATATGTCAGTCGCGCATGTTTTATTTGACCGTGACCTCATTTTTATGGTTCATTAAACAGTGTTAAGTTTTTGGTTTTGGTCTGTTTTTCTTAAACTATAAGCAATAGTTCAACTATATTTGTTAAACTTTTATTTTGCCTGGCATAGTTCATCTTATCTTTACCTCATTTTCATGGTTCATTGGTCAATGTTAAGTTTTTTCTTGGTTAATGTTAAGATTATGAGACAGTTTTAATAAACCTTCAAATTTAGTATTATCAACTAATATCAATTAGTAAAGAAGGCGAGAGATTTCAGCGTGTTCACTCTTGTTTTACCATAAGACAATTCTCAACAAGAGAACGTGAATTCAAGCAAGAATTGTATGTTATATGCATGGCCTTCCACAACGAAAAATTACAGTAAAACAACTCTCCACCAGATATCGTGGATATCATCAAGTACATGTATATGTATATGGCCTTCAACAATCAAAAACGCCACTCGTCGAATAACTGTTTCATTGATGTATGAACAATGTATAGAGCTTATTCCCATCGAATATCTCTGCCTGGTTGGTGTATAAGAACGTTATACTAGTGGTAAATCGATCGAATAACTGTCTCATTGGTGCATGAACATAATATAACCTATACCAGGGCCGTAACTACATTGAGGCAAATGAGGCAAATGCCTCATGTAAAAAATTTAAAAAAAAAATGAAAGAAAAGGTTGTTTTCATATTAAATTGTTTTCACGGAAAGTCTTGCAAGAAGCAAGTTCTTTTCACTCTTTGGTTTATCCCCTGGATTTTTTTTTCGTTATCCATGTTTCTATTTTCCTTTTAGTTTTTAGAGTTGATGGTCTATTGTTTGTACTTCTGTGTTCCGGGCTTGTAGATTTTGTTCTTTTATTGTCCTACTTTATGACTATAGTCTGAGCGTTGATTTTCATTTGTAAATGTGGTTTTGCAATGTTGCATGTCCACCGATGTCCAGAAATGAATTGTGCGAGAAATATATTTTAAGAACATGGGATGCTACTCAGTGGACACACACAAAAAAATTTCCTTTCTGCATGGATAATTGAAATTGATATCAAAGAATACAAACAGTTTGTTTTATTGTAAATAAAACTAGATAGCTGACATGGTTTGAATTAAAGTAAGGTCACATATTTCCCGGTATCAAATAATTTGAAGAAAAAAAAACAAGGTATTGCCATATATGACCTTTTACATCGAAAGGTTAAATTTAACTTGCATTAAGTCGTGTTGACACCCTTTAACAGATAATAAAGGAGTATGGGGACATAATCGCACACAAAGTCAATGCATAGAAAAAGTACAAATGATCAATGGTCAAAGTTTGTGTTCCTGCTCTTCATCTTGATAGTTGCCGGATGGTCTTCAACAATACTTTTAAAGAATCATTAATACCGTAAAAGATCGTAAAACAAGGTGAAGATGGTCCCTAGTGTGGACTTAAGCAGTACTAGGGGGGGGGGGGGGGGGGGCAAGGGGTTTAACTGTTATGCTGCTATGGGGCAATTTAATTCTTTGTTATCTGTTATTCTGAAAATATATTTGCTGTTAGCTGTTATTGTCCTATTCTGTGTTAGCTGTTATTGGGCTTTTAGTTTTTTTGTTATCTGTTATTGTGATAATGTATTTGCTGTTAACTGTTATTGAAAATTGGAATGTTAGCATTTTTTACAGCAAATTTTCGGTAGAAATTGGAGATCATTGGACATTGGGGTCTACCACTACTGATAAGTTGGTCCTGTATTCGGAGAAGGATTCCATTAACATATACCCATCACAGAAGTGAGGTCCAGGACAATTCCAGTATATCTTAAGATTATCCTTTGTAATAAATTCCATTTTTTAGAACATGTATTTAGAATTATCTTATTTTTTTGTATGAGGATAATGTTCCTTGTTTCCCGTACCAGCATATTTAATCAGAGCAATTCTTAATATGACAAAAAGGAAAACATATGGCCAAGAATATCTGACAAGAATCTCAATTAAGGACTAGGTCCTTACAAACAGTTAACCTTTTATTTAATATGGTACATTGACTCAGCTCTGTGATTCTTTTCAAGCAGAACCAAACACATTGTACAATGAAAGTTCCAACCATGTACTGGGTTCCGAAGCTGCACATAGCTCATTACAAACAAAGATTTATTTTGTCTTCAAGCCATTGTTCCCGTACTAAACTATGTATTCTACTTACTAGTACACTTGGTGCAATCAAAAGCCTGATAAAAAAAATTGTTCAAATTGAGCCTATGAAAATAGTGGAATAAATTACTTTTGGAGTGTCAAAATTGGTTCGACGTACTTGATAAATTGCATGCTTATAATTGGTGCTTTTGATTTTTCTACCCTATATACCACTTTGCCTCATAGTCTTATTAAGAAAAATTTACACACCTCATTAAATGGGCATTTAAAAAAAGTCAGATGCGAATATATATTTTCAAACTCCTTTAGGTCATTTTTCAGTAGCAACAAGCACAAGAACTATATGTCAATTGGACCTGCTTTGATACCATAACTGCCCTTTTTTACTAGCCATCATTTTTTTCTCTTTGACATACTCCTAATTTCTATTTTCAATTTTATTACACAGTATTTAAATTATAGAGTTTCTATAACTGTTTAAAAATAAATGCTGAAAAAAGTATTCTATAACAAATAAACAGCTACGCCATGAGCGCATGATACGCCCGTCGCCCTTTTTGAAATATTCGATAACTTCCTTATGTCATATCAGGTATTTATAAAAATTTTCAAAAAAAGTTTCATGAGAACTGCTGAAAACATTGTTGAGTTATTGTCTGAAAACTGGAAAATATCACCTTTTTTAATAGAACCCCTCAACTCAATAACATAAAATCTAAAATTAATGAAAATAGAAAGGGCGCTTACAACAATAGCTATAACGTAAAATCTAAAATTTATAAAAATTGGAAGGGAGCTCATGTCAATAGATATAAATAATTCACCAAAATTCCGTGCAAATTTGTGAAAGGATTTTTGAGATATTATCAGAAAACTGAAAAAAAACCCATTTTTATTAAATAAAACCCCATTACTCAAAAACTTTAAATCTGAAATTTATCAAAAAACGAAGGGGAGTTCACGTCAATAAATATAAACATTTTTCCAAAGTTTTATGCAAATTGGTTAAAGAGTGTTGGAGTTAATGTTTGACATGTTGACGACAGACGGACAACAGTATTCCATAATCCCGTAAACGAGCATATAAAAATATACTGAGTAGTGAACATATTCTAGATACATAATTTTAAGAACATGTTCATAGAAAATGGAATTCATTAGGCAGCAACCATTTGATTTTCTGGGGGGGGGCTATGGTTTTTTTTGGAAAAAAAAGTTTGTTTCCAGTTTTTGAAGAAAAAAATAATTTGTTTTTGATTCTGAGAAAAAAAAATTGTTTGTTTCACCCTCAGCTGCCACTATATGTAATGCTAAAATTGAAAGAAAAAAATTGTTTTCGACTTGTCGCGAAAAAAATAGATTGTTTTTCGCGGCAGGCGAAAAAAAAAGTTTGTACAGAAAAAAAAACCATAGCCCCCCCAGAAAATCAAATGGTTGCTGCCTTACAAAGGATTATACCCGTAATAAGAAATACTTGATTTGTCAATGACCCGACTTATTTTAATATTTCATTTACTGTTATCTGTTTTTGTCCATTTTAAATCCTTGTTATCTGTTATAAGCCAAATCAATTTGCTGTTTTGCTGTTATTGGGACCCCCCCCCCTTGCCCCCCTCAGTACAAGCACTTAAAGTATAATACTGCAATATCACTATATTTAAATCTAGTCACAAAAAATCACCAAAGTCTAATCATAATAGAATCATAATACAAGACAAGAACAGACAGACAGATACGGTATTAATAATTATGAGAATTACGATTTTTGCTTTATCATGGCCTACATATCGGTCTTTTAATGTTGTCTCTAATACCTAAAAGTCTTAAATTACAATGAATCTTTGTTTTTGCTTTGGGACCTGATTGTCGAAAAAAATATCTAAAGATTATTTAATTAAGCCGTTTCAATGCAAGAAAGAGTCTGGGAAACGCTCAGAATGCACGATTTTGCGTTATTTTTCTCAGATCTTCTGGGGGCTGCCTTCAGCGGCCCCCAGACCCCTCGCACAAAATTTTTCGCCTCGTTCCGCTCGGCGAAAATATTTTGCCTCACTATTAAAAGAGGCTAGTTACGGCCCTGTATACCAATCTAATACTCTGTCTCATTGGTGTATAAACTAGGCATACTACCTATTAACCTCGAATATCTCTGTCTCATTGGTGTGTGAACGAGTAGAAGATCGGAATCTAAACGGACAACCATATATATTATTGAGAACGGAGTCGGTCTTTTAAGAGAAAAAATTACCCATACACTTATGAAACCATCTTCGCTAGCCAAGGGTTACGATCCTCTTCCCATCTCTCCAGAGAGAGGGAAATGGATCGTACCCCTTGGCTAGCAAAGATGTTATGAAAGATGCGTTGTCGGATTAATGAGCTGTTGGAATAAAAAGATTTCGGTATAATTGTCTGTTGGAGTAATGGGTTATCGGAATGATGGGGCAGCCCTGTTATGCCTACGCCCCATTAGTCCGATCAAGGAGGTTATATATAGCATATAACCTCCTTGGTCCGATACACTATTGGTCCGACACCCCATTAGTCCGACATGGAATAGTTGAACAATATTTTATATGAATAATCTTAATTTCAAGAGTATAACCCCATTAGTTAAGAACTAATCCCTTAAAATAATAATAACATATTCATACAGTACTTAAGATATCAAAATTTTGCTTAATGTCCAGTGGCAAATATTACATAAATGCTCAGGTCGAAAACAATGTAATAATAAATATAATTATAGGTAGGTCCTGTAACAGATGCTATCCGCGATGAAAAAAGGTCAATAAAAACTTGGATTGCGAGTGGACACTCAGAATATTGAATATGGACAGGAAATTGCCTAGCAATGGGATCAGACAAAACTCACCGACAGCCCCTCAAGAAGTTGTTGCAATGGTTCTTAACCTGCAGATAGCGTGTTACTCTCTATATACACCACTCTGCATGACATTTGTTGTTGCATCCCGCACACCAAACGGATGTCCAACTTTGGCAAGGGTTTACTGCCATTCGGAAGAAGACCAAATGATCATATTTCTATATTCACTTGCATTGTACATAATATATTAAAATCACTTGACCTTGTCCATCGAATGACTAAGAACAGATAATGCAATTTATCAAGGTTGGTTGGTAACTATGTATTAGTGAAAATAGTTGGATATATTTTCTCAAACAACGTTTAATGCATGATTTAGAATAATTGAGACGCGGAGTAGTGAACACACTTTGTGAATCAATGGTTGTCGTCTGTTTATGTTGTTCATAATTGTTTCTCGTTTCTGGTTTTTCTATAGATTAGACCGTTGGTTTTACACCAGTAATTTTGGGGACCTTTTTAGCTTGTTGTTCGGTGTGAGCCATTTCTCCGTGTTGAAGGCCGTCCCTTGAGCTATAACTGTTATACATTGTTAGTTGTATGGAGAGTTGTCTCATTGGCACTCATACCACATTTTCCTATACAGTATCTATTTGTGAAGTTTTGTCGATTGATTAACATGAAAAAATGCAGAGCTATATATCTCTTCCAAATATGTGTAGATTTAATATTTAAAGCAATGTCTAGCTAAATAAAATATATGATCGGTCAGCACTGATTTAAAGAAGTGTCTCCTTCACGACAGGCTTGATTTACCTGATAATGGTTTACTTTTACAAAGTGTGACTTGGATGGAGAGTAACAGTCGCTCATTAACACTCATACCACATCTTTTTATATATATTGATCACGGTAAAACACAATATTGAATGTACGACTATCATTTTCAGTATTTGGTACAGGTTGACTGTCACTGGGCACAACAGTTCAACATAGAACCCTATGCGGAAAACCAGAAAACTCTTTTTGTCAGAAAACACTGTCAAACATCCAAACGTACTATTCACACTGATCTGTGTCCACACTTGTCACCGATTGAAAATTTTACTATCGATGTCACAGTTTAAACTTAAACTCGCCAATTTTTGAGTGTATTATCAATTACAATGTAACAATTCGATAACTCTCTGTTTGTTTTAAAGTTTTTGATCTTTGTTTCGTGTACAGTATAGATGAATGTAAATATTAATGTTTCGATACAATAGTCCCACTTTATGGTAAAATGACACTTTTTACAGTTTTTACACTGTATCCGAGACCTAATCATGTGAACATTATTCTTTATGATGAGAGACATCTCCACATCTGATGACATATCCTTCTTAGTACAACGTCACGGTTCCCATATAGATCACATTTTGTATATATGTTTCATAGTAATACCAGATAGATGGTATGGTATTATCTGTTGTGGCATACTAATATAAAAAAGAGTAGTTCAAATACCATGTCAACAACGATTCTACGAAGGAGGGTCTGGATTTGAAGGGGGTCATACATTTCTGTATACTTTAATTTGTATGTATTTATATTTTAGCATCTTATTAAATGCTTTTCTTTATTTCTTGGTCCTTTTTTCTTTATTCTGTATATGTTCACCCATTAATCTCTGTTCCGTTAACACCATCCACACCCTCATGAAGAAGATTTTCTATTCCTGTAGTTATTAAACTTTGTCGGACTATTGGAGTGTCGGACTAATGGGGTGTCGGAATATCGGGGCGATCCCCGTATTTTACATTGAACCCCCTACTATGGACGTTAAATTAAAAAAAAACAGCATACTTAACCCCCTACTATAGACCTTTTAATTTCAAGCTGTTATAACTCCTTTTCGTAGTAATTATACTTCAATGAGTAGTTTGTATGTATTTTACTTGCTCAAAAAGATGTTTTGAAAATTTTATTTACAATGCATTCACCCGGTTCAATGCATCATCCATAAAATTAAAGAAAGCATCGTCATTGTCTAAAGCACGTTCTTTGTCATTAACAATGTTTTGAAATACGCTCAGAAATCCGTGCAAATTATTGGTATACGCCATTAACGAAAAAACGCTGCACATGTGGTAGAAGTTTACCAATTTTACAGGAATAATGTCAGAAGAGTTCTTATTCTGCTATGTCAAGCATGTAATTAAAAGAGGCTGAGGTAATTTTAGAAATAGGTGGAGACTCAAGTAAAAAGAAATAACAAGGCGTTTCCATAATTCTTGAAAATTTAAATAATTTGAACTATTGCAAATGCTATATTTATAATTGCAAATGGTAACTGAATATTAGTGCAAATGGTATTTTAATTAGTGCAAATGCTATAAATATTAGTGCAAATGCTATACTTATTAGTCCAAATGCTACATTTATGATGGCAAATGCACCATTATATACTTTTGAGCCTTTTGATACGTAAGTATACAGCATTTGCTACAAATACAGGTACAATACCTTTTGCTATAATAATTACAGCATTTGCAGTATTTATTATAGCATTTGCACTAATTATATAGCACTTGCAGTATTCAATATAGCATTTGCAATTGAAGATATAGCTTTTGCAACAAAATATACTTTTGACCCTTATGATACGCCATGCACACGTAAATAAACAATCACATGTGCGAGGACATAAGTATGCTAATACATGCATATCCATATAAGGTAGAGTTCCCGACCTGTTTAAAATGAATTATCAATAAAGAATCATTCTTTTTCGAATCTCAGAATCTGATAAAGATTCTTTGAAAGAAAGTCATTGAGTTTTCATTTCAAATATAGTATTACTTCATTTTATTCAGTGTTTCATGTACTATATATGTACATTTATTATCATATTTATAATTATTGGAGCCTAGTAGTTTTGTCACGGAATAGAAGTTCCTTCATAATATAAGTTCCAAATGGAAAAACTATTCTGGAATATTATTTCCACAGGAATAAATATTACAGTAGATGTCCTAACAGGATACATAGTATAGAATATTTGTTCCGACAGGTACAGGTATTATGACATTGTTTATAATAAAGTTTCCACTGGAACTTCTGTTAGGTGGAACAAATATACGTTGACAGTTTGTTGTTCGGTGTTAGATAAGGCTCCGTGTAGAAGACCGTAATTTGACCCATATTAAATGGTTTGATATTAGAAATTGTGAGAGTTGTCTCATTGCCATTCATACTACATCTTCCTACTCTTTATTATAGTGTGTGATAACATTGTGTGAGGGAATTCGACGTTTGATGTACCACTGTTCACTCCAGTGCAATTTATGACAATACCACTGCATCAATCAGAATTATTTTTTTTGCAGTGTTTTAAGAAATGATTTTGCTTTGTTGTCGCGTATTATTTGTGAAACATTCAATGTTTTAAAAAGGCGAATTTTCTTTATAAAGTCAATGATTATGTTGACTTTTGAAGGCCAAACTTTCTACAGCCTTAAATACGCTAATGAAAGATCCAAAAACTATACCAATACATAATGACATGTTTATGAAATTATAACAAATCTATTGGTTAACAAATTTTTACTCGTTATTGCAAAATAATGAACTTAACATATCTGACATTTTCTCCCTACCCAGTTTATCCCTATACATTTTTATGATGTGGACTGGTCATTGTTATTGAATCGTAGGCAATTTGATTGGATTAAGTTGTTATTAGTTTACCTTCAAACTTGTTTATGCTTTTCATACATGACTTTTGACTAATTAGAACGTGCATGAATGTGTACGGTAACTAAAATGACCTTCAAACTGGACACTGGACGAGTCAATATTATGTTTTATCAATGAAAGTTAAGGTATGAAAGGTAAGAATTGCCACTTATTCGATTTTCACAAAATTTTCGGAATATACAGTTGAAAGGTTATTTTTTAAAAGCCTATTGTGAAGAGTAAAGAGAAAGTTTACAAATAATACGTTTTGTTCCATTAAACAAGTCATTTTCGTAAGAGAAATACCGAAATATATTTTACGCACGACTACGGCAGGTAAAATTATTATTTATCATAATAAAAAAAAGCATTTTTCAGTCTCATTGGAATATGTTGATTACAATTAATCCCAAACTTAAGAAGTAAGTAACTAAAGTCAAAATATGTCCGATCTGCCTATTTCTGCACATCAAAAGTCAAAACGATCGTTTTAAAGTCAATTTCATCTACCTCACAAAATCTTGTTAGGCACTATAGTCAATCATATGTTTTAAATGTCCAAACATTTTTCTTTGCAATGTTAAAACCGGAGTATACAATTTATTAACACTTGACATGGGTAAAATCTATGATCTGGATAATGCACAGCAAAGGTGTGCATTAACTACCTCAGATATACTGCACAGTTCAATAGTATTTATGAGGGGGTGACTGGGGTTACAAAATGTAGCTGCAGATAAATCAGACCTTGTTTATATGCGACATCATTTCAATAATAAACACAGTAGAAAAAATGGGGAAGTTAAAGATTGAGAAGAGAAACATTTTTTTCCAGTTTACTTAATATTCTAAATTTAGGTACAACTCTCCCTTGGTCCATCTCCCTCAAAGCATATTATTGAGAAAAAGAATGGTAATTAATATATACTCAATCAACATTTCACTTTTGAGTTTTGTTACACATTTAAAAAGTACACCAAACGGAGCTAAAACCGAAGGAGAGGTAGATTATACGTTAATAAGGGAGCTATACCATTTGTGTGGGCTATGATGAAATTTGAAAAAAGGTAAATCAGGAGTTTGAGTTTAAAAAAGAGGCAGGGTGAGACAATTTGAAAAAATAAGGTCAGGATGACAATTAATGTTAAACAAAGTCAGGATAAACTAAAAAAAAAAAAAAAAACAAGGCAGGACAGAAATTACATTTTGAATTAAATAATTGACTGTGAAAAGAAGATTTTGAGGAATTTGTTTTGACCCTGGATTTGCCTGTGTATTCCCTTTCCCCTTAATGTAGCTTTTGCTTCTGATAGCAGCCTTAAAACCACTGGTATTGTCTATGTTCGTATCCAAGATTATATCCACAGTTGTTAGTTTCAAGGTGTTTCATAACTAGTATGTTGATATGGTATTATGTCCTTACCTTAAAAAAAATACCTTGAAATACTGTTATAAGAGTGGCTGATTTATTGGATGCGTATGGTAGTTGTAGGAACAAATGCTCAGGGTATTCTATCTTTACGTCATGTATTTCAAGTTTAGCACCATGTTCACATTAAGATGCTGACACTAGAATTATGGCACATGTGTCAGATGCAGTAAAAAACGAACGTAAACAAGTCGTGATTCGAAGTCTTTACTGATGATGCTGTCATTACTGTTAAGCTACTTCGTGGCACAGGGATAGACGAACTATGGACTGTGTTTGGGAAGCAGAAAAAAATTGGATATAACTGAATCAACTCACTAAAAGGCAAGGAGCTTATCAACTTTTGGCCAGTTCAAAAATTTTATCTCCACCTGGTGTTTTTCAGAAAAATGTACATGCAGTTCTTGTAAATAATGTACTTACTTGCTGCCCCATAACTTGATCTCGAAGCCTGCTGTTTGTTTGCTTTTTTTTTTATGGTTTTATCTTTTTGCAGTTATTTTTAATTTTTATTTAGCCATTTATTTCTTTTGCTTATGCATTACCTTTGCTATAGCTGCATGCAGTCTTTTGTTTGTGCTTAAAGTGTTTAAGTTTGCATGTGCTACTATTATATAAATACTATGTGCTACTATATATGTGCTGATATTAGACATTTGTTTTAATATATCTTGCTTAGCTTTTATTCTGCATGTGCTATCTATGTATTAATATATATGTGTGATGTCTGTATGTTTGTGTTGTATGTGTATCTGATGTTATTACATGTATGTTTTGTTTATTAATATCAGTCGGTTAAAGAGCTCTTAAGAGCTCATGTTCTTTGTTATTATGTATATATGAAACCCCGACTTTAAATAAAGATTACTTTACTTTTACTTTACTTTACCCTCACTTATTATATTCAATAAACTAATTAAGTTCAATTATCTCCTTTTGAATATCTTAAACCAGGATTATTTTCCTTCATGGACATGCTTAGGTTGTGTTCTGCATGCATGATTATATTAAGTTTCATTAATATTGATGAATCTGTTAAGGCATAGTTGTGCTTGCATTACCTGTTACCACATATTGCAATAATAAAGTTTAATTATCTCTCTTGAAATCAGTTTGAACCAGGATTATTTTTCTTCATGCACATGTGGAACGGTGAAATTTCAATGGTTTGTATGTATATAGTTTTAACTTTCAAAATTGTACTTTGATCTATATGATATTATGGCTTTCTTTATAATAAAATATCCATTGGAACATATTTATTGGATTTGTTTATCTTTATATGCTAATTAAGGTAATGACCTGAGTTCTGGTATGTGAACCCTTTAAATGCCTATTCATTGTATTGATGGTCAGTATTGGTCACTTTGTCTATTCTCATTGGTCAGTTGAATCACATGTATATGTGTGGATGGAAATCTCTTTGTTCTTTGAAAGTATTCTTTTGGTTTTACTCAGCATGAAGGCAGACATTTTGAACTATATACACTAGTATTCTGCTGTTATTTATGTATAATTGTCATTTTGTTTATTTTCTTTGGTTACATCTTCTGACATCAGACTCAGACTTCTCTTGAATTGAATTTTAAATGTATGTATTGATATGCGTTTACTTTTCTGCATTGGCTAGAGGTATAGGGGGAGGGTTGAGACCTCATAAATATGTTTAACCCCGCCGCATTTTTGCGCCTGTCCCAAGTCAGGAGCCTCTGGTCTTTGTTAGTCTTGTATTATTTCAATTTTAGTTTCTTGTGTACAATTTGGAAATTAGTATGGCGTTCATTATCACTGAACTAGTATATATTTGTTTAGGGGACAGCTGAAGGACGCCTCCGTGTGCGGGAATTTCTCGTTGCATTGAAGACCTGTTGGTGACCTACTGCTGTTGTTTTTTCTATGGTCGGGTTGTTGTCTCTTTGATACATTCCCCATTTCCATTCTCAATTTTAATTTATATTCTCATGTCCATTTGAGTCTTTATACTCAGTCACTGTGTTACATTGTCACCATATTATTCATTTAGTAGTTACTATGTACTGATTGATTCCATCCCATGAGGGGATATTGTTATTGACCTTCGCATCTAAGTGTGAGGGTTTTTTGTTAACAACTTTTTGATATTGTAATAAATAGAATCCAAAACCTGAGAAGTGTTTTATTTGTGTCAACTAAAGCCAAGAAAACCACTCGACTGCACACATTCTCAGGTTGTGTACTGCAACTGTGTCAAGTTGCACTTACCAGAAATATGGACAGACAGATAGATAAACAGACTGACTGACGGAAAGGTGATTCCTATATACCCCCAGGTGGGCTAAAGCTGTATTCAAATAAATTCACCATTACATCATCTCATCTGTTTCAGTCACAGTAATGAATATGATGAAGAAATGACATATAACAATGATGTTTATCGTTTATATAAAGTAACACATAAATTATAATTGAAGATCAAAGTAAAGTTATACCTTAAAATAAGATAATTCAATTTAACAATGATGTTTTGTTTGTGCAGGTTTGGTAAATATTTTGAATTTTATAAAACAAAACATTTTGATTCACAAAAAAATAATATAGAAAAGCTAGTGAAATAAAAAACTACAAAAATGAATATTACTTTTTCCTTATTAAGTGAGCAATTTTATTACTTTAAAAAATACTGAGGTCAAAATCTAAGAACAGCCACAATTTAAAAATACACGCCCTTTTCGGCCTAGCCAAGATCAGATGTGCATTTTGTGTTTCACATGAAGTCAAAAATGAGTATCACTTCAGGGAAAAACTCTTTTATATTTTGGTTCAAAAATGGTTTAAATTATGAAAAATTGCTATCGTTAGGCTAACACTGGAAGCATTTTATATAATTACATGCAGTTTTTGGAAGAAATATTTAATATTTTTATTACATAAATGGTGTTTAAAAACTGTATAACTTTCTTTAATGGTTGGCTTCAAGACATGGTCACCAGTGTCAGATTTTTGGTCAATGACAAAGACAACAAAATATGTTTAGAATTATTGAATATCAAACATTTTAAGGATGTATTCTTCTGACTTTTCAGTCTCGTTCAGTCTCGTTGAAATCTCGTTCTTGAATTATTTCCAAAACATGTGATAGAAGTGAAAAATATCAATGAATTTTAAAAATCTTAAAAGCAAACATAAATCTGTTAAAAAATTGTGTATTTACAATGAATGGTTTTTGCGTAATCCAATTTTCAAATTTTACAACCAATCAAGTCAGTATTTTTAGCCAAAATTTTGAGTAAATGGGTGAGGGATACAAAAAATGATTTTACAAGAATCATGTACATCCCATATCATTTTGGTCTTTTCAAATTTCTTTGATATGTCTTTTTTCATTCATTTATAACAAAAAAGTTTAAATAATATGCATTTTGTTCTTAAAACTGAGAAAAATCACAAAAATACAAAATTGACAGCATGGTAAATTTTACACAAAAAAGCGTCAAAATATGATAAAACTTTCTTATATTAACACCTACCTATAGTTTTTGTAAGTAAAATTTATTCAGATTGGTCCACTTCATCTTTATAGAAAGTATGAGAAAAAGTTTAATTGTGGAACTGTCATTTTTTTCATGATAATAGCCCAAAAATAGGTAAAAATCGATGAAAAATGGGAAAATCATTAAAATCGGGCATTTTCAAAGGGCCGTAGCAAAAAAAGAAGTGCACCACCATATGATTTTTTCTTCACCAATTATTTTGTTACAGTCTTATAAACCAAAAAATCAGGTTAAGAAAAAAAGTTTAATTCAAGAAATTTTTGGCTCCTCAGAGGTGTACATCCTTAATTGAAAAAAAAAATGACAAGAACATGTTTAACTCACAGTTATTTCAAACAACAGTAGCTTTCTTTGATCATTAATCTTATCTGATAAAACTGTATCTAAAATTATCTATAAATAACAAAACTTCCAAAAAAAAACTTTCTTTTGGTGTATAGAACATTAAAATAACTTGATGCATATTCTTACAATAAACAATCAAACTTAGCAATACAATTTATATGTTTTGTCTACGGACAAGACATTGTATTCATATTTAATGAAATGCATTATTAAAACCTAATTTTGATATAGCTGAAAGTGTTCTCTTGAAAAAAAAAAAACATACATTTTATCAGGTTTATCTATCAAATGATGCTTAACTTCCAGGAAAATGGAAACAAATACCTTTTGATAATGTCTACGGACAAGACATTTTATTGATATTCAATTAAATGCTTTCAAAGATGATTGTTAAAGTTAAGATTAAAAGTTACTAATTAAATTTTAAGCTGTGTTTTTTAAATTTTGGAAAATATAAAAATGTACCCATAATTCTTTACATATCTCAATAATTTACCGATTAAGCAAAACTGAAGACACATTCTTTTAACTGAAATCCATATATCTGACTGCTTAAAACAATCAAACTATTATTAAAACTCAATTTTGACATAGTTGAATGTGTTCTCTTTAAAAAATAACATACATTTTACCTATCAAATTAGGCTGAAATCAAGGAAATTGGATACAAATATATTGTGGTAATGTCTACGGACAAGACAATTTCAGTTAAAAAAGAAATCTGTTAGAATTAATTGTGACTATATTCATGTTGAAAATACTGAGTTTTAATTTGAATAGATAACTTTCATCACCTATAAATAAGATTTAAGGTCCATAGCAGACAAACAAAATCCATTTAAAACATAAAACTATTCACATCAAATCTTCATTCTTTAACATGTATACAAGACATAATGATGAGTATCAATCCTCCTCCTCATCATCATCATCATCCTCATCCATAACATCATCATCATCACCAACAAAGTTGTCGCCACTACCATCCAATTCATTGTTTTCATAATTCTCAATTTCCTGTAGTATAATTTCCAATTCCTCTTCATAGGGTTTATTGGTTGAATTGGACATATGAATGATTAACTGGTCATGGACAGTATTAGGCACAGTTTGAAAATCTGTTACAAGATCTTCAAAAAGACGGAAGCAATTATTGAATAATGATTCTATATTGAAATGTTTCAATGACAGGTACTGCATCATTCCTAAATTGTAGCGTGTTTGTTCCTGAGATATCAAACTATCAATAGATCTAGTTATCTCACTGCTTTGGTATGATATATAGTTAAAGAAGTCTGTAATTTCTTTGAGGATCATTTTGTATTCATCAGCTGCATGTTCATACAAAGATTTTGATTGTACAGCTTTTTGTTGTTTTTCTGAAAGCTTCCTCAAATCAAGTTGGCTAAAAATTTCTGAAGCTGGAGTCAAAAACATTTGAAAATGGTTTTCCTCATTTACAACAACATTGTAATTCTCAACCTCTTTCTTTATCTTATTCAAATTGATGGTAAACTGTTTGCTGACTCGTATACCAATAGCTTGTCCATCTGAAAAAAAGATTTGATAATTTTAGCAAAACAATAACTTGAGTAGTGTTGTTCCGATGATCGGAATAAGTCGGAAATCAGTTGGTTGGGACTGGCGATGTCGATAATCGATTGGGATGTTGTTCAATCGATTGTCGTTAAAGTTTCCGGACTTTTAACTTGTCAACTTCCGGTCCGTTTACGGTTTGCATTTTATATGCGCAGTCAAACAAATAATAACAAAAAATACCCGGTCGATGACAATAACAATGTCAAACTTCCTATAATTAAAGACAACCAATTTCCTTCTTTATAAACGTGACAAAGGCATTGACTATACATATTTGCAGATTGATGGAATGTTATTTAAGATTAATAACTTTGTATGAAATACATTCTTTCAATACCGGTACTTGTTACTTGAGAGCGTACAAATCATTCTGATTTTAGACAAAATAATTTCTTTGCTTCATTAGAACGTGTTGCAAATTGCTTTTATTAATATTTTATTCATTTGTAGCATAAAAAAAACGTCATATACATGTATTCCTTTCCAAATTGCTTGCCAAACATCGTTTATTTTTGTAAATTTTCCGAAATTTGTCCGCCATTTATACATTGTTATAAATATAAGAATCACGAATCGGATACGGTTCAACTATGTAATAATTCTGCATTCTTGCAATTATAAGTTCAGACGCACGAATGACACAATTGACAGAAAATAATTATCACAAAAGTGAGAAAAAAAAAGCATTCTACACGAATTAACAGACATTGGCTTAATTCCCTTTGTTTATACTGTATATATTATAATGCAAATGCATTGTTTTATTTTTTTCTGTTAATTTTAAATTTCTTAAAATTAAAACTTTATATATCTTTTCTAAATTAGAAGCATTCAAATGTTTATACAGCTATGTTATTGAAATTGTATTGTGAGTTAATTACACCACTGAAATTTAGAAATGTTAGTGTCACTGTTGGTAATTAATGTTGTAATTATGAGATAAAATATCTTCAATATGAATCTTGATTCTTATCAATTCATTGTTTTAACTGCTAAATAAATAGTTATCAAAGGTACCAGGATTATAATTTAGTACGCCAGAATATGAAAAGGAAACAAAAGATCAAATATGAATATATAAACTCTGCAATGATATGGAATATTCACATTAGACATGTACAATGAGACTAAATGCATGATTTCATTTAAACAAAAGGGCAAGGTATTATGATGCGATTATAACCTATAGTCGGTTGGTTGCTGTCAACCGATTGTAATAGATAATCGGTTGGTAATTTCAACCGATTATCCAACACTAAACTTGAGCCCAATCAAATAGAATTGCTACATTTGAAACCCTGAATAATAAGGCAAGTGTTTATAACAGTGGACATATCATATTAATAGAATACATACATCTTGCCATTGGACCTATTAAAATTCAACATTTTAAAACAGACCAATTTTTGCAACTGATATTTAGTAATTCACAAGAACTGCAAGGTGTTGTTACACAATAGCTTTGAAAGTGACCTGTATCATGTATGCCTTTTCAGTACTCCCCTTTTTTTAAATGTTAAAAATGATTAATTATTCAAACATTTTTCTTGTATTACCGGTTACTGTAAATTTAGAAATTATTGCGTGCAATTGTTATTGCGATTTTATCATTTAAGACTATAATGAAATTTTAATTTTTGTGTCATGAAAAAAAAAAATACTGTTTAATTCACATAAAATTTTCAAAATGAGAGTTTAAATTATGGCGATTATAACCCCGTCCGATTTTTTTGCAATTAAAAACAGCGCAACAATTTCTGAATTTACAGTATCATTCTGTTATTCACGCCTGAAGACCGATGTGATCTATCCATTGATAATTTTTTTTTTCTCTGCATATTGAATTTTTATAGTGTTTTGCACGTTACAGCTAATGTTATATTCATATATTAATTATTGGTTGGAATTCATATAGGGGTAGTGGTATATAATTTCCAATAAAACAGACACCTGTAGTGATTAAATAATGAAAACCTTGTCCCAATCTTGTTTTGAAACATGTGGTTTAAATATAATATAATATAAATTTTGTTTATTAAAGTGTCACATATTCAGATAGATGTTAGATGTTTCTTTTTTTTATGGCTTGGAATTACATAATAGCGAATTATTGTTTGATTGGTTTTCATTGTTTAATTAATAAACATATATATTTTATCTATATTTTATTGAAGATGTGAAATAATGACAGTTAATTGCTTTTTTCCCTAGACAGTCTAGGGTTTTGTGAGCATTGCAATAAAAGTATATGCATTTGAAAAACCATACCTGCATATTTTCTCATTAGACTAGACAAATATTGGCGGTCAGTCGCAAGCTCTTTTAACTTGACCAAGCTGGAATATATTCTCTTTTTCCTGGCTGATTGGAAAATTTGCTGTTGTCTCTCTGATGAAAGTTCAAGATCTTTGAAACTTGATTTTTTCTTTAACTTTGTACAGCTCTACAGATAGTCTGAAGAGAGAAAAAAAACAACATCAAATTTGATACACATTTCATATCAAAAACATTTTTACAACATATTTAACCTATCAACCAGTAATAAACCTATCAACCAGTAATAAAATTATGTAAAAAAAAATTTTTTTACTTTCAAATCAACTGATTGAAAAAATAATCAGTAGAAATTCTGTTTGGCCTGGCCTAAAAAAAATACTACTACTAACTACTCAAGTTACTAATAGACAATCAAATTTTTGACGTATGAATGGATGGGTGGAATGACATACAGAGGTAGAACTTACTACCTCTCCACAGCTGTACCACAGGTGCTAAAAAATAATTATGAGATGGTTTGCCAACAATATGAATTAAATCTGCATTGATGGTTAAAATTTACAAGTTTAAGAACATATTTTACCTTTCAATGCATCTTTCTAATTCCATTTTTTCATCCTCTGTATCAGTTAACTCGAACAATTGCCTGTAAAACATACAAATATATAAAAAAAATTATGCCGAATTAAATTTCATTCATCAAAGCAAATAATAAAAGTGGTATAAGTTGTATCATTATATTAAGCCTCATAAATAAAGTATTTTCTATCAATTTTAATATTTTTTTAGAATGTTTAGATTTTTTATTTACATCTACTTATAGTACATCACTGAAGGACTTTTATGATATGTTTGTGAGTGACTTGGTCCAGTTTATACACCAACAAATTCCTTTAAAAAGGCGTTTAATCCTCATAATTCTTTATTATTGGAGATAAGGAATACATTTTCCACACTCGTTACCTCTATCCCACGTGAATTGAATATTTATGTCATTGAATATGCCTGGCGCATGAATATATTTGTTGGTTAACTCAATTGGTGTACTCAATGAAATTTTCTATCTGATAAAAAGTAAACTGCAAAAACTTTTATCATTCAAATGAATGTTTTAGTGTATTATTTTATTCAACAATTAACATGCAGTGAAAATAAATTTGATAACGTCTGTGTTTTGATCGCTGTCATCTGGTTTACATTGGTTACGAAAAGAAGTTCTTTCAACGTCATCTATGGAAAAATAACCAATGTCTAGATCAACCACCAGAATTTCTCTCGACCAATCATATCAGTGTATTCCCTAATATGCAAATCATATAAGAATTAAAAGAAAATAAACTCACTTTTTAGAATCAATCTGCTTTAAACATTCAACATACTCTTCATCTGCATTCAGATACAGGGCTAAAAATAAAAAGAATTATTATTCCCTAATTCTAGAAGAGAGAAATGATAATTTTCAAATTTGAACATTATATCCAAATTGAAATAGAAATTTATAACAATTTATGGGTTATCATGGGTTACTATTTGTTGTAACAGATCACTTCCCCAGGACTTATTGGTAGCAAGATTGAATTAGTCCTGTTTGAATAACTAATAGTCCACCAAAACTGATGATGCATACTAAAATATTTATCATACCTGTCATAAAAAAGTCACTCGTAAAATCTGGGAAATATAACGATTAAGTGATTTTTCTAGAAAAGGTTTCAATTTATGCAATACTTCCTGTATTTTGCACATGATCAGTAGAACAAAATTATCTACAGCATGTTTTCAAAGAATGATACTGATATTTTGTTGCCAAAATTCATGTTTTTTTTCAAATAAAATTAGCCAATCTATGTATTGCTTCTTGTTATCCAAAAAGTAATGAAAGTTAGGAAGGGATTTCCACTTTCTATTTTATTAAGAATTTATTGTACTAGTCTGTCAGGCATTTGGATTACAAGTTTTGACTGCCCAAGTTGTAAATATCTTCGTCCAGGACATCAGGCTAGTATATTTCTGGTTATACAAGTGGAAATTTTAACAGCCTTAATTCATACATCAGCAAAACAATAACTGTTTTCAGTAAATTTACATAGAAAGTTGATTTGAAATCCTTCCATGTTTGAAAGAGTTGTGACATTGAAAAGATCTATGGACAGTATGACAGACAGGTTGAATTATTATCTGATGTGACTCTTAAAACGAAACTTGATGTGGTTTGGGGGAGATAAATATAAAAGGGTTAGTCATTTTCTAAATTGCCTATATCAAATGCTACCTTTGCTATTTTTTTTGCTGCACTGTGATTTCCAATCTCCCTTCCAGGATTCAATCACTTCTATTGGTTCTGAAAAAAGAAAATTTCTGTTAAGTAATATATTTGAATAAATCAAAATCAAGCAAGTATTTTATTCAATTAACGTAATGATTAAATACTGTTAGCCCTACAGTACAAAGAGAAAAAGACTTGTCACCATACCCAGACACATTACTCTGACTCCAAGCCAACCAGTTTTTGCTCTAATTCCCTAATGCTGTGTGCTCGAGGGAGAAGCAGCAAATATCAATTTTCAATAACTCTAGAATAAGGAAAGCAATACTTGTCAAAATCAAACTTGATATTCATTTTATCACTAAATACATCCTAATAAATTTAAATGTGATATTTCTTAAGTTCTACTTAGTCACCTCCAAATTCAACAAGAATTTCTGAAATAATAGCATCATTGTCCTGCATAACTTTATCACACTTTTTCAGTTTCTCTGCCATTCTGCTACCTGAAAAACAAATGTCAGTTAACAAAAAGAGGTATAAAGCCTGAATAAGACATTATAAGTGTTCTAAAACAATTGTGTATCAGATGGAACGTGCCCTCAATTTTGGGCTAACTAGAACATTGCATATCATAGAAAACACAAGGCACTTTATCAACTATATAGTCATGTTACTATTTGAATTTTAGGTTACACTGAGCCAATAAATTCTAAACCCTATTTTACTTCCTGAGTCCATTGACTGGTCAAATATCTAATACCTAATCATAATCAAAGCACCAAAGGGTGCTATAGGCAGTTAATCAAAAACCCAAAGGCAAAGTTCAGATAAATAGTGTAAAAAATTAGTCAAAATATTTATCTAAGGCATTGTTCTCAGCTATTTCTAAAGTATCAAATAAAATGAATAATGCTTGTACAGTAATGTTTATGTTATGCAATCCTACCACTTTCAAAAGTTATTTCCAATTTATATTTATAAAGATTCAATGTCTGAGATTATACACATACACTGTCCAATGTCAGGGGAGAGTTTTTTGCCAGTTAAGATGTTTAAGCCGCCACATTATAAATGCACCTTTCCATGCATTTGAATGGGAGCATATAGTTGAAACCCCCCCCCCCCCACTTTATCAAATAGCTGGATCTGCCCCTGATACTGATAAAAAATAAATATTATTATTCAACAAATGGTGTATAACTTGAATAGTTTTACATATTAATGGTTTTGATGTTCTTAAAGATACTACTCAAGATTAGGAGTGCCAAAGGCGAAAAATATAGTTCAATGGTTTCACTTTTTTAAAGTATTTAACTGCACACCTTCCCTTATTACTGTCATTATACTTTGAATCAATTTGTTTAGGATGAAAAACATTAAAACTTGGGATGCGTTTTAAAGGAAACTAAAACAATATCAAGACATAAATTTCATACAGCTATACAATTTGACGCAAATTGATACATCAAAAGCAAAGTTTGCTAACTGTCACTTAAATACTAAGAACTTCTGTATGTACACGTATCAGTGGAGGACATAATTTCGTTCATCAAAAATGTGTCGGACTTTAAAAAAACACTTACTGAATTTGTAGAAATTGTCATTGTAAATAAAAAATTACAGTAAATAAATTGTATGTAATAAATGTATGTATTGTAAATATAAAATAAATGTCTTCAACTTTTATTATTAGCACATATTTCTAGTCCCATCGTACATTACTGTTTTTCATGTAACAATAACGCAATGTATAGCCTCAATAATTATTGTTACATTCGTAATTAAACAGGTCCTTACCCAAACATGCATTCCGGCATTTAGTCTCCAATGTAACAGTAATATTCTTTATTATTGTTACATTTACATGTAACCGTAGCTAGTGCCATTTTATTAACGTCTCAAATTATAACTGAATTAAAATATCTTGATTACGGTTTAACTGTCTTCAATTACTAATATCATTATAAAAAAACATTTATTTAAACTTTAAATAACTGTAATAGTAGGAATTAAGAAAAACTTGTTTGTAACTTCAACTTGTTGAAAACATAAACGTTTCTCGAGCCTCGTTAGTCGTTATAACCTTTTTATCGTATCATGCGATTTCTTTTCACATTATTTTCATGGGGAAATCGTTTACCAGCATAAAGTTGCTGAAGGAACCGCATAGAACTGATTCAAGAACACTTAACGAGTGTTTAAATGTGAAAAATTATAAAAAGAAACATTATAACAAAAAAGTCGTATTTTTCTGTACCGGAAATCGAAAAGTCCTTGAAAATCAAAAACAATTACGGTGTGATACGCGTCACAGATTCGGACTTAATATTTTACAGAATATGCGACTTTGTAAGTTAAATAATGCCGTCCTTTAGAAAACAGTTATTAAAGTTTTAATCTCAATATTTATTGAAGCACATTGAGGTAAATCAAAGCACGTGTAGCATTATGTTACATTGTAACACCAAAGCGAAACAATCTTAAAATGACCTTGACATTGACCAATCAGAAAACTACAATAACAACAACTTTATTTGACAAGCATGAAGGAGGTCATTTGCGAGATAACGGAATAATATTAACAAGAATACAAATGAGCATACATTTGAGATTACTGAATTAAGATGATTTAAATAATCTCAATCATTTCAGACAAAAAACGAATAAAATGATTAATAATAAAGTACCTATGTATCATCAGAATCCTCCCAATTTAAAAGGTACGTAAATTCCGTTTTCTATGTAATTTGAAATTACCGCCAATTTATATCAGCTGATTAATAGACTACTGACGTATGTAATTATACGTATCGATAACAAACAATATTCCTACGACTTTTGCCATTTGGGAAATGTAAACGACTCATCTTTATAGAATTTCGGCGATCAAATATTTCATACAATTGTTCTTTGACATCTTAACCAACAGCACAGGGAATAAAAAACTATAGAAGGATTTCTATCGAGCACTACTTCCTGTGTGCAACTTCAAAACTTTTGGGAAAATCGACATCCATTTAACGTTTTTATGGTAATATTTTTTTTATTCCAGAATAAAAAGTATGAAAAAAGTGTCCAATTAGTTATAAATAACATGATAGCCAGCCAGATAATAAAAGTGGCACATATTTCAGCATTTATTGGGTAGCACATCAATCTAGGGTGCTCGCATAAAGCAGCTTATATATATATAACTGCTTAAAAACTGGTCAAGATATGAAATGGATGAAATAAAAGGTAAATCAACATGAAACTGTCCTTTTATATGCAATTCTGTCTTACAATTTAGAAATATTATATTTAAAAGGCATCCATCACCATCCATCCAAGCTAATACATATATATGTGATTGGTAAGACCATAAGCCCTTAACCATTAAAATTTCTTTTTAAAATTATCCACTACAACATATATTTTAGCAAAACTAGAACTTTCTTATGATGGATATAGTATGGTTTATCAGTATGACATACCTATACCCCATATTTGTTTTTCTGTATGGTGCAGCATAGCTTCTGTTAACAGGTCCTGCCTGTTACTTATGGTCATTTCCTTTGTTATTTTACGGAAGCCTCTCAAGTATGACCATAATCTTTCAATTCCTTCTCCATGGGTCATACCTGTTGAATCTGCAAATCTTTGGCCATATGTAAGCTGAAGAAAGCGAAATCAGGAAATGTTTTTGATTGACTACATATAGTTAAATTTCTTAAATTGTATAAACAAATTTTATCCCCGGCTAAGTATATATCTAGGATTTTGATTGGTTAACGCACGTCGTTACAAAACCCATAGCCCCTGGGTGTTGCTAACCCATATCCCTTGACGTTGCTAACCATTATCCCGGGGATAAGTTTTCCTTAGTTCCATGATTGCTCCTTGTGAAATATTGAATTCTGTAGATTATCTGTGATGTTTGTAATTACATATTTAATTCATTTACAATTTTGTCCTATTTTGCCAATCATTTACACTCATTTCATTAAATGCATCACTTGACTGCCACATTTTCAAAGAATGGGACTACTGACCTAGCTATGCAAATGACCCATGTTGATTTCCATATCTACGGATATGAACGTAGATAACTTATAATATTCACTGATATCTTTATATATCCTCTTTATAGCTTGTTGTTCGGTGTGAGCCAAGGCTCCGTGTTGAAGGCCGTATAATTGACCTATAATTTTTTACTTTTATAAATTGTTATTTGGATGGAGAGTTGTCTCATTGGCACTTATACATTATCTTCCTATACCTATCTAAGATAAAACAAAATATTTTTATTAAGTTCTAAAGTTATTTGTTCAAGTTTTGAGTTTGAGTCAAGCAGGTTAACATGAGGATAGTGGGTTTTAATTGCATTTATAAGGGAATTTCTAATATTTAATATTATTTCTGATTTGACAAATAAGGAAAATGTGTATATGTATAGTCTTCCAATTAAATTTTTTTTTTAAGTTTACCAAAAAGGTAAAATTTTGAACTGTTAACTATATTTGAAAGTTTTTCAAGAGAGATTTTCACGATTTCGAAAATTACCTGACATACTGTATTGTGCACAAAACTATGAAAGACTGGCACAGCAAAAGAACACTTTTCTAATAGATCATTGTTATTGGTTTTCTGAAAATAGAAAATTTTTGTTAATAATACAAAGTGTTAAATAGATAATCTTTTCATTACGATGTATATAAAATTTAAGTCAATCAAAACACTTGGTTTTAGTTCAATCAAACTCATCAGAATGGTTCAAGTTAAAAACGCATAAACATTTGCTTTAAATCATACTTTTTCTCTACATTTATGCAGTTGTTTTACTACAACTGGACAAACTTTCATTAAAAATCATTCATATGGACAGACACAAACAGAATGAATCATATACTCATAAAAAATGGTGATAAGGTATTATAAACTTCCAAGTCTCCATAGTGGGTGTTCAATAATCGCACATTCTTGTATTTCATTGAAATGTTCATCAAGATAAATCAGGGTATTGAATAAGAATATAGTTACCTGTAAATGTTTATGTAACATGCAAGCAATATCATACATGACAACCAAATGATCATTAGGTCTATTCTCCAATACACATTTCAAAATGTAAACTGGATAACTCAACCTGAAAACACATTTATGATATAGTATATGGAAGATCAACATGACAATGCATAGTTTCTTATTTATTGTAGTTTTAAATGCATATTTTTTTTTTTAACACTAATCAGATAGATCTTACAAACAAACAGTTCAAGAATCAAGGTACAAGTATGACATGTATGATAAAAATTTAAAAAATGTATAAAATAGCTTAAATGATTTGTTAAAACCGCTGTCTACTTGAATTGAATCATTGAAAGAAATGCAGTGAACTTTTTTGACTTGATAAAGATGTGATTTCTTTGTGTGAGCAAGCTTACATAATTTTGCAACCTGTTGTTGCCTGACATGAACTTGAATGGAAAATTCAACAAAATTCACAGCAGCAAAATGTAGATCACCTCAACCTACATTTGCTGGAAAGCAAATAACTGCCTCATATTCAATAGTGAATGATCTTACAACCTTTAGTAAAAGAAACATGGTCACAGAAAGTCACTAAGGGTACTCCAATATTTTTTTTAAATTCACGGAGGTCAAGTAAAAATACCTTTCTCCATGGGCCAAATCAGCAAAATAAATAGGTATGTCATGCTTGCAGACACTACCAAATATTCCAGTGACATCTAGTTTTTTGTTTTTAACTTTTGACCTGATGACACTTCCAGCCTGGAAATTGGAACACTCCTGAAATATAAAATGAAACAAACTCTTCCAATTTACATATATAATTTATTATATTTAAGAAATAATTCATGGGGGCTTGAATATATCGTGATTTTACCACGGGTTGGCTCTTTATGACAAATATTTTACCCTGGGCTATAGCGAGGGGTAAAATATCGGCATAAAGGAACAACCCGTGTTAAAATCTAGATATATTCAAGCCCCCATGAATTATTTCGATTCTAATGAGACAAATATGGCAATTCCTTTGGATCGAAGCGCTCTAGGTGGAGGCAAATATTTGTCGTTCCCATAAATTAACGCACTTTTAGATTGGCGGTAAAGAACGTAGCAAACAGAATTAGTGACATGCTCAAACTATTTACAATAATATATTTAGATAGATTTGGATGAATTTTAATGATAATTTTTTTTACATATCTTCTCTGTATATAAAAAAGGGCTTATACCACATTTTAGTATCGTTTGTTTACGTTTCCTTGTTGTGATGATTTTCAGTATCAGAAGCGTGTATTTTCCCGTAAAATGCTTAAATTATCACGTCATCATTATATGACGTCGTGTACTTCATTCATAAACAATCATATGACGTGAAAGTACAATCGGAACAGCCCAACCAATATATTCATATTTTACCACGGGTGTGTACTCAAAGCGTTTGAAGGACGTCATGTTAGAATAGATAATGAACACCTTTGTTTACTTTATCTCTCTACCAAACAGGCACGTTTTTTATTATCAGACAGACTTATCAATGTACAAGACAGATGTTGAAAACACAATTATTGAAAGTGCTGTAACCTGTGTCTAGTATTCCATGACAGAATTTGCTGTAGAAACAATATTGAAAAATACAACCACATTAGTAATACATGTAAATGAATGTCAAATTTGATGGGTGGTTGTTATTTGGTAAAGTATGAATGAAGTATAGTACATTTAAAACTTTGTACTTTGTAGGGTGAAATTAAAAGTGCCTGTTGCCCCTTTCACTTATTTCTGGAAAAGTCCTAATAAACTTACACTATTAGTTGATTTGGTTTCAACTGCATAATCATCAATAAATTTTTTAAGATCACCATGGTCAAGAAAAAATAGATTTTTGTGTCTAGCGGACTGCCTCCCTTGATCAATTCCAGATGAACACTTGTGTACAAGGTCAAAGTTGGCATCCATAGATACTATTGATGGAGTCTGTAAAAAGATTATAACGTATGAAATTGAGAAAACAGGTAAAACAAGAGTGCATATTTTCCAGATTGTGTCCTGTTACTGTAAATTGTTATCAATATTGATAAAGCCATTAAGGAGGACTTACAGCTTATTGTCATAAATTAAAATGTTGGACTAAATCATTGCAATTATCTCCCTTGAACTATACCCGACTAGGAACATTTTCTTAATGCACATTCTCTGGAAGTTTACTGTAATTGTGTAAAGTTTGCATTACATGGTTAAGGAGTTGCACTTACAAGACCTGTTGCCACATATAAATTAAGACATTATCAATACCTAAATAGTCCTTAAACAGGTGTTGGTCTTTTATAATTTGAAATACAAAGGATAAAAATTTCATAATCAAATATTGTCACACTAGTTATCTGACCTTGATAAGTATATTTTTGACTGATTCATGTTTCAAATTGGCACAATACATTTATTCAATCATCACCTTAAGCAAACTGCAATAAAGGATGTCAAAAAGTTATAAAAAAATAAAATGTTGAGAAGATGCATTTTTAGATTATCAGATATAAATAATAACTGTTAATAACTGTTACCTTCAAACATATTGGACATTCTGTAGAAAAAGAAGATTCTGTGACATTCTTTCTGGTATTTAATGATGATCTATGATAGTTATATTCTGTGAGACAATCTCCAACAACAGAACGGTATATGTTTTTTTCCTGGAAAGGATTATGTATTTAAAATACAAGAAAATTTGAAAATTTATCAATTTCTAATAAAAGAACTTGATTTTGTAGATCACAATATATTGAACAATTAAAGCCTAGAGAGTTTGGTTGAATAAATCTTAATAGACTATCTAATATTTGCATGTCTATTAAGCATTTAAAAATTTATCTGATATTAAAGATACATTACCAAAGCATCATACAAGACATTTTAGAATTTCAGGTGAATTTTTATTAGTACTTACAGCATTGGAAATTAACTTGATATAGTTGGAGTGTAAAGCTTCTAAAGCCTCGCAAAATGATTTTGCAGGCAGGCAACATTCAAGTTGTAAAATGGATAATAACTCCATGAATCTAAGATCAAATGAAATTCTTGGATTGGTTGGTGTAGCTGGCCATAGGCTGTAACGCAGTAAGGTGACTGCTGGATCTTCACACCTACATAACTTGATTCTACATATATGTTGGGAACCTGCAAAAGGAAATAGTTTTCAAAATTGTAGACTGTGAACTGTAACACGGATGTTGCTATTTTTAAGATTAAACATTACTTTATTTTCAAGAGTAATAAACAGTTAGCTTTATCACTAACTTTCCCTGAGGCTCTCATAAACAAAATCAAACAAAATACATTGCATACATTAGTATAAAAAGTCAAGTACGATACTGTATGTTAATAACGTCCAATACAAATTATATTGATAAGATGTCATGAAAAACTAAACTAAACATAATGACATAATCAGTTTTCAATATTATTTATACAGCTAGAAGGAGCAAAAGGGGCTGTTTGTAGTATTAATCTAGCAGCTCTCACCAATCAATTCTTCCTTGTTAGTTCATTTTTTTAATGCCTTTAGTTTTAACAAAGTGGTCAAAAACACTAGTAGTATTTGTGTGTCTATCCAATTTTATATTTACCTTTTACGTCAACAGCATAAATAGTTGAAGAATACGATGTTTCACAAACATGGTCTTTCCTAGCTAATTCATTGGTCATTAGCATAGGTACATACATTGATTGCTGAAAAATATGTAGTTTACATATAAATAAAATACATAATTAATAAGTTGTGTAGTTGCATTATATTTAGGTGAAGAAAAGGGAGGTAAATAAAAGAATATTTAAACTCATTGAAAACTACTTTGACAAAACATTTAGAGATTTTGATTTTGTCAGTTATATTTATCATACAAAAAAATAAAAAGATTTCTGAACAACCATTATTGCAAAGTATAAAACTTAAAAGACTTATCACTTGCATTTTGATGCATATTAATCATGTATAAATATTTTATACAAGGACATTATTATGAGATATTTTCTCAGTGGTATACCTTCTTTCAAACATATTTTTCTTTACACAGGAAAATAACATCTCACTTTTGTTCTTTATCATAAGTTTGGTTATTCTGTCATATAATAGATGATTCAAGTAATCAAATATATATGTAACAGTAAAGTTAAAACATTTTTTTCATTTAAAATGTAAACATGATTGTTTAATAACGGTTCATTGTCAGTTGAATTTCAAATTTTATGAATAATACATTTATCCAGCAACATTAATTTATTTTCAATTCATATCATTAAATTTTTTGTTTGTAAAATTTCAAAGTATTTGATTAATAGGTCAACTTCTGATCAGTTGGGAAATTCATCTCTATTTGGTCAGAGTTAACATTATTGTCATAAATATGATTATCAAGTAAAATGAGTAATATGTATGTAGTTGTGGTACTAGTGCCCAATTTCTAATTCCAAATTTAAGGTTGAGACTGGCATGGTAACTGGTAATATAAACAAAAGATTGTTATACTAATATGTTTTCTTATACTCTAGAGTATATGACTCAAGAACCAATTTTCAATAATTAAAACCTTATATATTTTTATATGACCATACCTTCCATTGGTGTGGTTTGTGGAACAATATGTTTTTATGTATTCTCATACAGCATGTGTGACAGTAGTAGGCAGTAGGACCACAATCCTGGCAATAAATTATTTCCTGCTCTTGTGAATCACAGAAGCAGCAGGAATATGATGCTGGTGAAAATTCTTCTATTCTTGTCACCAGAAGTTTTTCTCTTAATAGGTCCCATGCTTCCATAACCTTTTTTCTCTTTTCAGAATAGGTATTATTACCTTTGGTTGTTTTCAAGGTGCAACTGCCTGAATTTTCTACAAAATACATTTTGCCCAAAACGTCATGATAATGCAAATCAATAGGTTACATAAAGTAATCCAAAACAGAACTAAAACTTCTATAGCAAGAGTGGACAAAATCAGGGTGGATAGTATTTACCATTATGAATGTATTGCATAAAACTGTAAGTCAAATAGGATACTTCATCCCATATTTATTTAATGACAATTGATTATAGCTTGATACCATCCTGAATTAGTTAAGATTGGCTAAATATTTGACTAAGCATAGGTTTCTGAATGTGTCACAACTATAAATGCCAGGTGAGCTAACCTATGGCCAGGTGCGATAAAAATGGGAGGATCACGAAAACTAGAGGATGAAATGACACATACACAATCAAATTATGAATACATAATACAATTATGAGCGACCAGCTTGTACTATAATTTTCAATGTTCAGTGGACAATAAAAATGGGTTAAAAATCTAATTTGTCATTAAATTTAGAAATAATTATTGGAGAGAAGTATTTGGGTACCCTATATGATAAATTACTGTAAAAAATTTGTTGAAAAAATGTTAATGATAAATATCAAACTCCATTTTATGCTTATTGGTAGCTACAACAAAGTCAACATGCGATTTGGCAAATGACGATAAAAAATTAAGGCTAACTTCATGATTTGAAGCTGATAGTAGCAAAAAACAAAGGTTTGATGCTTGACAATAAAAAGCACTGCTACCCTCTTATTGGACACATGTGTACTAAGTTTCAAGTGGATCAGATTTTAAGATCATCATAAACTAGGGCATAAAAACAAATAGGATTTCACATACCAATAGTTCTTCATCACATGACACAAGGTATGGAAGAACATACTAAAGTATCAATATTTATTCAAAAGTTATATATTTCCATTTAAGGTCAAGTAACAGTAAATGAACGCCGTCTAGCGGATTCCGCGAAATATTGCGACGTTTTGTATGAATTACGTCCCTTTGTTAAAATTGCACCCGGCGACTTTTCGATGGAACAACGTCAACGGTAAATTTGACGGAAAGTATGTTAATTCTATTAGAATGAACTTGTTTTTCTAAAATTAAAAATTGAAAATGAATATGAAAACAGTCCTGAAGACGATCTTCAAAATGAAAATCAGGACATAGGGTGGTAGAGTTTGTATATCTGCCGACTAGTTAAAACAAGTGTGAAAACTGTTGCTCACTACTATTTCTACATAATTGTGATGAGAAAAAACAGTGTGGTCTCGGAAGTATTCTATATGTAGTATGTCAAAACTGTCCTTTCAAAAACCCTATATTCACTGGGAAAAGACATCGTCTAGCAGAAAATAAGCAGAAGGGGTGTAAGTTTGGGACATTAATACTAAAGTTAAAACTTAGTATAATTGTACGGTGTCGGTAAGACTATAATATCTCCCATATTTTGAAAATTATCACACCAGTCGGAACATGTAAAAATATTTTCAAATTAGAGAAAACGGAAATGAACCACATAAACTAATATGTTCACGGTTGGAACAATAGTTTAATATTCATACACAGTTTTAGACTATAACAAATTAAAAATAAGCAAAAATGATGTTTCACGATCATTAATCCATCGCTACATTTTGTAATCTAACGTTGTTTTTTGTTTTTGTAATGGTGCTTTCTTTCACGTTCGCAATTTCGATGTTAAAAATAGAACACAAATCTTTAAATAGATACATGTATAAATTGTATATGGTTTGAAGATTTATACAGGGCTTAATATCCTAATAGTATTGATTCGTATGGTTGTCTTCTCAAAGGAAATTGTTATATATATATATATGGGTAAAAATTAACCGAATAAAAAAAATGTACCCTAGGTGAAAGTAGCATCTCAAATATGCAATAGAACTGTTTTGAATTCTATTTCACTCATAAAACTTGAAGGTTGAGAACGAGATTATATCGATTAAAAACATGAAATCCCGAGGTCCCGAATTTATAGAAATTTCAATCCCGCCATACCGAAATTCGAAAAAAAGAATAGCCGGATCCATAAAGGATCAATCCCGAAATCCCGTGCTGAAAAACACGCGATCCCGGAGTCCCGTTTAAGGTCCCCCCTCATTTGTGTAGATTGACTAAATAACAAAACACAATATTACCAGTCATGTCTCAGCCTGTGTGCGATTGTTTTTTTCTTGTTTTTTTTTCGGTTGGGGGGGAGGGGGAGGGGGGTTGTAGATATATCAAACATAAATATGTACATCTGTTTTTATGTCATATGTCTCAACCTCCGTTAATTTTGTTTCCTCGGAAATGTTTTTAAACGACCGAAATACACTGTACTACAAAGACTACAAATGTCTTGAGAGAAAGAGAAATTCAGAGAGAGAAGCACAATAATTTATTGTCACACATGATTAGATCTCAAAGGGAGTTGCAGAATAAGGAATACTGGCGAATGTCAAAATTGAACAAAAAAGTTTGCAAAATTATAAAGAATAACAACGGAAAATAAAATAATTACTTAATATAATAGTGTAGACCATGTACAGAATTTTACAAAATCATTAATTGAAGATTTTACAGAATAAGCGTTATATCTAAAGATAAAGAACATTAAGGTCCACACTTCATATGGACCCTTGGACAAGTAAAAATCGTTGGATTATCTCGGGTGTTGCTGGTCAGTAATGAATAAAAAATCACTGTTGTAAGTGATGCAATATATTCTTATTTTCCTGTTCCACTTATGTAACTTCGAGTTTTATTAAATTTTACATCCATCAAAGCCTTAGTTTAATTTAGTTTCCTGTCATTACTACCCCCCTTTTATTTGTCACATGTTGTGTATCATGTACTGATTCTATATATACTTCGAGCATACATATGTACACTTATGGAACAATGACCATTTAGTAAACTTTTTAAAACATTTTTGTAGACTTGTATACAATAAATTTTATACAGAACAAAAAAAGATATTAACAAAGATGTCAGTTAGTCTGCGTGTTTTACTTGTTAACTTGAAGATGTATAAATAACCACACGACACTCTTTCAAGAATTTGTAGAATCATTGATATAATGTTTGTTTATATATGCGATGTTAAGCAGCAGTATATGGACAGAACACGTTCTGTCGTGATATAGTACCAAAACACAAGCTTTTACATGTTCCGTTGCTAAAAAAATCGGGTTTTTTTTAAAAGTGGCCAAATCATATATCGAAACGGAGAAAAAGTGTAAACAGATGACTTACAAGATAGTCTAAGAGATTTATGAATTTGTTACCCACAAATGACAAAGTTCAACTATCTCTCATTAGAGCAAATATTAATAAAGATCAAAACCCTGACCACATGCAAACAGACAGCAAAGTACGTTCTAGGATTCAAACTGTAGATGTTTTGCGGAATAATTATAAACTATAAAGGGAGGCGGTCGGACAGAAGGACGGGTGGCCAGAAAATGACAGACGGACAGACGTACAGGGGTAGTTGAGGGGGCATAAAAAATATAGCTTCAATTACATCTTTTATTGCGTCAACTTGTAGACAGTAACCCTGATGATTTCTATTTTTAAGATTTTACCATTTTTGCGTTCATGTACTTACAACGTATTTTTGTCTGAATTAGTAATTGTTTTAGATATGTTTATTGATAATGAACATACATGTATCACATTTTTTACAACGTATAATTTCTTTTTAAAATGTTCCATAAAAGAGGGTCTGATTGAGGTTTACGGAATACAGAATAATGGGCAAAAATTGCAGAATAAAATGCAAAAAAGAAAAAAAAGGAAAAAGTGTATAATGAGGTGCTAAAATATAAAGAATAAAGAATATTGGTAATACTAAATAAAAATTTATGATAATTATCCAGACTCTTATGATAAAAAGAATTTATTAACCAACTATGTGCATTATTGCCAAAATTGACTGTTTATTAAAAATTACATATTTTCTGTAATGGCCCTGTTTTTCTGTAATGGCCCTGTTTTTTTCTGTAATGGCCCTGTTTTTCTGTAATGGCCCTGATTTTTCTGTAATGGCCCTGTTTTTCTGTAATGGCCCTGTTTTTCTGTATATATAAGAGTATAATACCTTTTTGTATTTTATTCAATTTAGTAACCAGCAACCAACATTAAAGAACCATATAAAGGGATCACTGTTCATCCTGTTTTTTTTAACACATATCTCTTTCTACTTAATATCTTGGATATTTGGTATATTTAAAGCTTTATAATGGTGAAGTACAAATTATTTTGTTCAAACTAAACTGTCATTAAAAGTGTAAGACAGTACATCAAGTTAGCAGCAACACATACACTTTTGTTCAGTTGGTTAATAAATGTATTAAAAAATGGGTGTTTTTATAATGGCCCTGTTATATGTCCTTGGTCAGTAATAATGACCTCGGATGTCTGTAATAGCCCTCGGCGTTGCCTCGGGCCATTACAGACTTCCTCGACCATTATTACAGACCTTGGACATATAACAGGGCCATTATAAAAACACCCATTCATTAATACCATACTATCAATACGAAACACATAATCATCGTGCATAATCAACAGGAAGAACGTTGGAAATTATTAGCATGATAACTTGACGTTATATGATAAAAATTACGACGTCACGAATTTTGATGTTTTTTTTTGTCAAAATGTTGAGTTTGCGTCGCTTCTACAGGGAAAACGAAGTCGGTGACCATACTTTTTTTTAATATTATCTAATTCGTAAGACAAAGAGGAAAAACATATTAAGTTAAAAAAAAATTCTATGGAGCGGTTCTCGTGATTTATACCAGAAACCGAAAATTGTAGAAGAAAAATATAGATTTACCCTATATATTCAATGTAATTTACTACCCTCTCGGTCCATTTTAAAAATGGATTTTTCTTGAAAACGAAGTCGGTGACATATACTTTTTTTCACATTTTCTGATGTATATTTTCAATATCTAATCGAGTTCTAAGTTTTAAAAAAATCTATGGACTAGTTTATTTACTGATCCTTGACCTTAATGTATATTAGCCAACTAATGTATCATGATGACCATGTTTAAATTATAAATAGCAAAAAATTACATATTTTACATTAATAGTAAGAGTACCTGGACATGAAAAAATAGTCTGGACAGTTCTTTTCTCATTATTTTGATAGGTCACTTCTTCTATCTTGACATCTTCAGCTACCACAGGTGTCATTCGAACATACTTGGTTTTAGTGTGTGTCCCATCAAATACAGTTCTCTTCACTTTTGGCGGTTTTCTTTTAAAATGAATTCTTTTAATCTGAAAGAATAACAAGAGTTGTAGTTGTTGTCTGTTAATCAATGTTGATATGATTCATAGATGTTTCTCGTTTTGTAAATAGATTAGACCATTGGTTTTTCTGTTTGAATTGTGTTAAGACTTGTCATGTTTGGACCCTTTATTTAATGAATGGTTATTATCTATTTTGAATTTATTGAACCATAAAACTAATTTTTGACTCTTCACATTGAATAATCCGCAAAGCGGATTATGTCAAATGTGAAGAGTCAAAAATTAGTTTTATGGTTCAATAAAATCAAAATAAATTATTGCCATTCATTATAAATAAATTTCTATCAAAAATAAGGCTCAAAGAATGTTTTATATTATTTATATAAACAATAACAACGTACAACGTACACAGTCACATGTTGGCGTATGAATACACAACGTCAGAGTGGGCGTGTCGTCATCAAAATTGACAACATTGAAAATAAAACTAATAATTTTAACCAATCAGAAGACAGTTAATACACCAAATTTATTTATATCTTGATGTTTGGTGTGAGCTCAGGCTCTGTGTTAAATGCCTGACTTTGACCTATAATTGTTTACTTTTTATACATTGTGACTTGGATTGAGAGTTGTTTCACTCATACCATATCTTCTTACTTATATTTTGTATGTATACAGTGTATTTTGAATGTTTCAAGGGACATAATTCATAATGAGGCCAAATAAAAATATATGTGTGGTTCTAATAACATACTTTTAAAAAGGAGGGTTGAATGGTCTGAAATTTTTTTCATTTGAAAAAAATAAAAAATTTTGGATTGTCAAAATCTGAATTTTATTCCGGTATTATACACTCCACTACTGGAAGTTCACCATTTTTATATGTGTTGGGTTGTAAAATAAACAGTCTTGTTATTTGCAAGTTGATTTTTTTGCATTCTGTTACCATATGTTGACTTTTAGCCATAGCAGAAAACTTCTGCTGCAAATTCAAATAACAGAAATTGATGAATTTAATTCATTGTAATTATTTGAATTCAAAGTCCTGAAAATTTGATCGTCTAAAAATTTTTTTTTAGAAATGAAAAAAAAAGTTTAGGGTCGGAACAGGTTTATACTAGGATCGGTTGGGAAACTGGAACCACACATATTTTTATTTGGCCCGAGTTCAGATTTAGGGAAAGGGAAAAAGGCTATTGAATTCATAACATAATGACTGCATGTTTGTTTTTGTTTTTTTTACAAATTTACATCTTTTCTAGCTATAGAATAGCATATATGACATGAATATTCATATTGTAAACTATGATTTAATGGTTAGATAATTAAGTGACAGAAACTGTTCCTAATATCCTCAAATGCAAGAAGCTATGGGTCACTGTGAACTGTCTAAATATGAGAAACTAATAGGTGGCAGGTTGATGAAACTTACATAAGTGAAGAGATAAATGAACCTGGTGCTCCGCAGGGTGCAGTTTTATACAACCAAAGAAGTTGAACCTTGAACAGTTGGGGCAAGTATGGACACAACAGTCAAGCTTGATACAGTTCTCAATTTGGATTTCGATAAAAATTTTGACATAATATATATGAGTTTTTGACCCTAAATAAATGTCAAAATCTTACAAATCTATTGTGCAATATTGTGCAAATAAAGATTTCTTCTTTAAGCTTTTTTCAAAAATTTGGAAAAAGCAAAGAAAATTTGTATCCAATATGAAAAGGATATTCATGAGAATATCTTGACTGGAATTTCATTGATGAAATATTTGTTTTTCCAATGCATTGATACTTTAAACCTGATGATTTTTTTTAATGAAAAAATCCTATGCAAATCAAGTGTGCAAAAAAAATGTCCATGGAGAAAAGGGTTATAAAACACAAAAATGCTTATTTTATGCCCCATTTTTGGCCCCTCATTCATAAAATAATGGGATCATAACCCCCTAAATCAATCCCAACCTTCCATTAGGCAGCAAAAATTTGATTTTCTGGGGGGGGGGCTATGGTTTTTTTTTGGAAAAAAAGTTTGTTTCCAGTTTTTGGAGAAAAAAATAATTTGTTTTTGATTCTGAGAAAAAAAAATTGTTTGTTTCACCCTCAGCTGCCACTATATGTAATGCTAAAATTGAAAGAAAAAAATTGTTTTCGACTTGCCGCGAAAAAAATAATTTGTCCAGAAAAAAAAACCATAGCCCCCCCCCCAGAAAATCAAATGGTTGCTGCCTTAGTGATATTTAACTTTCTGGTAAAAATTTATAGAGATCCATTCACTAAAACTAAAGTTATTGTCTGGAAACTAAATGTCTCTTCGGAAGACGCAGACAACGACATGATAGTATATAAGATTGTATAAAAATGAACAAATTGATACATATATAATGCCAAGGCCGTTAGTCAGCACCAGAAGCAAGGAAGCAGCGCACATATTTTGGACAGGCAAATATCTACTTTTTGATATAAGACTATCTCTGACGTCCCATGGCCCAAGCTTTTCTGGCAAAACAGACGTTGGACGTCAGACTAATCTTGTACTACTCATATCCATAAAATTTTGGGCAAAAATCTGTATGCTTTGAAACCACTTTTCATTGTTTTCAAGATAATTGAAAGTCCAAGACTATGGTCACATGTTTGTAATAACGTTTAAAGCTCGGTAGAGCTATATGTTCAGGCTTATTTTCTAAACCTGATATTTTTATTAGTATTTATTTGTATGTTTTGTTTAATGGCATGCTGTTGTGAATCATTTATTTTTATCTTATATCCGGCATGCGCCAGAAAGTAACCATGAACCAGTGTTACAAGAAAGAAACAGAAGAAGATCTCATCTTATAGCATTCTGTATTCTTTGACTTAGTCTGTTAGTGTTGTGTATATAAATAGGCATGGTTAATAAAATGCTTGATGCTGCTGCAGTCAGTAATCACCTTACTTTCAAGCGCATCGCTGAAGATATTTTTGAATCTGTAACCAAATCAGACCCGATTAAATCCGGGTAAGGGTTTTTAAAACGTAGCCCAGTTGTAAAAATAATGTTCCCCAAATAGCGACCAACACTTAATTTTTAGTAGCTTAGAGGCTTTAAATCGCCAAGTCGGCTTTTTAGTGAACTCAAGGGTTATAAAACGTGCCTCGAGATATTTTTAAATTACGTGAATTTTAGACAACTATCCAACTATTAGTTATAGTCATCCACTTCACAAGTTGAAACAAGTAAATAATATAGTATTACAATACTTGTTCATCTCAAAGCACGGAGTTAATATACTTCGAAAATGTGTGGAAATTTCCCAAAGCTCAAAATCATGGAAGGCGACATAGGTCTGATTAAGACGAAATGTTCATGATATTTGGAGCCGCCTTCCTTTGTGTTATATATTAAGGAGTTTTTGTGCAAGTTTGCTGCTAGAAATTTGTAGTGTTTTGTGTTCTCAGGGTAATACTTCAAATTCATAAACCTACTGTTATTTCTTTTCAATATGGATGCCATATGCCGATGATGCTGAGAACTGTGTGACTTTGATTGGTCAATTAATATTATTCTTATCTATGTTCTATTATTCCTATAGTAAAACCCGATACCATATGGTAACATGGTATACCATGTCCACAGTTGAACAGCATAACCCCGCAGTACCTAACACCTATTGAAAAGGAAAACCTCAGTTGCATCGGGTGGTAGAATAACGCAACAAGAGATACCCAATCACTCATTCTGATTCAAGGCAGTTGAAAAAAAGAAAACAAGAAAAAACGATTAAAATCAATTTTCCAAAATTTGTTCACTTAAAATTTACAACTTATCTATAGAATCGATGCCAATGTCTATCTAAAAGTTTTTAGGTCGTATGTAGGTTTTTTTTGTTGTTGTTACACAAGTTGAGTTACTATCTTATTGACATCTATCCTACTGTTTTTTTTTATAAGAACAACGACAACAACCAAACAGACTACAAACGATGTACTCATGACTTTATCTAATATTTCGGAGAGAAAAAAACCAAAAAACAAAGCCTCATCATCTGTTGCTACTGGTCGACGACCAGTTACCGTCAGTTACCAGTTACCGTCATTTGCATTTTTTCCGCGAAACGTCGTGGTCAATCCGATGACGTCATCGTGTTTTTTTAACGGACAAGCATCAAGAAGTTGTTGACAAAATTTAGTTCAGTAAGTATCAGTTTTTGGTTATTTATTTGTCAAAAATCACTTTTTTTTAACCCTCGCATCGCATGTTCAGACGGGGGAATCCTTTGTAGCAAAAATAAATAGAAACTGACCAAAAAAAGGTTTGTTTACATATTTTCGAGAACCCTGTTCGTCATTTGGGAATCGTTTCAGCCATTCATTTCACGATTTTGAATACAAATTTATTTTATAAAAATTGTTGTCATCCAAGATTCTCAATGGGAGCCATTTTATCCGATTTTTACCTGGGATGCAAAAATGGTTGCTGAATGACGTTGTATATTGCTTTTTGTGGCTGTATTTTCGGGTTGTTCCTACTTGATAATGATGTTGAAAATGTTATTTCGTATATTTGAACACATAATATAACATTTAGATTGAAAACATTAAAGATATATCTGTTGTATCCTATATTCTACAAATTTGATTCATTGCATTACTTGATTTGAAACACCATATTACGCTTTCCCTTCCAGAAAAGAGATTTTAATAACAAAATAATATATTGACTTACATTTTGGAATTCACAAATGTTATTCCTAAATTGATCCAGACTGCCTTTGCAGGTTGTACAACATAATTCTTTGGCACCGTCCCTTGATGATCTTTGCTGGCTGGACACAGAATCTATAATCTTAGAAATATGTTTTAAAAATATATTTTCAATAATTAAGGAGCTTGACTCATCTGCATTAAGTACAAGTAGGGACTCCCCTTTAAGCACCGACTCTTGGTGCTTTCTGCAGATAAGTCATATTAAATATCCTTTATTAAATAAACTTTGTTATTTGCAGTATACCTCATAGTCAAATGTGGGAGTGCTTAATTGCTTTGTTTTTTATTGGGTTCTTTTTGTATTTTTTTGTATTTTTATATATTGACATTTCTCCGCACAAACTACTAATGCCTCATGTTTGTCTTCTCAAAGTGAAGATACACTTACCGGGTGCACTTGAGTCATTTTCAACATAGTATACATTGAATAATAATACATTGCTACTATTTCGTTGAGTGTATTTTCTGTGTTATATTATTTTATTTTATTATTTTTATAACACTTGTTACATATCTTTACTGTGTGTGTATTGCATATGTTATTGTTTATAATAATATTGTCTGTATCATATGCCCTCCTGGGGCCCTAATTTGGTAAATAAAATATTCTATTCTATTCTATTCTAAATCATGCACATTTGAGAATAAAATCGTACGTCTCCAGCATTGTTTACAAACTGCAACGCTTAAAGTCAAGGCCATTGTTATGATATTACGTCACATCTTTGTATTAGCAAGCAAGCACTTGTTACTTTTAAGGGGTGTATAAGGGATATTCACAACCAATGTACACAAAATTCGTTAAATTCGTTAACCTGTACATGGACGGAATTACTTGACGTTTGGCATTGCTTTTTATCTATTATAAAGAGTTGCAAGTCATACCTATCCCACCCATTTTAAAATGTGTGTATTTTTTTTTTGGGGGGGGGGGGGGGGGGGTGTCTAACTGTTTGTCCACATTCAAATGCAGAAAAAATGGCAAAAATAAGTGTTTTAACACCCCACCCCCTCTTTGGATACGCTACTGATACCATATTCTTTGTTTATGTACTTCCAGTTTAAATTCTGTGTTTTCAGTAACAAACATTTGATTAATTATGAAAAATAATTCGGGAGGCTTCCAAGAGCTTATCACTGAACTAGCGAAATGTGGGTGTACCAGAGTTAGTTTTCTTGTTTTTAAGGTTTTACACTAGTCATTTTCTGTGTATTTTTAAGGCTTGCATTATAGCGGCAGCCAAACGTTTGTATCAACAGCCGTCCGTTTGGCCTTTAATGGTTTACTAGGTTTACAAATTGTGACTTTCAAATAGAGTGGGAGAACTAGCACTTATACTCTTTCTTCTTTTAACCATCATCATGTCAACTCCAACACAAAGGTCTACATCGAAAAAAATGACGTACAGAGAAGTCATATCATCGAACAAATAGACCAGAATACAGTACTTAAATCAAGGAAACAAACAACGGTTTCTTTCAAACTGGGACTTTTTATACCAATATTAGCTCGGCCGAGATCAGTCGATAATTTTAATATTTGTGCATCGTTTTTAAAAGTACTCAGTCCAGTTAGTATAGAAAGTCCCCCGCTTTTAAAACGGACTTTGTATACCACATTAAATGCTCATAGATATGAAAAAAATGTGACTAGATTACCAATGAGACAACTGTCCATTCAGGTCACAATTTGTATAACATGTATAAGTAAAACATTACAGGCTTTTAAAGGCTTCCGAGTACAACCATCAAATAAACTCCAACGAAAAAGTACAACATGCAATCATAACATACAACAACAGCGAGATGAGTACACAAAACAGCATAAAACGCTCCAATATGAACTAGAGGACAAGACCTAAAAATTTGTAAGGGTTCCGCAGAACCCAGTGTCCCGCCTACTTCTGCTGTAAATTGAAGGGTCAACAAAAATGAGGAAAAGAATCAATAAAAATATACCGCTTGATACTATCTTTTGATTGTAAGAAGCTTCTGTCCAAGTTAGGTAAAAATCCAGGATAGTAAATGAATCTAATAAATGTTTGTAAACTTTAACTGCAGACTGGACGTACTGTTAACTGGTCCATTTACAAGTAAAATACAGATACACACTAACACAGGTACAAAATTTCCTTCAAGATACAAGCTTTTAATCATTAACAAGCTTCTGTCCAAGTTTGGTACGAATCAAAAATAGTACAAGAAAGGTAACAATTTTTCGTTTCCTGGCAGAAAATCCAAGTCCATTTAAAGTAAAATACGAACAAAATTGATTTATCGTTTTACAAAATTTACCTCTGGATACTTTCTTATGATCATACGACGACATAGACAAGCTTTTGTCCAAGTTTGGCACAAACCAACAAGGACCAAGGATAGTTTAAGAAAGTTATTAAAGTTTTAATAAGCTGTTATCAGAGATATGTGTCGCCTTTTTTAATTTCGATACGAAAATGTTGAAATAAAAATAGCAATGCTTTAACATCTTACACAAGTTATGCAAATATTCCAAGTCAATGAAACATGGCTAAACAAACTCCAATCAACATTGGCGTACCACTAATGGTTCACCTTGAACTGACCTAATCTACAAACGAATACATGACAAACAAGAAAAAAATTCAAAGTGAATAGACCATGACTAAGGGGGCGGAGCCTAATTATGTCCATGCAAATGAGATATGCCAATGCTGAAATAACTGCAGACCAAATATCATTGACCTACCACTTGTGGTGCCCAATAAACTGACCTAATCACAAAATAATACATATAAAATAAGCAAAAGTTAAGTCAATAGACCATGACTGAGGGAGCAGGGCCAAATAATCCCCCATGGAAATGAGATGTGGCAATATTAGTTTTCTCATTTGAATTGTTTTACATTAGTCTTATCGGGGCCTTTTATAGCGGACTATGTGGTATGCTCATTGGCAATCATACCACATCTTCTTTTTAATATTATACAACTGCATACCAAATATGATTGACCTACCACTTGTGGTTCACCATAAACTAGACCTAATCACAAACTAATACATTGTTGACGCCGTCGCCGACAAAAGCATACCCGTCTCGCTTTTCAACTCCAGCAAGGCGAAACAAAACTTTAACCACAGGGTGAAGGTAATGTTTTCCCGCAGAAAAACTAAGTGCATTTATAAGTAAAATACGGAAGAAATGGAATTTTATTTTCACAAAGTTTACTTCTAGATACCATCTTATCATCATAAACAAGCTTCTGCATGTCCTAGTTTGGTAGAAATCCATTATGTTTAAAGAAAGTTATTAAAATTACAACAAGAGTGCACACGCTGAAATGTCTCGCCTTCTTTATTAATCATTGATATTATGTTGATAGTGCTAAGTATAAAGCTTTATTAATACTGTCACATAAACTTAACATTAACCAAGATAACTAAATAAAGACCAATGAACCATGATAATGAGGTCAAGGTCAGATGAACCATGCCAGGCAGACATATACATGTAGCTAACAATGCTTCCATACAACAATTACAGTTAACCTATTACTTATAGTTTAAGAAAAATAGACCAAAACACCAAATCTTAACACTTCGTTATCAGTAGACAGTGAAAATGAGGTTAAGGTCAAACAAAACCTGCGCCACTGACTTATAGATCATAAAATATTTCTATACACCAAATATAGTTTACCTATGGCTGATACAATGTAGTATTAGATGAAGAGACCAAAACTCAAAAACTTAACTTTGACAACTGAACAATGAAATGAGGCAGATGACATCTGCCCGCTAGACATGTACACCCTATAATCATACCATACAACAAATATAGTGTACCTATTGGATAAAGTATGAGAAAAACAGCCCAAAACACAAAAACTTAACTATAACCACTGAACCATGAAAATGAGGTCAAGGTCAGATGACACCTTACAGTCCTTCCATACACCGAATATACTAGCCCTATTGCTTATAGTATCTGAGATGTGGACTTGACCACCAAAACTTAACCTTGTTCACTGATCCATGAAATAAAGTCGAGGTAAAGTGAAAACTGAGGACCTTGCAAGGTACGCACATACCAAATATAATTATCCTATTACTTATAATAAGAGAGAATTCAACATTACAAAAAATATGAAGTTTTTTTCAAGAAGTCACTGAACCATGACAATGAGGTCAAGGACATTTGACATGTGACCGACAGAAACTTTGTAACATGAGGCATCTATATACAAAGTATGAAGCATCCAGGTCTTCCACCTTCACAAATTTAAACAGTTAGCTAACGCCACCACCGGATCACTATCCCTATGTCGAGCTTTCTGCAACAAAAGTTGCGGGCTCAACAAAAACTATAACAGAGTGAATATTTGTGGCGTCTGTGAAACGTACCCACCAAAAAACTCCAATATAGACAATCAATTAGCTCGCTTTCGGAACATACACCGATGAGAACTAGTTACTGGAAATCTGAATGCTAAATGTCTTAGTTATGTTGGTGGGTTTCAGTCACACCAATATGAACAACAGTTAGTCGTATTATTACCAATAAAGAAGTGTGAATGAGCAAGTTTGTTAACAATTGATTAATGGCACAACCTGGTCGTTATAGTGGTTTTAAAACCATGTAAAGTGACCATATTTCATCTTTCACTAATATGTCGGTCTCCTTTAATAACCATTCCTTAACATATAAAGCTTTACAACAACATTTACAAGAATAAGAGGCCAAGGTTAGATAAACAATACAGGAAATACATGTAGTCCTACACACAATATAGTCGACTTATTGTTTAGTTTCTATGAAACAAACTTCACCACGAAAATTACATTGCTTCATTGACGCATGTACCATCGTGTTTTGGTGGAAATAAAAATGGCATTCCATGGACCATGACTGAGGGAATGGGGTCAAATATCATCAATAGAAAAGAGATCTGCCAATACTATTACAACCAATGCCATAATACTTGCTATTGAACAATACTGAGCAATTGAAAATTTCTTGCTATTGCACAATACTGTACAATTGAAGATTTTTTGCTATTGCTGGATACTGTGCAATTGAAAATTTCTTGCTATTGCACAAAACTTAATATAATAATTTTGAATCCTGATTTGGACCAACTTGTAAACTGGGCCCATAATCAATAATCTAAGTACATGTTTAGATTCAGCATCTATCAAAGCTCAAGAATTAAATTTGTTAAAATCAAACTTAAGTTTAATTTTGGACCCTAATGTTGACCAATTTGAAAACGGGACCAAAAATTAAGAATCTACATACAAAGTTAGATTTGGCATATCAAAGAACCCCAATTATTTAATTTTTGATGAAATTAAACAAATTTTAATTTTGGACCCCGATTTGGACCAACTTCAAAAACTGGGTCAATAATAAAAAATCTAAGTACAAAAGTTTAATTTTAGACCCTTTATTCCTAAACTGTTAGGACCAATACTCCCAAAATCAATACCAACCTTCCTTTTATGATCATAACCCTTGTGTTTAAATTTCATAGATTTCTATTTACTTATACAAAAGTTATGGTGCGAAAACCAAGAAAAATGCTTATTTGGACCCCTTTTTGGCCCCTAATTCTTTAATATTAACTGTTGGAACCAAAACTCCCAAAATCAATCCCAACCTTCCTTTTGTGGTCATAAACCTTGTGTTTAAATTTCATAGATTTCTATTTACTCATACTACAGTTATAGTGCGAAAACCAAATGTCTTTGGACGAAGACGACGCCAACGTCATACCAATATACGACCAAATGAAGGGCTGCGCTTTAGCGCATGATACGCCCGTTGCTCTTTTAACTTGTCTTTTATGCTTTAAATGAATTTATATGATCAACTAGAAATATATATACAAATCAAAAGGGATGTTACATTAATATATTCACCAAAGTTTCATAAAATCCCCCTTTTTTAAGTATAAAAATTCATTACTTAAGAAAACGTAAAATCTAAAATTTATAAAAATGGAAAGGGAGCTTATGTCAATAGATATAAACAATTTATCAAAGTTGCATAAAATTTTGTGAAAGTGTTAGTTATTGTCCCAAAATTGGAAAATCCCCCCTTTTTTAAGCATAAAAATTCATAACACGGAAATGCAAAATCTGAAATTTATAAAAATTGAAAGGGAGCTTACATCAATAGATATAAACAATTCACCAAAGTTTCATGGACATTGGTGAAAGCCTTTTTGAGTTATTGTCCGAAGTGTTGAAAATCCCCCTTTTTTTTATGAATAAAGCCCCATAAAGCCAAAACTTAAAATCTGAAATTTATAAAAATTGAAAGGGAGCTTACATCAATAGATATTAACAATTCACCAAAGTTTCATAGAAATTTTCCTGTTATAAAGTATGGGTATTTCTATACATACAGCTCTGAATTTGGATTGTGATTAAAAAGTTGACACAACATAGGTTTCTGACACAAAATGAATGTGGTCTAAGAACTTAAACTTGAAAACTTTAAAATTTTAAATTGGACATTTACCTATTATGGTCCAATATCCAAAATCTAAATACATGGTTAAATTCAGCATATGTCATAGAACCCCAAGAATTCAATTTTGGATGAAATCAAATAATGTTCAATTTTGGACCCTTTAGACATCAATTTGGACCAATTTGAAAACCAGGCCCAAATATCAAAAATCTAAATACATGGTTAGATTCAGCATATCAAAGAACCCCAAGAATTCGATTTTTGTTAAAATCAAACTAAGTTCAATTTTGGACCCTTTGGACCTTAATGTAGACCAATTTGAAAACAGGACCAAAAATTAAGAATCTAAATACACAGTTAGATTTGGCATATCAAAGAACCCCAATAATTCATTTTTTGATGAAATCAAACAAAGTTTAATTTTGGACCCTTTGGGCCCCTTATTCTGTTGGGACCAAAACTCCCAAAATCAATACCAACCTTCCTTTTGTGGTCATAAACCCTGTGTTCAAATTTCATAGATTTCTATTAACTTATACTTAAGTTGTGGTGCGAAAACCAAGAAAAATGCTTATTTGGACCCCTTTTTGGCCCCCCAATTCCTAAACTGTTAAAACCAAAACTCCCAAAATCACTCCCAACCTTCCTTTTGTGGTCATAAACCTTGTGTCAAAATTTCATAGATTTCTTTTTACTTAAACTACAGTTACTGTGCGAAAAACAAGAAAATGCTTATTTAGGCCCTTTTTGGCCCCTAATTTCCTAAAATGTTGGGATCAAAACTCCCAAAATCTATCCCAACCTTCCTTTTGTGGTCATAAACCTTGTGTTAAAATTTCATAATTTTCTATTCACTTTTACTAAAGTTAGAGTGCAAAAACGCGAAAACTTAAAGTATTTGGACAACGACGCCAACGTGATAGCAATATACGACAATTTTTTTCAAATTTTGCAGTCGTATAAAAATCCAAGTACATGTTTAGATTCAGCATATCAAAGCCCAAAAATTAAATTTTGCTAAAATCAAACTTTTAATTTAATTTTGGACCCTTTGGACTTTAATGTAGACCAATTTGAAAACAGGACCAAGAATTAAGAATCTACATTCACAGTTAGGTTTGGCATATCAAAGAACCCCAATTATTCAATTTTTGATGAAATCAAACAAAATTTAATTTTGGACCTCGATTTGGGCCAAATTGAAAACTGGGCCAATAATTAAGTACATTTTTAGATTCAAAATATTAAAGAACCCCAAGGGTTCAATTTTTGTTAAAATCAAACTAAGTTTAATTTTAGACCCTTTGGACCTTAATGTAGACCAATTTGAAAATGGGACCAACAATCAAGAATCTACATACACAGTAAGAAGTTAAAATTGATACTATAAGCTGGTAGAGCATCAACTAAGGATAAAATTAAGTTAAAAATATTGATAGGTCATGGACCTCCTTTTCGAGATATTCGAGATTTAAAATATGGCCGGAAAAGGCCGACTCTGAGTTTTACCTTATATTTGCATTGGTATTATTAGGTCTCAAAACAAAAGAAAGAAAATTAAGAATCTTCTAAAATTTTGGTAGATGACCTTTCACGAGCTATTTAGTCTTAAAATGAATGGGTGTTATGGGGCAAAATATTTCACATTGTATTGTATGGAAAAACACCAAGGAGTACAAGCATTGGCACAAATTCTAAAACCTCACCTAAGTACATCCTTAAGTTACTGTGCAAAAACCAAGAATAATGCTTATTTGAGCCCTTTTTTGGCCCCTAATTTCTTAACTGTTGGAATCTTAACTTCCAAAATCAATTCCAACCCGTCTTTTCCTTAGGGGGTCAATTGACCATTTTGGTCATGTCGACTTATTTGTAAATCTTACTTTGCTGAACATTATTGCTGCTTACAGTTTATCTCTATCTATAATTATATTCAAGATAATAACCAAAAACAGCAAAATTTCCTTAAAATTACCAATTCAGGGGCAGCAACCAAACAACAGGTTCTCTGATTCATCTGAAAATTTCAGGGCAGATAGATCTTGACCTGATAAACAATTTTACCCCCATGTCAGATTTGCTCTAAATGCTTTGGTTTTTGAGTTATAAGCCGAAAACTGCGTTTTACCCCTATGTTCTATTTTTAGCCATGGCGGCCATCTTGGTTGGTTTGGCGGGTAACGCCACACATTTTATAAACTAAATACCCCAATGATGATTGTGGCCAAGTTTTATTTAATTTGGCCCAGTAGTTTCAGAGGAGAAGATTTTTGTAAAAGTTAACGACGACAGACACCAAGTGATGAGAAAAGCTCACTTGGCCCTTGGCCCTTCGGGCCAGGTGAGCTAAAAATACTTATTTGGGCCCTTTTTGGCCCCTTATTCCTAAACTGTTGGGACCAAAACTTACTAAATCAATCCCACCCTTCCTTTTAAGGCCATAAATCTTGTGTTAAAATTTCTATTCACTTTTACTAAAGTTCGAGAGCGAAAACTAAAAGTAATCGGACCCCACAGACAAATACGACGACAGAAACGTGATAACAATATAAATGATATAAGACAAAAAAAAATCAATTTTTGCAGTCGTATAAAAACTAAGCTATAACCATTGAACCAGGAAAATGAGGTCAATATAAATGTGAGATGGAAAATTCGTAACATGAGGCATCTATATACAAAGTATGAAGCATCCAGGTCTTTCACCTTCTAAGATAAAAAGCAGTTAGCTTGTACACCACTGTTGTAACTATCCATATGCCAAGCTTTCTGTGAGTTTTTGGCAGACTTGACAATAATTATTCAAGCATTATTTTATTTTGCTTACAATCTAAATTGGGTTTGCTCATTGTTAAAGTTTGGTTTGGTGGAGAGTTTTCTCATTGGCAATTATATTTCTTGTGTCCTTAGAAATTTATTCTGTAGATTAAATCTTCATATATATATATGCCTTCATTGACCTTTTATCAAAATATACAAATGTATTTATTTTTACTTTTAAGGATGCCACAAAAAAAGCAATACCTGCAGGAGTCCCTTGATAAGGCCATTGGTGCAGTAAATTCAAACAAATTAAGTATTTCTAAAGCAGCTACAGAATATGGGGTACCAAGGACAACCATATCAGACCATGTCAATGGGAAGTATGACAACCATTTGAATGGACCTTCAAAGATGCTGACAGATGAGGAAGAGACATCTTTAATAAACTACGTCAAGTATATGGCAGAGAGAGGTTTTCCTTTGACAAGAAGAATGTTAAAAGCATTCGTAATTTCTATCATTGAGAAATCAGGTAGATCAACTTTATTCAATATGGAAAAAGGTCCTAGTAACAAATGGGTCAACAAACTTCTAAACAGACACCCTGAATTGTCGGAAAAACTACCAGAACAGCAGGACAAAGCCAGGAGACGCATGTCTAATATCACTGTGGTTGACCAATATTTCAAGTTGCTAGTGGACACAGTCGACTCTTTAGGATTAACAAATAAACCCAACCAGATATTTAACTGTGACGAGTCTGGCTTCAGTGGTAAAGAAAAAAGTAAGGAAAAAGTTTTAACACTAAAAGGGTCACACAGCTACCAACAGAAAGTATTAGTCCATGGTCACATTACAGTTCACATGTGCATAGCAGCGGATGGACATGTCCTCCCTTCATTTCTGATTTTTGATGGTTGCCTGCCTCATAGGAGCTTTAAGGATGGTGTTCCAGATAACTGGTTATATGGATCCTCTGAATCCGGGTACATGGATACCGAGTTGTTTGAAAACTGGTTCGACAAAGTTTTCATACCATTCTGTGGAACAAGAAGACCAGTACTGCTGATTTTTGATAACCACGATTCCCATATCAGTATTGACCTGATAGAGAAGGCCAAAGCTAACAACATTCACATCATTGGTTTACCACCTCATACTACACATCTGCTGCAGCCACTGGATGTTGCCATCTTTGGACCTCTAAAAGAAAAAGTGAACCAATTATCAGTTACCTTGGGAAACCTGAACAAGTGTGCCACCATAGGCAAAGCCAAGTTTCCTGCTTTATTAAGGTATTTACATGTACATATGCTTGGATTATATGTTTATGTATTTTTTTGGTACAACCGAATTTTCAAGCAATCAAATTTTGAGGATTGGGAATTAAAATAATTAAATTCATAGATTTCTATCATCTGAATTTCCATCACAATTATCTGATATGGCTAAAATGTAACAATTCATAACAGAATGCAACAAAATTAACTAAAAACATATCATGACTGTTTATTTTACAACAAAACATATCTAAAAATGGTGGACTTCCGGTTGGGGTGTGTATAATACTGGAAACAATTTCGGTAAACACACAATTTTTTCCAGATTTTGACATTCAAAAATAAAAATAAATAAAAAATTATTTGCCGACCTACCGACCTCATTTTTTAAAAGTATGTAACTGGAACCACACACATAGAATAACCATACATTGTCTCGAAATATCAATCGGTTATTTGTACTCGGCTCGAAACAGGTAGAAATGCTCGGCTGCATTGTCTCGAAATATCAATGTTATTTGTACAAGGCTTAGAAACAGGTAGAAAGCGAGGCTGTGCCAAGCATTTCTACCTGTTTCGAGCCGAGTACAAATAACCGATTGATATTTCGAGACAATGTATGGTTATCCTTTATATACTGCAACTCATATAAGTGTTTTAAATGAAGTATTTAGTGTAAAAACAATCATTTTTAAATTTGGAGCGAACGACGTAAAATTTCCAAAACCTGTATGTTTTATTGACGTCATAAATAAAATTCTACGGAAACGCATTGTCAACCTCATAAACAAGGTGATATACGGTCATGGACTGTATATGACATATAAATATACAGTCAATGCAATTTGACTGCTCAAATAGGACAGCTGCAGTATATATTTTTATTTGGCCTCAACAAGTATTTTTTAAGTTAATGGTGTTAAATACTTACTGATTTTCAGTTTTTTGTCAGCAGACTTCAAACTTCAATTTCACATGAACTGTATAATCTAATTTCTGTAACATATATAAACACTGACAAGAACATGCAACTTACACTTTTTTCTTCAGTAATAGGTATCATTTTTATTTGCAGCACTGCAATTGACCAGACTACAACACTAGCAAGGGTCAAAGAGTCTTTCAGGAAATCTGGAATGTATCCTGTAGACAGATCCATAATTCCAAATTCACAACTTGCGCCCGCCGACTTCAACAAATCTGAAAAGACAAATAAAGAAACTACAGATGTAGATACAACAACAATCACCAATAATGGTAAACTATTTATTTCATTTGATTTGTTATATTAGGCCTGAAATAAAATATTGTTTGTTTCCAAAATCCCGACAAACCTTGCAAAAATGGTGCTACTCATAATAAAATTTTATTGTCATAACTAAATCGAATATTATTTTATTCATTTCTGATTTTCAGGCTTGCAGGATTGTCCGATAATGTTCAAGCTTTTTGGAAAAATAAAATTATTTCCATACCTACATTGTACCTACCCACACCTGGCTTCGTAGAATCGGGATTTGGGAAAAACAAACAATATATTAATTAAGGCCTTAGGCCATACTTAAAAATATTTTGGTTTGCCCAAACCCTACCCAAAGGTTGAGACAGTGGGTAGGTAGGTAGGCAAAACGAAATTGAAGTATCAGATGTTTATTAGTCTTCATGCCTATTTGATTAAAAAAAAAACTTCTTCAAATCAGGACAATAAAAGAATTTGAGTAGGCAGCTTTTTTCTGGGTAGGTACGTTTGGGCAAACAAACCTATTATTTATTATGGCCTTATCCCATACATGAATACATATTGTTAAGCAGTGATATTGTTTGCCTTATATTAATGGAGAAAAAGGCTTTTCCCCTGGAGGAAAATCCCAATTTGAAAAAAAATGGCTTAAAATATTCCCAAAAACAACTTTTTTCCCAAACAGTGCAGTCTCCGTACTAATTGTGCATGAATTCAAACTGACAAACACTCATTTTAACTTTTTTTCTTGCCTAAAATTACTGTAGGTGCAGATTTGAGGGTCTGGTTATGTATCATCACTGACAAAAAGAGGTTTTATTTCAAAGCAGGGTTCGACTCTTGAAATGGAGTCTGTAAATTGAAGTTTCAGTCAAATTCATCGTTTATTCCAAAATTCCCAATTTGATGAAAATTACGCATATTTTCGAATAAAAAAGGGTGGAGGTAGTTTTGAAAAAAAAGTCAAGAATATTGCTGACTGTTTAGAGGTGGGAAGTTCTTGTCCATTCATTTTAGATGTGTTTTGTCATTTGATTTTGCCATGTGATTATGGACTTCCTGATAGGATTTTCCTCCGAGTTCAGTATCTTTGTGATTTTACTTTTCTCTCAATGATGATGTGATACCAATATACGACCAACACTTCTTAATTTTTGTGTTTCGTATAAAAATATTAACTGCATTCCATTCAGTGTTTCTCTAAAAGAAGAAATTTGTATGTATTTCCCATAGGGTCCTATGTTAAACTTAATCCCCACCATGGTGGCCATCTAGGCATCTTGGAAGTTGGATTGGCTAAAAAGTAATAACTACTGGTCATTATCTCATTAAGAACATTCATGCTATGCTTGGTTTCATTCCATTCAGCATGTTCAGTGGTTTTCTAAACGAAGACATTTGTTTGTGTTTCCCATGGTGACTTATTGATGACATCAAAATTTCAATGTAGGATAAAAAACTTAATTCACATAGTTTTTTCACTGACCCCCACACCCACCTCTTCACTTAATTTGGGGAAAATTGATTGACCAATGGGGATTACATATAAACAAACAATTACAAACTCTCGACTTGGGACAGGCTATAAATATACCTAATCACTAATCATTCCATTCTAAAATTACACAACTTTTTCATCCAGTTGACAAATGGTTGAAGCTAAATGGGATTTTTTTTAAACCATGCGACATACATGATGCTTTTTCATGAGACCTGTTTAACCTACCGCACATATTTCAAACAAAATATTCTTTTTCTTCATTTTCAATTTCGAAATAGTGGATCATACCCTATCAAAGTTTCTTAATGATCGCTTTCTAAAGTTTTTCCTCCCTCAGCTCACTACTGAGGACCTGCGGCCTGACCCAAACAGGAAGTTATACAAATGACTGTTTTTCCAGGATTGGATTAAATAGCCATTTAAAAAAAAGAGGGGACAAAAGATACCCAAGGGACAATCAAACTTATAAATCTAAAACAAACTGACAACGCCATGGCTAAAAATGAAAAAAACAACATGAACCCAACCAAATACTAGGGGTGATCTCAGGTGCTCCCAAAGTGTAAGCAGATCCTGCTCCACATGTGGCACCAGTCATGTTGCTTATGTGATAACAAATCCGGTAATTAGTCTAATTAAAGGTGTATGTATCGTATGTGTTAATATACAAAAAAATAATTAAACAAAAAAATGTAACACAGCAACAAATTAATAGTTTCAATAGTGTTATTCTTGCTTGCCCATTAACTTCTGAGTTATTTAATCTTTTGTTAAATTCTACATTTTTGTACCTCGAGTTTTTTTCTTTTACAGAGCTCCAGGAATCAACAATTCTTTGTCACTGTTGTGGCAACACTATCTCCTATGTTAAAGAAATAGAGATGAGCATAAATGAACCAACTGAAAATCCACTTGTAACAAAAAACTTAATTCCAAAAAGTTTAGCAGATGTGCTGTTACCTCCAGCAAATCCATCTCTAGCAAAAAAAACTTCTAGTAAAATCATTACAGAAGCCAGGGTAATAACAGGGGATGAAATGCTTCAAAAACTACAGTCAAAGCGTGATGAGGCAGTAAAGTTGGCAGAAGAAAAAGAAGAAAGAAAAACAGAAAGAGCTAGAAAAAAGGAAGAAGCTGAAGTTTTGAAGGAAGCAAAGAAAGAAGAAAGAGAAAGAAAGAAAAGAGACAGAGAAATAAGAGACACCGAAAAGGAAGAGGAAAGAGAGAGGAAGAGACAGAAGAAGGAAGAAAAAAGAAATATGCAGCAATGTAACCAACAAATCACTGCTGAATTCCACCAGCATGCTACATATACTAAATCATCTGTAGACATGGTAGATAATAGAAGAAGTACCAGAGTAAAGACCCCTTTAATAAGGGAAGAATTTTTACAATTTGATAGCGATATGGAGATTATAGAGACAATGGAAGAATAAGGAATATATAATTAAAATCTCTCCAGACTGTATAATTTGAAGAACTGTGAAATTTATTTTAATTTTTTTTTGGATCGAAATTGCATTATATTGATATAAATCTAATACTGTTCATGTTTGAAAGATATTTGAAATCTTTTATTTTAAATGCATTCATCTATTTATCTTTCTTTGTAAACATATTTTATGCTATAAAAAAAAGACAACAGGCCTATATATGTAGATAAAATAACCAAAAAGAAAATGTAAAATGTATATGCTAATCCTTTCTGTTAACGTTTTCCGTTTCCGCGGTTTAGCAACAGCGTATTGGGACTAGGTCAGTCTTTTTTCTTAAAGGAGGTACCATTTGATATTTAAGGGGGGCTAGGATAATAAAAATTATCCTGCATTTTTTTTAACTTGTAGTCTCTGACATCCTTTTTTATTATTCATTATTTTTTGTCCTGACTTTTTTTACAAAAAAAAAATCTTATTGTCTTTTTATGACCTAAAACTCATGACTTGCCTTGTTTTCAAATTTCATACTAGCCCACCCTAAAAATCAAATGGTAGCTCCCTTATTGACAAAACAAATGGCCGACTATAATTATAATAATAACTGGGTATAAAGTATTTTCTTTAAATATTATGAATGTTTAACTTTAATGCCGAGAACGAGATATAAATACAGGAAGATTATGTATGTTACGACCACTTTTAGATGTATTTAGGGTACGACATTTATTTTTTTTTCTGATTTTTCTCGGACAGAATATTTATGTTCAAATTGTTTTCTGTAAAGTCGAGTATACCGGTCTGAATATATGCTGTAATTTAAAATGTAAATCGATAATTGTGTAAAAAAACCAATTGAAGAACACATAATTTGCACCCACTCCACTCTGTAAAGAGCGTAAACCACACATTGACAGAAACAAGTGCATGTGGTTTTATTAGGTTTTAACCTTATTGTATAATATGTGACACAATAATAACATAGATTTTTATCCCCCCCCACACACACACCATAGAGGAGGGTGCATTAAGTTTTACCCATGTATTTCTGTATGTATACAATAAAATTGAGAATGGAAATGGGGAATGTGTCAAAGAGACAACAACCCGACCAAATAAAAAACAACAGCAGAGGGTCACCAACAGGTCTTCAATGTAGCGAGAAATTCCCGCACCGGAGGCGTCCTTCAGCTGGCCCCTAAACAAATATATACTAGTCCAGTGATAATGAACGCCATACTAATTTCCAAATTGTACACAAGAAACTAAAATTAAAATAATACAAGACTAACAAAGGCCAGAGGCTCCTGACTTGGGACAGGCGCAAAAATGTGGCGGGGTTAAACATGTTTGTGAGATCTCAACCCTCCCCCTATACCTCTAACCAATGTAGAAAAGTAAACGCATAACAAAACTCACATTAAAATTCAGTTCAAGAGAAGTCCGAGTCTGATGTCAGAAGATGTAACCAAAGAAAATAAACAAAATGACAATAATACATAAATTGCAACAGACTACTAGCAGTTAACTGACATGCCAGCTCCAGACTTCAATTAAACTGACTAAAAGATTATGATTTCATCATATGAACATCAGGCACAATCCTTCCCGTTAGGGGTTTAGTATCATACCATCATAACATATATGAGAAGAACATAACCCGTGTCATGCCAACAACTGTTTTTAGAATAAATGTGTTTAGTTCCGATGCAAAGACCTTATCAGTGACTCAATATTAACACCAAAATATGCAATCTTTAATGACTTGACAACAGTATCGTAATTATATCCCTTCTTAATAAGTCTATTCAAAGGTTTTGTAAGTTTCTGAGGTGAATACTGACACCTTTGTGCTTTATAAAGAATATTTCCATAAAAAATTGGATGTGAAATACCTGAACGTATTAGAAGTCTGCATGTTGAGCTATATTTATGAATGATGTCTTTATACCGATGATAAAATTTAGTAAATGTTTTGACTAGTTTGTGATATCGAAAACCCTGGTGTAATAATTTTTCAGTAATACATAAATTTCTCTCGTTAAAATCTAAAACATTATTACATACACGAGCGAATCGTACAAGTTGAGATATATAAACACCGTAAGATGGTGACAAGGGAACGTCACCATCTAAAAACGGATAATTAACGATAGGAAATGAAAAATCATCCCTTTTATCATAAATTTTAGTATTCAGCTTTCCATTAGTGATATAGATATCAAGATCGAGAAAAGGGCAGTGGTCATTCTTAGTATTAGCTTTATTTAAAGTAAGTTCAACAGGATAAATTTCATTAATATACATACTGAAGTCGTCATTATTGAGAGCCAAAATATCATCCAAATATCTAAAAGTATTATTAAATTTGTTTATCAGATGTTGTTTCGATGGGTCTTTGCTTATTTTTGTCATAAATTGTAACTCATAACAATACAAAAACAGGTCCGCAATAAGTGGTGCACAGTTGGTCCCCATTGGAATTCCGATAATCTGACGATATACGGAATCCCCAAAGCGAACAAAAATGTTATCTAGTAAAAATTCAAGGGCATATATAGTATCAAAGCATGTCCAATTAACATAGTTTTTTTGTTTATTGCTACTAAAAAATGACCTAAAAGAGTTTGAACATATATATTCACATTCTGATTTTTTGAATGCCCATTTAATTAGGTGTGTCCATAAGTCCATAAGTCCCAAAGTTGGTTTCTGATCTTTAACTTTATATTACTAAACCAAATGTTATGAAACTTATTCAGTTCTGTTCTGTTCTGTTCTGGTATATATCTCCGTTTTATCGGAGCACTCCACTTGTCGAATGAGCATTAAAATCTTTAATTATACTTAACCGAAAAAGCGGATATTTTTATATTTTAAGATATGAAAAATATAATTTGAAATAAAATTAGTTAGTTAAAGTGAATTAAATAAGGGTTTAAAATGTCTTTGATAATATATTAAAAGATGGTCTGATTAATCATTTTAAAGTCTTAATTGAAAAAAAAAGAAAACAAAAGGGGGGGGGGGCTTAGTATGCCCTCTATCATCCCTTCTGGATCAGCCATAGCATAATGTTTCCAAAAAGGGGGTATTTTTTGTTTAGAGTCAATAATTATGTAGACATTCTCAATTTTATTTTGATGCTCAAACTTTTTATTGCCTTAAAAACGCAGAAGAAATTGAAAACTATATCAATACAGAACGACATGTTTTCTTAAAAGTAAAGCAAAACTTTTGGTCTACAAAATTTTGTTGGTTATAGCAAAAAAATTAACCTAAAAATATCTGTCATTATCCCCCTACCCAGTTTACAACACATGTACATATTATGATGAAGGACCAGTTGAATTGAATCTTATGCAATTTGATTGGATTAAACTATAATTAGTTGACTTTCAATCTGTTTATTAAGTTTTTTGGTTCATGCTTTTTTATTGGCGAGTTTTGGATGTGTCTATGGGCCACTCGATATCTCTCGGCCGGAAGTCAGAATCAATTTCTCGGAACGTCTCGAAAGTTTTCGGTTATTTATACAAGTCTTAACAGGTCGTTATCAAGTCTTTGATGTGGTCCCTTGATGGCCCTTGACGATGCAATTATATGTTTAAAACGACCACTGTACACTGTGTATATCTAGGTCAATTATAACGTGGTAGTGTCTATTGTCTCGATAACATGTAAACTAATTATGTTTGAAGATTGAACCACGGGATACTGTGTATTTCATCATAGACTTACGAGAGAGAACATTCTGGTTCAAATATTAATATTAGATCGGAAAACAGAAAGATAATATTATTCTTATCAAATTTATTTTATTCAATGCGAATCAAAGAAATATGTATAAAACATATACTGTATTTATGTTTCTGAAGAAACTAACAATGATTGAAATCAGAATGTTTTCAGAGTTGCAATTAAGAAATAAGCATTTTATATGACAAGATACTCTGCTTTGGTATTTTTAAATATTCAGTTGTACAGGAAACATAAAAATTAAATCTTAATAAATTATTGCATCATACAAAAAATGTTTATAAACAATAATCCTTATATTTCTACGTTATGTATTACATACCATTTTGTTGTTTGGGTTTTATGAGTACATGTAATTATCATTTATTTTTTTTGTATTATTATATATACATAAAACAGAAAGTAAGATAAATTTATAAATATTCAAATTTTAAACGGTCGTGAATAAAAATACTTGTGTGTTTTCAATTCATAAAGCATGATTTTAACTCCTTGCAGCTCACATCAACCGTAAAAATAGTGTACAATTATCACAACAAAATTTAATTACGACCATAATATTGATTGTTTTATACTGTTTTAGTATGGATTTAGAAGCCTTTGCTTATATTTTGCATAGTAATATATTCACATAGTGGAATGTTTGAATTTGAAAAAAGATTCATTCGATAAATAAAATGTATGGGTGTGTTGACCAACTATCCTACACGTCTTGATTCATTCACATTATAGATCACATTTCAAAAGCGCACTATCGGTTTGTGTTTTCAAAAATTCTGGATAAAATGTCAATGAATCCGGAGTCAAAACATTTAATGTAGACCGTTTGAAATTCGAATTCAGCTATTAGATTTTCCTGAGTATCAGTGAGATGCTTTCTATTTACTATTTCGTGTGCTTAAATACTACTTGCATGCAATACTATTAAATTCACTCGTGAAAGCTTATGTTTGTTTTTGTTATCTAAATTCAGGACACGGCAGAAAGAGCTTTACATGTGACTTTCAAGCACGGTCATCATTACAAACGGTATTCTGACCTCGAGTTGTTTCTATTTTATTTCTTTTTTGAGTCACTGTTCTATTATAAACTTTGACCTGTGCGAAAAGCTAAGGATTGTCTACCCAAAGAATACTCCTTAAATTTGAAATGTTAATGTATTTAGCCTTTTAACTTTTTTCATTCGAGCGTCACTAATGCTTTTCTTGTAGACTTTATAACTCGTGTCCGGCGAACATCATTTTAATTCTGGTATCTTTTTATATCTGCATACCTTTTTATATAAATTGGTTATTTCGAAAGTGTGTAAAGGTATTTATAAACTTCTGAATTAAAAAGTTCTTCGGCAAAACTAAGTTTCCCTGTATAATGTTTGAATTGATTTAAGCAAAATATAAAGATATGATAGATAAAATAAATGCATCAAGAATTCTAGATTATAAAGCAAACTGAGTGTCTAAATTTATATTGCGATAGGTTTGTGCAATTTGCATAAATCATCCGGTTAGTGGAAATTAGGATTTGCTAAAGAGTAATAATCGGAAACATTATGTACATTCCCAAGTAATATAAATAAAATAGTCGAGCTTTAAAATAACTATTCAAATAGAAGCTGTAAATATATACTTTCAACTGGCTTCTTCTATTCGCAGGCAATTATTTCAGTTCAAAAGCAAACACAAATTCAGTAACAATCTTTTGGTGACCCTGCAGTCAGCGGTCTTAGGTTCATGTATTGCTTTTCTTTTTTTAAAGAAAGCAACTTGTTCATACACATATGAACATGCATGAATCATACAAAAGTTTTCCTATTTAATTAAATGGTCGTTTGTTAAATCTGAATGCAAATATATTTGCTGCAACTCATTTAAAGCCTTCTTCTCTAATGAGAAAGGTAAATATGCTAGATATTCTTACTGGAGGTTTGATGAGATGATTGAAGCTGTTAATTTTCTCCTTGATAATACCAAACTTAGTAAAGACCCATCTAAATTGCATTTAATTGATAAATTCAACAACACTTAATGTTATCTTGTTGATATTTCCTCGTTAAATAATGAAGAATTTTCACTATACACTGTGAAAATTAACCCAAAGGAACTTTCTTTAAATAGATCAAGTTTAAACAGTAATAATGGTCCTTTCCTAGATTGAGAGATTTCAGTTTTAAACATGAAACTCCACACTTACATATATGACAAAAGGGGTCATTTACATTCCCTATTGTTAATTTTTCATTTTTGGATTGTGATGTTCCTTTGGCACCATCTTACAGCGTTTATATGTCACTACTCGTTCATAATGACTGTGTCTGTTGTGACGTTTTTGATTTAAACGAACTTTATCTATGTATTATTGGTAAATTATTAAGCCAGGAATTTTGTTACCACAAATTACTTAAAACCTTTACAGATTTGGTTTTGAAGTTTGGTTGTACCTGTAGAAAACTTATTTCAAACGGGAAAGAACATCCTCATCTTTGGTGGAAGAAGACTTTAAGTCTTCTGAAGGCCTATAGTGCCGACTTTAAAATCATTGAACCTCCTTATGCCGCATTCCTTGACAGTGTATTACAATTTTTACGGAAAAGTTGTTTACCATGCCTGGAAATTAAGAAACGATCCTGGTAAACTTATTGATCCTTTAGATAAACTTATACTAAAAGTTTACCAATTCAGCACTGTAATAAGTTCACTGAATATTGTTTTTATTGGTATCAGTTAGTTAAAAGCAAACTAAATATTATTGTAATATGCATATACACATTCATTGATCTAAAATTTGTTGATACCTGTATGTTGGCATTGCACAAGGTCATGTTTTTCTGTGACTGTTTATAATGTCTTTACACCAATTCCTTAAGATGTTGGATGTGTACTGATTGATGTTTTAGTATAGGTGCAGGATGTTTTGTCGAGCCTGCGACTTTTGTAGCTGTGGCTACGGTGACGGTGTTAGCCTACTTCCTAAAAGCTTTATATTTTAGAAGGTTGAAGACCTGGATGCTTCAATCATACTTTGTATATTGATGCCTCATGTTACGAATATGCCATCTGTCACATGTTCATTGTCCTTGACCTCATTTCCATGGTTTAGTGACTATATTTAAAAAAAAGTAGTATTTTTTGTAATGTTAATTTCTCTCTTATGAGTAATAGGATAACTATATTTGGTATGTGATAACCTTGCAAGGTCCTAATGCCTGTCAGACAGTTTTCACTTTACCTTCACATGATTTCATGGATCAGTAAACAAGGTGAAGTTTTGGTGGTCAAGTCCATATATCAGATACTATAAATTTGGTGTATGGAATGATTAAAAGGTGTACATGTCCAACTGACAGATGTCATCTGAACTTGACCTCATTTTTATGGTTCAGTTGTATAAGTTAAGTTTTTATACGACCGAAAAAATTAGAAATTTTTTGGTCGTACATTGGTATGTGTGTCATTGTCGTAGTCGTCATTGTCAGCATTGTCTGAAGACATAAGGTTTCCAGATAATAACTTTAGTATCAGTGAATGGAAATCAATAAAATTTTAAAGGGGCACTAGCTACGAGATATATAAAAAATATAAAGTTTGATTTTTTTTTGTTCAATCAATAATGAAAGTGAAATAATGAAATAACAATTCGCTTTTTGCGGCCAGAAAGGTTCAATTTTGTTGAATTATGCTAAGAAACATTGATAATTAGTTATTCACTTGCAAGTGAATGAGTCGACCTCTTTAAATGCTGGTTATTAAAAAAAAAAGAATGTCAACAATGAAAGTGAAACTATGGTAAATCATTTGATTACTAATTCGATGCACTATAAAATCATTCTTATACGGTTAAAAAAAATGAGAAACATCTATTTTTAATCTATAAAATAAAATCAAACAGACCTATAAAAATCCAATTGCACGTGTTGGTTTAATCTGTTTACATCGCTTATATGGTCATCTGGGGTCAAATCGATAGTTAATTAGATGACGTCTGGACTAAAATACACACGAAACAAACCTATATATTATTTACCCCATGCTCTGTAAACTGTTTATTTTAGACTTTCGATAGTTTGGATAAATGTTTTTCATTGTTATAAATCAACTATGAGAATTTGAGTCAAATCGGTGACCATGAATTTGATAGCTAGTGCCCCTTTAACACAATGTTTATAACCACAAAAGGAAGGTTGGGATTAATTTTTGGCGGTTATGGGGGTTTAGGAATTAGGGATCCAAAGGGGTCCAAAACAAGCATTTATCTAGTTTCAGGACAATAAGTTATGATAAATATTTCAATTGCTCTGAAATTGTACCACAATGTTCAATATCATTAATTAGACAGTTGGGATTTATTTTAAGGGTTATGGGGCAAACAGTCTAGGGTTTAAGGTCCAAAAACAAGCATGTTTGTAGTTTCTGGACAATAACTTATGTATAACTGTACGAATCTCTCTGACATTGTACCTCAAGGTGTCTTACTAGAATGGAAAGGCTGGAATTGAGTTTTGGGGTTGTTGTTCCAAGGAAGTTTCAAAAGGTAAGTGGGGCAAAAAAGGGACCCAAATAAGCATTTTTGTAGTTTTCAGTCAATAACTTGTATTTAAGTGTACAATCTTTCTGAAATAAGACCACAAATTTCTATACTACAAAGGGATGGTTAAAGGGGAGGTTATTGCTCAAATCAGTAAGCAGTTAGGGGCAAAAAGGAGGAAACAAGGTTTTTTTCTGGTAAAGGACAATTTAGACAATTTTAGAGGAGTAAAGGGAGGTAATCCAATTAAATTTTAAAGAACACTGTTATATATGTTTGATTACTTGATTACCTCCCTTAAGCTGCTTGAAAATTATGGATTGAAAAATGATGATTGTCTATTGTGTAGCTGTAAATTTAAGAAGTTACTGTTAATTAATATAAATTTTAACCATGATTGTATGTCCTTTTCTATTTTAATATTTTATTATATATTTCAATGAGTAGTTATTGTTGCCAACTCCATTACAAATTTGAATTGAGATTATTTTTGGAATTATGGGAAACAAAAAAAGAAAAATAGGGGGGGGGGGAGGGGTTGTTTAAATAAGAATTAATTTGTGGAGGGGGGTGGGGTGTCAAAATGTTCTCATTTCAGATTTTAGTGTATTGCTCAAAAGCAAAAACAAATTAAGTTCATTAAACCACATTCATTCTGTGTCAGAAACCTTTGCAGTGTCAACTATTTAATCACAATCCAAATTTAGAGCTCTATTAAGCTTGAATGTTGTGTCCATACTTGCCCCAACTGTTCAGGATTTCAGCTGTCTGTCTGTGGTTTTTTTTTTTGTCTGACTGTTTGTCTGATTGTTGTATTCAAGTCTGTTATTTTTTTTTTAGGTTATAAAAGACACTTCAATAAAATGTATGGATAATTTGATTGAGATACAAAATACAATTAAAACACATGCAGATGGGACTGTAAGTACTACAAAACTTGTATAGTCTTTATGGAAATTTGATTTTATGCTTAATTATGATAGAATAATTCAAAATTTGGTAAACGGCATATTAGATAAGCAGGTGGTCTGTTTAACATGTCTTATATTGGAATTTCATAATTTTGATAGCTGTTATAAAAATTTGGTTGGATCAAGAGTTCATGTTTGAGTGTTTTACCCTTGTCCATAATTCCGTAATTCCTTAATTCCGTCATTCTGTCATTCCGTCATTCCACAACAATTGAACCATCATACAGGTTTTTTTTCTCGCCTTCTGATATTGGACTGATTTTTGGTTTGTGAGTTAACCCATGATGAGTTACAGATCAAGTTTGTGTTTCGTTCCTCTTCACTAATTTTTGCTGAAATTGCTGGCTTTGGACTTGATAAATTGTTGAAAATCACAGTTATACGGACTGTTAGATGTTTTTATGCCCCACCTACGATAGTAGAGGGGCATTATGTTTTCTGGTCTGTGCGTCCGTTCGTCCGTGCGTCCGTTCGTCCGTCCGTTGGTCCGTCCGTCTGTCCCGATCCAGGTTAAAGTTTTTGGTCAAGGTAGTTTTTGATGAAGTTGAAGTCCAATCGACTTCAAACTTTGTACACATGTTCCCTATGATATGATCTTTCTAATTTTAATGCCAAATTAGAGTTTTTACCCCAATTTCACGGTCCACTAAACATGGAAAATGATAGTGCGAGTGGGGCATTCGTGTACTGAGGACACATTCTTGTTTCTTATACTATATGCAATAGGTCAACTATATTTGGTGTATGGATTTTTTAACTTTTTTTTTATTTGACCTTAACCTCATTTTCATGGTTCATTGCACAGTGTTAAGTTTTTTGTTTTGGTCTGTTTTTTCATATACTATAGGCAATAGGTCAACTATATTTGTTGTATGGAAAAATTGTTAGCTGAACATGCCTGCCTGGCATGGTTCATCGGACCTTGACCTCATTTTCACGGTTCATTGGTCAATGTTAAGTTAACTTGATTATGTTAAGTTTATGGGACAGTTCGACTATTGTCAGTATTGACATAATATCAATGGATAGTAAAGAATGCGAGAAATTTCAGCGTGTGCACTCTTGCTTCAAAAATTTTTTTTTTTAAATCATGGGTTATTGGACTTTTTTCATGCTACAGGTTGTTCAAAATTGTCAGATTTTATACAGATTATGCATGGAAAATCAAATTTTGTGTGATAAAAAGAAAACGTAAGATAAAATGTCAGAAGATTGCTATTATAACATGATTTCAGTTAAGAAAAAGAAAAAATGGGGTCAATGAATTTGTTTTCTTGCTAAATATCAAAATAGGAAAATTTATAACACTTTCTATTATAAAATTACTTTATCTGAGTTATCTCTTCTTATTTGGCAAAGTTGAAAAAAATCTAATCAAACACTAACAAGGTGTTTTTGAGAAGTTACAGCTGTAACTATATATGATAAAACACACAATTTTTCTATACTTATATCATAAGTCTTTTACATAAATTATATACAACTCTCAAAATTTGCAAATTTCATTAAATATCTAGACCAAAGTTATCTGCTTCTTCAAAATCCAAGATGGAGAAGACACTCAAGCCACCTTAAACACTTTTAACTTCTACTAGGTGAAATTAACTTGCTTACAAATGCAACAACAAAACATTGATTTAACTAAACATATCTGCCTCATTGCAAAAGATAGTCTTAACGAACTTGGGGATGATCATACAGTTGCACGCCGACATCTGCAGAGAAATAATCAAATACATAATACAATGTGGCTGGAACATGCTCTTTGCTTTAAACCACATGCTATAAACTAAGCACCAGATGGGGTAACAAGGGGAGACAAATCTAGTACACAGAGTTATCAATTAGGTACATAATTAAAGAGAGTTTTCAGATCTCCTTACATATAAAAAAAAACATAGTAAAGGTAGATATATAGTTGCATTACTATGTAGTAAACAGTAAATTTGTGTAAATTAAAGAAAGCAAGGGTCTGAGGCATTAGGATCTGGAATTTTTTCACCTAATTTTGTCATTTTGAGATAACTTAAAAGTTATACTATCCATATAAGACAGATAGAATTTCACTCTTCTGGAAACAATAAACCTATGAAATACCATGTCTGAAAAAAAATACTGTTACAAATTATCCCCAGGATAAAATATCACAGAGGAAGAAATACACAGCAAAATTGTTCAGCAAAGTCAATTTTAGAAATAGGTCAACATGACCAAAATTATTGTCAATTGACCCCATAAGGAGTTTTACAATGTATTTTTCTCAAATTTTTGAAACCTTAACAAAGATCTTCTCCTTTGAAACTACTGGGCCAAATAAAACTAAACTTGGCCTAAAAATTTCTAAAGGTATCTAGAGCCTACAGGTAGTTTATGTAGATTGAATATTTTGTGTTGCTCATATACTCATCTTGTGTATGCATCGAAATAACTGCCTGAAATAAAATTTCTTTTTGTTTTTCTGTTTTTTCAGGATCCCTACACTTAAAATTAGCTTTTTAATGATGAGTAATTTCACTTTTTTTTCTATTAATATGATTGTCAAATTTATATCTAATTCCATGCATTTTTAAATGTTATATCTTTTCATAAATTTTTTTTCTCCGTATATGCCTATATACCCAATAAGAAAAATATACAAGTAGACAACAGGGAACACAGAAAATTTGAATCAATTTTTATTTGTCAATCTGAGCTTAATTTTTCACAGACTTTTGCTCGACTATTATTTCACCATAGTGAGTTTGTAGATGAGACCAGATACTGAATATCAATATTGATACAATGAGTAAATAATACCATTGTCGCTTTTATTTCATGATCCTAAATGATGAACATGTCTTTTTTTACAGGACACACAGGCCAGTTACCAAAGAGAAGAGACACTTCAGTATTTAAATCGCTTTTTAGAAGTTAATGGCAGCAAAACTATTTCCAGCCTTCCATTAAAGTCCTGGTTTGAACTGTCCAAAAAATCTCATACTTGTATGGTAGACTACAAAATATTATTTACAGCATCATTGGATGTTTTTCCTGAAAATTTCAGTGATGTCTCACAGCAGATTTTTTGTGTCAAACTCAACTGAGAAGGTCACTTCTGATAAAAATATCAAACCTCTTGCAATGTTATCAACAATCGGTATTACCAGAAATCAGAATCTTGGCAGCATAGAAGACAATTGTTATAAATGTTTTCATTGTTTATGACATACCAAGAAGTATTGCAACTTATCCCTGACTTTACAGAGTTAAAATACTACACTTCAAAAAAAACATGGGGCTATGGACTGCCTGTACCTCTAGCAGAAATACACAGACAAAAAATGGATAGTTTCTTAGAATTTATAACATCGCCGCATATTATCAGAAATCTACCATATGGTGAAAAGAAATTGAAATTATCTGATAGAACAGTTCAAAATGTGCCAAACCTGATTCGATGCATGGGCTTCTCAGATTTTATTTAACAGTACAAAGTATATTGTGAAGAAAAAACTATTATTCCATTAGGTAAGAATAAAATAAAGAAATTCTTATATTATATTGCATACTTGTTACAAAAAATCCATAATTGTTTTGGTCTCACCTAGTCAAAAAAGAAAGACATAGATATGCTAGTCAAGGTCTATCGATTTTGAAACTTTTCCTTATATAACATGTATAATTTTGTGATTCAAACCAGTCAAATTAAGTTTTAACCTCAAACTAATTGCAATAGTAAATGTTTTAGCTCTAATCTATAGCGTTAAGCCCTGAATATACACAGTAAAAAGTCCCATAAAATCTAACTTGAGGAAAACTCAAAGTCATCATTTTAAAATTCCTATGGAAACTAACATTGAAAGGGGAGATAAAGTCTATTTTTGTCAATTTTTGATTGTTTTTTTTAAATTTATGTAAAATATAATACTTTGATGGGATTATAAGTTTATATTAAAATATTGTATATAATCTTCTGCTCATGAAATGTACAAAACCAAAGTGTTATGGGTATTATTATTATTTTTGGTGCATTTTTCATTTAGGAAATTGCAAATTTGTGGCTTTGTGTCCATTTTGAAAAAATAATGTGAACATTTGGTATTGTTTATATCTCTATATTATACTTTTTCAGCATTTATCTTGTTGAAAGAAACTTTAAACCACAAAAAGAAGAATATATGCTTAATCATTTTTATTATATTAAATTTGAGATTCTTTACCTTGACATGTTGAAAATTTCAATAACTGGTCAACTAATGAATTACGAAATCTATATTGTAGCTTGATTAAAGATATGAAAAAACCCTTAGAGTTGTTTGTTATACTCTTAAGACAGTCGAAATACCAAGAATGAATACATTCTGTTGAATAGAAGTGGTAAAGTTATAATTTTGTATCAATTTTTATTGATATTTCTGCTTTTTTTTGCAGAGTTATCTCCCTTTTTCAATGCAAATCTCCATATGAATTTGAAATCATGATTCTTTATTCTGTGTATATTAGGGGTATAATGCTAGATTAAAACTTAAAAATCTTCTGTTGCAATTAGTTTCAGGTTAGGATCAAAGGAGAAGGTTCACGAAGGGTTAAAATTGGCCCTGATTTTTTTATGTTTTTTGAATTGGGCCAAAAAATTACAAATGTCACATAGAAATACCTGTGATAATACTACTAAGACAATAACATTTTTTCTGGCACTTTCCTTTACTATTTATGGAGCAATGACCCCTTAAATTAGTATAATTTGTATTAAAAGGTCAATTTTGGTACTTTTTGTCCATAATTTTAATTGTTTTTGGCATAAATAACCTTGGCCTCCATCTACGATCCAAAAAGTTTTTATATTGATGAAATCTATATCAAAATTGAAATCTTTTGGTTACAACACATTCTGGATCGTAGGTGGCGGCCAAGTTGTTTCAAAAGCTTTTAGGTCTGAAAAATGCACCAAATCATCATATTTTGACAAAATGTCCAAAATGGGCTTACTTTGGTGAATATCTTGTAGTCTTTTGAAAAGAACTGATATACTTTGCATTGATACTTTTGAAAAGAACTGATATGCTTTGCATTTATACTTTTGAAATAGACCCATTTACGAACCAAATTGAGACCTTTTTGGTGTTTTACGATAAAGTTGATATTTTAGGCCATTTTGTGCCATTAGTGAACCTTGTCCTTTATGCTAGATTGACTGGACTATTAGGACAGTTTATAGGGAAACCACTAGTGTTAGGTAAAAGTTATTTAGTATACATATTTGTATTATGACTTTCTCTTTTGTTGTCTAAGAGTTACGATACTTTATTAATGAAAAAAATGTTGTATTACCATTTTGTATGATAAACATGATAAACCAAGATTGCTTTCACAAAAAAAATGTATTTTAACTGATTGATAGACCCTCTCAATTTAAATGATTTTTACTAGTGTCACCATAGAGTAATAGAACTTTGTTTTAGTCGAAAATGTGGTTTTAAAATCAAACTCCACTGTATACTATAAATTTAGAAATTATTTTGTCATTTTAGACTTAAATGCGATTTTGATTATTACGATTTTAAAATCCAGTTTAATTTGTATAAAACATTTCAAAATGCGAGTTTAAATTATTGTGTTTACAACTCTGTCAAATTTTTCGCAATAATAAAAACCTCGCAATAATTTCTGAATTTACAGTACATATGAATAATGATTTATCATACTTCTTTATTGTAGTTGAAAGTACATGTACCAAATGTTATCAGAATGTACAGCTACCATCTGACAAAACTTTGAAGGTGTTGACTATTTTGTGGCTGGAGGCTGGAGGGCTTTTGCTACCCTAGAGGCTGTAGCTAAAGAATAAAACAGTCTTGATCTGATGACTCAAACTGAAAGTTGAGTATAGTTTTCTTTATATAGGCCCCTATCCCCTCTTTGCAACTATTTTACTAATCCATACTCTTTGTTTTTCTTTCAGATGCAGGGATCCCCAGGGGAGGACAGCAGAAAACAGAAAAAGCCCATTGAAAGTTGATTATAGTTTTCTTTATATAGGCCCCTATCCCCTCTTTTTAACTAATTTACTAATCAATACTCTTTGTTTATCTTTCAGACGCTGGAGAGACAACAGATAACAGAAGAAGCCCATTGAAAGTTGAGTATAGATTTCTTTATATAGGCCCCTACCCCCTCTTTGCAACTATTTTACTAATCCATATTCTTTGTTTTTCTTTCAGATGCAGGGATCACCATTGGAGGACAGCAGATAACAGAAGAAGCCCATGGAAAGTTGAGTAAAGTTTTCTTTATATAGGCCCCTATCCCCTCTATTTAACTAATTTACTAATCCATACTCTTTGTTTTTCTTTCAGAAGCCAGAGGGACGACAGATAACAGAAGAAGCCCATTGAAAGTTGAGTATAGTTTTCTTTATATAGGCCCCTATCCCCTCTTTTTAACTAATTTACTAATCCATACTCTTTGTTTTTCTTTCAGAAGCCAGAGGGACGACAGATAACAGAAGAAGCCCATTGAAAGTTGAGTATAGTTTTCTTTATATAGGCCCCTATCTCCTCTTTTTAACTAATTTACTAATCCATACTCTTTGTTTTTCTTTCAGAAGCCAGAGGGACGACAGATAACAGAAGAAGCCCATTGAAAGTTGAGTATAGTTTTCTTTATATAGGCCCCTATCTCCTGTTTTTAACTAATTTACTAATCCATACTCTTTGTTTTTCTTTCAGGAGCCAGAGGGATGACAGATAACAGAAGAAGCCCATTGAAAGTTGAGTATAGTTTTCTTTATATAGGCCCCTATCCCCTCTTTTTAACTAATTTACTAATCCATACTCTTTGTTTTTCTTTCAGAAGCCAGAGGGACGACAGATAACAGAAGAAGCCCATTGATAGTTGAGTATAGTTTTCTTTATATAGGCCCCTATCCCCTCTTTTTAACTAATTTACTAATCCATACTCTTTGTTTTTCTTTCAGAAGCCAGAGGGACGACAGATAACAGAAGAAGCCCATTGAAAGTTGAGTATAGTTTTCTTTATATAGGCCCCTATCCCCACTTTTTAACTAATTTACTAATCCATATTCTTTGTTTTTCTTTCAGACGCCGGATGGATAACAGATAACAGAAGAAGCCCATTGAAAGTTGAGTATAGTTTTCTTTATATAGGCCCCTATCCCCTTTTTTTAACTAATTTACTAATCCATACTTTGTTTTTCTTTCAGATGCGGGAAAGACTGCAGATAACAGAAAAAGCCCATTGAAAGTTGAGTATAGTTTTCTTTATATAGTCCCCTATCACCTCTTTTTAACTAATTTACTAATCCATACTATTTGTTTTTCTTTCAGACGCCAGAGGGACGACAGATAACAGAAGAAGCCCATTGAAAGTTGAGTATAGTTTTCTTTATATAGGCCCCTTTCCCTTCTTTTTAACTAATTTACTAATCCATACTCTTTGTTTTTCTTTCAGATGCTGGAGGGACAACAGATAACAGAAGAAGCCCATTGAAAGTTGAGTATAGTTTTCTTTATATAGGCCCCTATCTCCTGTTTTTAACTAATTTACTAATCCATACTCTTGTTTTTCTTTCAGATGCCAGAGGGACAACAGATAATACAAGAAGCCCATTGAAAGTTGAGTATAGTTTTCTTTATATAGGCCCCTACCCCCTCTTTGCAACTATTTTACTAATCCATACTCTTTGTTTTTCTTTCAGATGCAGGGATCCCCATGGGAGGACAGCAGAAAACAGAAAAAGCCCATTGAAAGTTGAGTATAGTTTTCTTTATATAGGCCCTATCCCCTCTTTTTAACTAATTTACTAATCAATACTCTTTGTTTATCTTTCAGACGCCGGAGGGACAACAGATAACAGAAGAAGCCCATTGAAAGTTGAGTATAGTTTTCTTTATAAAGGCCCCTACCCCCTCTTTGCAACTATTTTACTAATCCATACTCTTTGTTTTTCTTTCAGATGCAGGGATCACCATTGGAGGACAGCAGATAACAGAAGAAGCCCATGGAAAGTTGAGTATAGTTTTCTTTATATAGGCCCCTATCCCCTCTTTTTAACTAATTTACTAATCAATACTCTTTGTTTATCTTTCAGACGCTGGAGAGACAACAGATAACAGAAGAAGCCCATTGAAAGTTGAGTATAGTTTTCTTTATATAGGCCCCTACCCCCTCTTTGCAACTATTTTACTAATCCATATTCTTTGTTTTTCTTTCAGATGCAGGGATCACCATTGGAGGACAGCAGATAACAGAAGAAGCCCATGGAAAGTTGAGTAAAGTTTTCTTTATATAGGCCCCTATCCCCTCCCTGTATTTAACTAATTTACTAATCCATACTTTGTTTTTCTTTCAGACACGGGAAAGACAGCAGATAACAGAAAAAGCCCATTGAAAGTTGAGTATAGTTTTCTTTATATAGGCCCCTATCCCCTCTTTTTAACTAATTTACTAATCCATACTCTTTGTTTTTCTTTCAGAAGCCAGAGGAAGACAGATAACAGAAGAAGCCCATTGAAAGTTGAGTATAGTTTTCTTTATATAGGCCCCTATCCCCTCTTTTTAACTAATTTACTAATCCATACTCTTTGTTTTTCTTTCAGACGCCAGAGGGACGACAGATAACAGAAGAAGCCCATTGAAAGTTGAGTATAGTTTTCTTTATATAGGCCCCTATCCCCACTTTTTAACTAATTTACTAATCCATATTCTTTGTTTTTCTTTCAGACGCCGGAGGGACAACAGATAACAGAAGAAGCCCATTGAAAGTTGAGTATAGTTTTCTTTATATAGGCCCCTATCCCCTCTTTTTAACTAATTTACTAATCCATACTCTTTGTTTTACTTTCAGACACCAGAGGGACAACAGATAACAGAAGAAGCCCATTGAAAGTTGAGTATAGTTTTCTTTATATAGGCCCCTATCTCCTCTTTATAACTAATTTACTAATCCATACTCTTGTTTTTCTTTCAGACGCCAGAGGGACAACAGATAACAGAAGAAGCACATTGAAAGTTGAGTATAGTTTTCTTTATATAGGCCCCTACCCCCTCTTTGCAACTATTTTACTAATCCATACTCTTTGTTTTTCTTTCAGATGCAGGGATCCCCATGGGAGGACAGCAGAAAACAGAAAAAGCCCATTGAAAGTTGAGTATAGTCTTCTTTATATAGGCCCCTATCCCCTCTTTTTAACTAATTTACTAATCAATACTCTTTGTTTATCTTTCAGACGCCGGAGGGACAACAGATAACAGAAGAAGCCCATTGAAAGTTGAGTATAGTTTTCTTTATAAAGGCCCCTACCCCCTCTTTGCAACTATTTTACTAATCCATACTCTTTGTTTTTCTTTCAGATGCAGGGATCACCATTGGAGGACAGCAGATAACAGAAGAAGCCCATGGAAAGTTGAGTATAGTTTTCTTTATATAGGCCCCTATCCCCTCTATTTAACTAATTTACTAATCCATACTTTGTTTTTCTTTCAGACGCGGGAAAGACAGAAGATAACAGAAAAAGCCATTTGAAAGTTGAGTATAGTTTTCTTTATATAGGCCCCTATCCCCTCTTTTTAACTAATTTACTAATCAATACTCTTTGTTTTTCTTTCAGACGCCAGAGTGACGACAGATAACAGACGAAGCCCATTGAAAGTTGAGTATAGTTTTCTTTATATAGGCCCCTATCCCCTCTTTTTAACTAATTTACTAATCCATACTTTGTTTTTCTTTCAGATGCAGGAAAGACAGCAGATAACAAAAAAAGTCCATTGAAAGTTGAGTATAGTTTTCTTTATATAGGCCCCTATCCCCTCTTTTTAACTAATTTACTAATCCATACTCTTTGTTTTTCTTTCAGACGCCAGAGGGACGACAGATAACAGAAGAAGCCCATTGAAAGTTGAGTATAGTTTTCTTTATATAGGCCCCTATCCCCACTTTTTAACTAATTTACTAATCTATACTCTTTGTTTTTCTTTCAGATGCCGGAGGGACAACAAATAACAGAAGAAGCCCATTGAAAGTTGAGTCTAGTTTTCTTTATATAGGCCCCTATCTCCTCTTTTTAACTAATTTACTAATCCATACTCTTGTTTTTCTTTCAGACGCCAGAGGGACAACAGATAACAGAAGAAGCCCATTGAAAGTTGAGTATAGTTTTCTTTATATAGGCCCCTACCCCCTCTTTGCAACTATTTTACTAATCCATACTCTTTGTTTTTCTTTCAGATAAAGGGATCCCCATGGGAGGACAGCAGATAACAGAAAAAGCCCATTGAAAGTTGAGTATAGTTTTCTTTATATAGGCCCCTATCTGCTCTTTGCAACTATTTTACTAATCCATACTCTTTTTTTATCTTTCAGATGCAGGGATCCCCATGGGAGGACATCAGATAACAGAAGAAGCCCATAGAAAGTTGAGAATAGTTTTCTTTATATAGGCCCCTACCCCCTCTTTGCAACTATTTTACTAATCCATACTCTTTTTTTATCTTTCAGATGCAGGGATCCCCATGGGAGGACATCAGATAACAGAAGAAGCCCATTGAAAGTTGAGTATAGTTTTCTTTATATAGGCCCCTACCCCCTCTTTGCAACTATTTAACTAATCCATACTCTTTTTTTATCTTTCAGATGCAGGGATTTCCATGGGAGGACAGCAGATAACAGAAGAAGTCCATGGAAAGTTGAGTATAGTTTTCTTTATATAGGCCCTATCCCCTCTTTTTAACTAATTTACTAATCAATACTCTTTGTTTATCTTTCAGACGCCGGAGGGACAACAGATAACAGAAGAAGCCCATTGAAAGTTGAGTATAGTTTTCTTTATAAAGGCCCCTACCCCCTCTTTGCAACTATTTTACTAATCCATACTCTTTGTTTTTCTTTCAGATGCAGGGATCACCATTGGAGGACAGCAGATAACAGAAGAAGCCCATGGAAAGTTGAGTATAGTTTTCTTTATATAGGCCCCTATCCCCTCTTTTTAACTAATTTACTAATCAATACTCTTTGTTTATCTTTCAGACGCTGGAGAGACAACAGATAACAGAAGAAGCCCATTGAAAGTTGAGTATAGTTTTCTTTATATAGGCCCCTACCCCCTCTTTGCAACTATTTTACTAATCCATATTCTTTGTTTTTCTTTCAGATGCAGGGATCACCATTGGAGGACAGCAGATAACAGAAGAAGCCCATGGAAAGTTGAGTAAAGTTTTCTTTATATAGGCCCCTATCCCCTCCCTGTATTTAACTAATTTACTAATCCATACTTTGTTTTTCTTTCAGACACGGGAAAGACAGCAGATAACAGAAAAAGCCCATTGAAAGTTGAGTATAGTTTTCTTTATATAGGCCCCTATCCCCTCTTTTTAACTAATTTACTAATCCATACTCTTTGTTTTTCTTTCAGAAGCCAGAGGAAGACAGATAACAGAAGAAGCCCATTGAAAGTTGAGTATAGTTTTCTTTATATAGGCCCCTATCCCCTCTTTTTAACTAATTTACTAATCCATACTCTTTGTTTTTCTTTCAGACGCCAGAGGGACGACAGATAACAGAAGAAGCCCATTGAAAGTTGAGTATAGTTTTCTTTATATAGGCCCCTATCCCCACTTTTTAACTAATTTACTAATCCATATTCTTTGTTTTTCTTTCAGACGCCGGAGGGACAACAGATAACAGAAGAAGCCCATTGAAAGTTGAGTATAGTTTTCTTTATATAGGCCCCTATCCCCTCTTTTTAACTAATTTACTAATCCATACTCTTTGTTTTACTTTCAGACGCCAGAGGGACAACAGATAACAGAAGAAGCCCATTGAAAGTTGAGTATAGTTTTCTTTATATAGGCCCCTATCTCCTCTTTATAACTAATTTACTAATCCATACTCTTGTTTTTCTTTCAGACGCCAGAGGGACAACAGATAACAGAAGAAGCACATTGAAAGTTGAGTATAGTTTTCTTTATATAGGCCCCTACCCCCTCTTTGCAACTATTTTACTAATCCATACTCTTTGTTTTTCTTTCAGATGCAGGGATCCCCATGGGAGGACAGCAGAAAACAGAAAAAGCCCATTGAAAGTTGAGTATAGTCTTCTTTATATAGGCCCCTATCCCCTCTTTTTAACTAATTTACTAATCAATACTCTTTGTTTATCTTTCAGACGCCGGAGGGACAACAGATAACAGAAGAAGCCCATTGAAAGTTGAGTATAGTTTTCTTTATAAAGGCCCCTACCCCCTCTTTGCAACTATTTTACTAATCCATACTCTTTGTTTTTCTTTCAGATGCAGGGATCACCATTGGAGGACAGCAGATAACAGAAGAAGCCCATGGAAAGTTGAGTATAGTTTTCTTTATATAGGCCCCTATCCCCTCTATTTAACTAATTTACTAATCCATACTTTGTTTTTCTTTCAGACGCGGGAAAGACAGAAGATAACAGAAAAAGCCCATTGAAAGTTGAGTATAGTTTTCTTTATATAGGCCCCTATCCCCTCTTTTTAACTAATTTACTAATCAATACTCTTTGTTTTTCTTTCAGACGCCAGAGTGACGACAGATAACAGACGAAGCCCATTGAAAGTTGAGTATAGTTTTCTTTATATAGGCCCCTATCCCCTCTTTTTAACTAATTTACTAATCCATACTTTGTTTTTCTTTCAGATGCAGGAAAGACAGCAGATAACAAAAAAAGTCCATTGAAAGTTGAGTATAGTTTTCTTTATATAGGCCCCTATCCCCTCTTTTTAACTAATTTACTAATCCATACTCTTTGTTTTTCTTTCAGACGCCAGAGGGACGACAGATAACAGAAGAAGCCCATTGAAAGTTGAGTATAGTTTTCTTTATATAGGCCCCTATCCCCACTTTTTAACTAATTTACTAATCTATACTCTTTGTTTTTCTTTCAGATGCCGGAGGGACAACAAATAACAGAAGAAGCCCATTGAAAGTTGAGTCTAGTTTTCTTTATATAGGCCCCTATCTCCTCTTTTTAACTAATTTACTAATCCATACTCTTGTTTTTCTTTCAGACGCCAGAGGGACAACAGATAACAGAAGAAGCCCATTGAAAGTTGAGTATAGTTTTCTTTATATAGGCCCCTACCCCCTCTTTGCAACTATTTTACTAATCCATACTCTTTGTTTTTCTTTCAGATAAAGGGATCCCCATGGGAGGACAGCAGATAACAGAAAAAGCCCATTGAAAGTTGAGTATAGTTTTCTTTATATAGGCCCCTATCTGCTCTTTGCAACTATTTTACTAATCCATACTCTTTTTTTATCTTTCAGATGCAGGGATCCCCATGGGAGGACATCAGATAACAGAAGAAGCCCATTGAAAGTTGAGAATAGTTTTCTTTATATAGGCCCCTACCCCCTCTTTGCAACTATTTTACTAATCCATACTCTTTTTTTATCTTTCAGATGCAGGGATCCCCATGGGAGGACATCAGATAACAGAAGAAGCCCATTGAAAGTTGAGTATAGTTTTCTTTATATAGGCCCCTACCCCCTCTTTGCAACTATTTAACTAATCCATACTCTTTTTTTATCTTTCAGATGCAGGGATTTCCATGGGAGGACAGCAGATAACAGAAGAAGTCCATGGAAAGTTGAGTATAGTTTTCTTTATATAGGCCCCTACCCCCTCTTTGCAACTATTTTACTAATCCATACTCTTTTTTTATCTTTCAGATGCAGGGATCCCCATGGGAGGACAGCATATAACAGAAGAAGCCCATTGAAAGTTGAGTATAGTTTTCTTTATATAGGCCCCTACCCCCTCTTTGCAACTATTTTACTAATCCATACTCTTTTTTTATCTTTCAGATGCAGGGATCCCCATGGGAGGACAGCATATAACAGAAGAAGCCCATTGAAAGTTATGTATAGTTTTCTTTATATAGGCCCCTACCCCTCTTTGCAACTATTTTACTAATCCATACTCTTTGTTTTTCTTTCAGATGCCAGAGGGACAGCATATAACAGAAGAAGCCCATGGAAAGTTGAGTATAGTTTTCTTTATATAGGCCCCTATCCCCTCTATTTAACTAATTTACTAATCCATACTTTGTTTTTCTTTCAGATGTGGGAAAGACAGCAGATAACAGAAAAAGCCCATTGAAAGTTGAGTATAGTTTTCTTTATATAGGCCCCTATCCCCTCTATTTAGCTAATTTACTAATCCATACTTTGTTTTTCTTTCAGATGTGGGAAAGACAGCAGATAACAGAAAAAGCCCATTGAAAGTTGAGTATAGTTTTCTTTATATAGGCCCCTATCCCCTCTATTTAACTAATTTACTAATCCATACTTTGTTTTTCTTTCAGATGTGGGAAAGACAGCAGATAACAGAAAAAGCCCATTGAAAGTTGAGTATAGTTTTCTTTATATAGGCCCCTATCCCCTCTATTTAGCTAATTTACTAATCCATACTTTGTTTTTCTTTCAGATGTGGGAAAGACAGCAGATAACAGAAAAAGCCCATGGAAAGTTGAGTATAGTTTTCTTTATATAGGCCCCTATCCCCTCTATTTAGCTAATTTACTAATCCATACTTTGTTTTTCTTTCAGATGTGGGAAAGACAGCAGATAACAGAAAAAGCCCATTGAAAGTTGAGTATAGTTTTCTTTATATAGGCCCCTATCCCCTCTATTTAACTAATTTACTAATCCATACTTTGTTTTTCTTTCAGATGTGGGAAAGACAGCAGATAACAGAAAAAGCCCATTGAAAGTTGAGTATAGTTTTCTTTATATAGGCCCCTATCTCCTCTTTTTAACTAATTTACTAATCCATACTCTTTGTTTTCCTTTCAGACGCCAGAGGGACAACAGATAACAGAAGAAGCCCATTGAAAGTTGAGTATAGTTTTCTTTATATAGGCCCCTATCTCCTTTTATCAAGTTCTTATCTGCAAAACTATAACCATTATATTCACTTAATCTTATTAAAAATTAGCTAAGTAAATTCATCTATTATAGAAGAGAGTAAGAGAAGATTTTACTAGTAAAATGAATGAAAAACTAGAGGAAGCGTGGAATGCGGGAATGAAGCAAGCAGGAAAACAATGCAAAGAGAGCATTGAGAATGTAGCAAATGTGCTAGAAATAGAAACAGAAAGGGTCAAGGTAACAACAAGAAACCTTATAATATCTTCATCAGTTCCTATGGCTAGGGTGCCACAATAAACTTAAATTTTTCGGATTAATTACTTTTATCCCTACTTTTTGGGTTGATATTATGAACAGTAGTTAAAACTGACCTTGAGAAACTGAAACTTGCACCAACCAAAAAGAAATCTTCAAATCATTTGATTTTTAATATATTATTTATTCACTATATTCTGTTCAATGTAGCTTTAATATCTCTATGTTTGAAAAGAAGTACATTTCAAGAAGGTAAAAGTAAAATAGCAAATTTTATAGCAAGCTGTTTCACTATTTATTTTAACTGCAAGAATGTTAACAAACTTTATTAGATATCTCATACAGTTTATAAGGTATCACATAAAGCTTATGTTATACAATTATAGCCTTTGTATGGTGTTGATACAAGGATATATTGACCTGAAAGAAGTATGTTGACTGAGGACGAGGTCCGAGGTCCATATACTTCTTTGGGTCGATATATCCTGTATTGACCTAATACATATATCTAGATATCTTTTATAAAACTTTTAACAATGTCATGAAATAAATTACATGACGTCTCAAAGTATAACAGTTTGGTTTTTAGATATTCTAAAAATAACCGTGTAATGTGCTTTTTACTGTACAATATGCATTTTGCTATCCACCATTTTCTAATTACCTTCGAAAATATAATTTAACATCATTTACATGTGGCTATGCTATTCAAATAAGTTAAAATATACAAATAAATAATAAAATATCATATAGTTATTAAGATATATAATATAGTTTAAAAGATATCTAACATAGTTTAAAAGATGTCCAATATAGTTTAAAATATATCTAACATAGTTTAAAAGATGTCTAATATAGTTTAATAAAAGATGTGTTATATAGTTAAAAAGATGTCTTATAAATATGATAAATAAGATATTTTAAAGACTAAACTATTTGAGATATTGTATATATTATAAGATATTTAAAAACTAAACTACATGTACATATAAGATATTTTATATAATATGACGAAGATTTATTTTATATTTTAAATAAGATATCTGAGGTACCTTTAAAATATTTTAGGAGTGGATTGGCAACAGAAATGCAAGAGAAAGGAGGCTTAATGGAGAAGCTAAACCTACCCAGAAGAAGGTTGTCATTGCTGGGGGTACTAATGCCTATGCCTTGTTTGCAAAGACGATCAAAAGGGGTTTGTTTTATAGTCTCTCTGTTTTTATATAAATATTGTGAATTATTATGCAGTTATACATATGTTTTTAAATTTTTTTATTGATTATACAACAATTATAATTGTTGCTATTACTTCATATATTTTATATTACTGCAACAGAAGCCTCAATTATGATGTAGAATACCTTATAAAAGATTTTGAAATAAACATTTTATTAAGGTGTTTATTATGGAGTGTAAAGAAATTATTTGGAGTGAACATTGCCATACTGTTTGTAGCTGATTATTTTAGACATTCACAATTATAATGGTTTTTTTAAAAACAGAGAATTTTATATAACTGAGACATATAAGCTTATTGAAAAATATTTAGAGAGTTTTAATTTAATAATAACTGACTTTAAAACATAAGCAAAGTGCAATAATTCCATGCAAGACAAACATTTTATACTTATAAACATGCTATGCATATTTAAAGAAAATGAAAATGACAGACAGATGTTAAAATTTTTAAAAACATAAATTGTTTGTACATAATTTAATGTGTCTAAGGCATCTTCTGGAACCTTTTGTTAGTTTTTTAGGCACAATGGATGGACCTACATATATGAGATATTTGTCCAGTGAGTGGGAAAAAGTGGAGGAGATTGACAGGGTTGTCTTTAGGGAAGAGGCTAAAAAGATCAGGCAGGATCCCTATAAAGGGAAGCCTAGGGATCCTGTCACAGTTGAAAATAATTAATCAGGCTGTAAGTGTTTATTTAACCAGATTATAACAATATGCTAGATTATTCAAAATCAAAAATTTTTGTAACAAATACTGGTATTTATTTTGATAATGAACAATGGATATTAAAATTGGTTTTTTATTACAGTATACTCTTCTTTTATGATCACTTGCTCAAAAGTATACACAAATACAAATACAAATATTTCATTGGCACAAAATCAATTACAATAATTGACAACTGCCCATACAACTAGTATACAGCAAGGATTTGTATAGGGAAAATCCTAGTATACAGATAGTAATGATGCAGCAATTAAACAATACTACATATCAATAGGCTCATTTTGAAAGTTATATATATATTATATACATAGGTTAATTTAGAATAGGCTACTGACATAAGTACCGTATATTGTATGTTATAGATCTCTTCAAATTGTTCATATTACTCATTTGTCAGGACATTTTTTCCTTAATTCAAATGATTTATTAATAAAAGATGATAGTCATCTAAGTATTTTTCATCGTCAGTTTTGGATTGTTTGTCATAATTTTTAAAATTGGAAATTTTGATATAAGAACATTTCTTTGTGATTTATATTTTATACAGTGCAAGAAAAAATGTTTTTCATCTTCTATATTATCATTATGACCTAATTTGCATAACCTACACATGTTGTTAACTACATGTGTTTTTTATGTATAAAAAACTAACTTTACTGAACTATTACTAAACTATTATTACAGTGTGAAACCTTAGATTCTATAGGATATTCTGTCTGTGGAATAGGCTGCAACAGAGAGAAGGACAGTGCACCAGATATTTTTGGCACTAAAGATGCAGTCCAGTTTTTTGACTGTGACATTGAACAGAAGTTTAATGTGTTCTTTTCAGGTAAAATTGAATTCATTTATCATTTTATTTCTTAATTCATAAGGAATCTTTTGACCTTCAAGATATATGAATTATATGTCCCTGTCACCTTATCAATCTAGGTATATTGTATTAACCTTGTTGACAATTAGAAGTAGCCAGTCTGAAATCAGACATTTATCCAAATGTCTTTTTACATTGCTGTATAAATTACATAAAAAACAGTCTTATATTAGTTAACAGCATTAGATAAATCAACAAATTGTATTAATTTTTTATGGTACATTTATTTTAGGAAAGAAAGACAAAAATGCATCTAACATTGACAAGTCATGCAAAGAAGGAGAAAGAAAGGAGCTAAAACAGCTTGTTAGAAAACATTTTAATGCAGCTTGGGGTAGGTGATAATTAAGTTTTTTTCAAATTTTTAAGGTTTATTTATATTATAAAAGTGATCTCCCCTTAATATAAATGACTCTGTTGAACAAACACATGTATACATTAAGTTTTTGTAGAAACAGAAAACATAATTCATTAAAGAATTATTTTTGTGCAAAGGGATGAAAAGTCTTAAATTACACATAAATGATCATAAATGTCACATATGTCTGAAATGTTGCAGATTTATTCAAAGAACTAGATAGACAAATTGTGTACTCCTATGCCTTTTTCAAGATGGTGAAATTCAGATGTGTATCAATAGTTAATCTTAACGTTTAGAAGTGTACAAAATCCTCTACTTGCTGTTAATGATAAGAATTTGCAAAGTTAAATAGTCAATAAGTGTTTGAAAAAAAATATATATCATGTAATCAGTTCCTTTTAAAACGTTGTACAAATTTAACGTGGTTATTCAAATACATATTTTCTTGTATATCAGGGTGGACAAAAAAAAATACATATAGAATTAAAAACCAATTGTTCAAAGAACAATTGAAGGTCTTTCCACCAATAAGGATCTATTTTGATATGAAAATATTAAAATTCAGTTGAAAATGTCAGTTCCTATGGCTAAATGATATATAAATATGAATTTCAAGCAAAGGTCAAAATCTAGAACGTCCAATTAACCTATGACTTTGACCTCAATTTCAAGGTCATAAACCAAGGATCCCAAATTAAAACACCCTAGGTCTGTATTATGTATGGTTCATGAGTAATATCACTTTACGCATAATTCTAAATATAACAGGGGCAAAAATCCCATTTATTCTCTTCGCACCCTTCCAATCAAAATTTATAAGTTACGACATGTCGCAACTAACAATTTAGTAAAAATAATTTGTTGAAATCTTATAAGGTTAATGAAAAAGAGTGAAAATAAGCCAAAATCAAAATTTAGAATTTGACCTTGACCTTTGACCTTGACCTAATTTTCATTTTTTTGGACCAAGGATCTTAAATCAAAAGACCCTAAGCCTTTACTTTATAATGATAATGAGTTATATTACCATACAACTAATATAAGATATAAAAGGGGGAAAAGTCGCATCAAATGTTTACGTACCCTTTTAACTAAAATTTACGTGTTACGCCATGTCGTAACACACATTTTGTGAAAATATTTTGTCGATATCTTATAGGATTTCTGAAAAGAAGAGATAACAAGCCAAAATCATATTTTTGAACATGACCTTGACCTTTGACCTTGACCTGATTTTAATTTTTTTGGACCAATGACCTCAAATCGAAAGACCCTAGGCCTCTATCACTAATGGTTTTCCAGTAACAAATTTATTTCATTTATTTCATTACAAAAGGGGAAATAACTCTCATATGGAGTCTTCGTAAAGCTTCGGTGAAAATAAAACGTAACATCCTGAGGATATAACGAGCAATTTGGAAAAACAAATTTGTCGCTTTCTTTTACGGTTGCGGAGGAGATCTGATAACAAGAAAAACAGTGTTTGGGGAGATAACTCTTACAAAGAAAAGTGTTCGGTTAAACAGGGTCAGTTTCAAAAGCGTATAGACTTAATAATATCATATACAAAAAAACTAAGCGACATCTTTTGAAACATTTTTACACCGCAAGAAAAAAATTAGGCGGAAGAAAAAAAAAATAATCAGAACGAATTCAATAGGTCTTTCCACAAGAAAGGTGGAAAGACCTAATAAAATTTCACATATTTTACTTTTAGCCAATTCAACAAATTTAGGTACCCAAGTGCCATACATAGAAATAAATGTGGGTTCGATCAAGGTGGATGTGGAAGGGTTGCCAGATGGCATGGTCTTCAAAGAGCCATCATCTTATGGAAAAGACATATTACGGAGCAATATGTTAAAGGCAAGAGTGACTTTTAAGATCAGGTACTTAAATTAAATTACTACATTTAAGATTTCTTATTTTAGCACACAAAGTGTTAAGTGAGGTTTTGCCAACACTTGTCATCCTTTCTCCATTTACATAATATATAATCTGCTAGCTATTACACTCTATGGATTGCATTAAAAATTCCTTAGATTTATCCTTTAAAGGTGTATACAATTAAAAATGTGTCCAATTTGAATCCACATTTCAACCAACATTGCTGCAAATAAATCTATGGTGTAAAATGTTAAAGTTTGATACCCTTAATTTTTATGGGTTTTGTATTTTAAAAACACTTTAGGGTGAGGTTATCAGCATTTGAGGTTATTTCCTTTGCACGAACTTGTATCAGAAAAAAATATCTTTGTAAATTAACCCCAGTTTCAGGTATAGAGATGTGATCTGTTTCTGTGACATGTGCTTTTGACCATCCACAAGAACCTGCGGTCATCCGATGTTCAGTACTTCAGTACTTTGATTAAGTATTGGCTTACTAGTACTACTTTTTGTTTTAAGTGATAAAGCTTTAGAAAGTGAGCTACAATTTGATTTCTATTTGGGGTGTAGGGTTAAAATGAAATTTATAAAAAGAAAGGCAGAACAAAGATCAAGAGTTATTTAAAAAACAAAAACAAATGGAGGACAAGTAAGTGGGTAATAAAAAGGTAGGTCAGAGATTGCAACTTAAAAAAAATAAATATTTAACACAATATTTCATCCTAGCTCCTCATAAAAATTAAATGCTAGCTTTTGTTAAATTATGTTTTTCTTACATAGAAAGACAGAACTATCAGAAGATGAAGTAAATTGTAAGTAATGTTTCCATTTTATTAGGATTGATTATCTGTATTTGTACCATTAAGTAGAACGTTAGATAAGGTATTAAATATATGGGCGCACTACGTTTGCTCGCATTTGGGGATTAAAACGTTTTACGTTTGCTCACAGCTTTTGATTACCTTTCCGCACATTAATTTTACAGGTAAACTCAGGTAAAGATATAAATAATAAATTAAATCATAATTGACTGTATCTTTTTTAAAGTCATATGAAACCAGTGAGTGGTGAAAAATAATTTTTATCCAATTCTTGAACCAATGCATGTTTATATCATAAACTTAGAGCTCTGTGCACGATTTTGTCATTTTTTACGCAAATATATCGTATAATCGTCAATTTTTTTTCTCTCTGTCTGTTATGATTTAACAAATATGGCTGCTCATTTAATGCCGTGTTTTAAAGCCGAAGTTTACCGATTGTCACCTTATAGTAAATAAATGACAAAAAGCATGGGTATTGAGCACGTGTTTAACATGTACAATCAGATAATTGTTTATTTTAATGACAGATCCATGCGTATTGCGATCGCCGGATTTTTACGAGGAGGGTTACGCTCAGGTCACTATGCATACGGAAAATACGTCGGCGAATAGCTTCCTGGAAGCAAGCAATTAAAAACAAATAAACTTCTTGTAAATGTGGACACATTAAAGAATTTTCCTCAGAAAAAAGTATATGTACATAAGTTGTATAATGAAAACTATCCATTTAGTTATAAAAAACATATGCATGATTTTTTTTAATTTGAGGTTTCTTATGACTTTAATTTCATAATAGATATAACTAGCAATTATTAATTTTGAAAATATTTATTAATTGAAATTGGAGTCAAAACTATAATTTGGCATTACAATAAGAAGGATCATATCTGGTAATTTAAAAATTAAATTAGAGTTTATACATATTTGATAATTCCTAGGGTATGTACTTTCCCTGGTTTTATTTCATTAATGATAAGGTCAGCTTGGCAGCTTGGCAGTTTGTTTTAATTAAGAGATTAAGGGATAGGTATTAGATCATAGATAGGAAACAGCAGGATGACAGCATGGATGTTATCAGAGAAACATCTGTATATAATTTTGATAGGATGGTCAGTTGTCGTGTGAGCATTGCACTGTTAGCAGTCATATTTGTACTTGTGGAAAATTAATTCAGCCCACCCACCGTTTCCCCAGCTGCACCTTAAAAAATTAAATAGTCATAGTTTAATGTCAAATATTTTTTATATGTATATTTAAAAGGGGCTACTCATAACAATATGTGTTTTGTTTGTTTTAGTTTTATGTTTTTCATTCAATTTGGCCTACTTAATTTCAGGGAAATTATTTTCCCCCAATTCATTCATACATCTTATAAATTATTAAGGCTTTGTTTTATTTATGGGTGATAATTAAGTTAGTTTTGGTACCTGTTGGGATCTACCGCAGGAATTCTCATTTTTCAAATGTATACCCGTCTGGGCTCTACCAGTCAGGTTCTAATACAATGTAGTACCTGTTGGGATCTACCGCAGGAATTCTCATTTTTCAAAATTCATACTTGTCTGGGCTCTACCACTCAGGTTCTAAAAGTACCTGTTGGGATCTACCGCAGGAATTCTCAGTCTTCAAAATTCATACTTGTCTGGGCTCTACCACTCAGGTTCTAAAAGTACCTGTTGGGATCTACCGCAGGAATTCTCAGTTTTCAAAATTCATACTTGTCTGGGCTCTACCACTCAGGTTCTAAAAGTACCTGTTGGGATCTACCGCAGGAATTCTCAGTTTTCAAAATTCATACTTGTCTGGGCTCTACCACTCAGGTTCTAAAAGTACCTGTTGGGATCTACCGCAGGTATTCTCATTTTTAAAATTTCTACCTGTCTGGGCTCTACCAGTCAGGTTCTAAAATAAATTTTTCACCTGTCAGGGCTCTACTGCAGGTTCTTAAAATTGCATAATTTAGGCAATTTATTTTTAATTAATTTAAATTATGTTCAGTAGGTAGTGTTTTTCGATTTGATTATTTTAATTAGTATTTTTGTAAGTTTTAATGAGTAGCCCCCTAGAAAGCCAAATGATACATTTATTATTATTTTCATATGTATTCAGTATAATAGATTTAGAATTGATTGTGAATATGATACTAGTATACTGTGTATACAATGGTGTCTTAGTATATTAGTTTGTTAATAAAATTAGAATAGTTATTATACAGTTTTGCATAAAATATCAGTATCCAGTATGGAAGGATAAATGTTCCATTCAAGTAGAACATTTCCTTTTCTACTCTTAGTATCTATATTAGTATAGATAAATGTGGTATGATGCATGAGACTAGTAATTGTCTATAGGAGACATCCTCTGTTCAATGTGGTATGATGCATGAGACTAGTTATTGTCTATAGGACACATCTACTGTTCTTTGTGGTATGGTATATGAGACGTGTTAGGTTTTATTAGGAGACTACTACTGTTTCTATGTGGTATGGTATATGAGACTTGTTAGTGTTCTTTAGAATATCTACTGTTCTATGTGGTATAGTATATGAGACTCGTCAGTATTTTAAGGAGACATCTACTGTTCTGACAGGAATAGGTATAAAATAAGGAAAATATGTACTACGTTTCAAGCTGATTGGGCTTCAATTTAGGTACATATTTTAATAGAAGCATTACTTATTTTAAACAACAATGATATGTTTTATTCCTTTTTAGCAAATGGAGATCACAACATAGAAGATACAACAGCAATATCAGTTGAAGGTAATACTACTTTATATAATCCTGTTTTATTACCTTGTGTCCCTTTTTAGCTCACCTGACATAAAAGGTCAAGTTGTCACGGAATAGAAGTTCCTTCATAACATAAGTTCCAAATGGAAAAACTATTCTGGAATATTATTTCCACAGGAATAAATATTACAGTAGATGTTCCTAACGGAATAAATAGTATAGAATATTTATTCCGACAGGTACAGGTATTATGACATTGTTTATAATAAAGTTTCCACTGGAACTTCTGTTAGATGGAACAAATATATGCTGACAAAGTAAGCTATTCTCACTTGGTAATGGTCATTGTTGTTGTCATTGTCATAGTCTATTAAGTCATTTACAAAAAATCCTAACTAAATTACACCAAACTTGGTCTCAATCATTATTTGGGAATCTAAAAAGATATTTTTAAATATTTGAATTTACATTTCCAAATTTTAATGTTTTTTGTATTTTTGTATTAATAAATTATGTACAGCTTACAGAAAAATATCAATACAGGAAAATGAAGATATACACTTTCCCTTTTTCTGTTGTCTAAGGAATTATTTATGATTTCAGATGCAAAAAAGAGAAAACAAGAAGGAGGAAAAAATGGAGGTATTATTGAATTTGAAATTTGAAATTAAAAAAAAATAATGTAAGAACAAAACTGAAAAGACAAACAAGTTATTTACAGCCTGAGATATTTTTAGTAAAAATAGTGAAATTTGCAGAAGATTTGAAAAAGAGGGGCGAAAGATACCAGAGCGACAGTCAAACTCATAGATTGAAAATAAACTAACAAGGACATGGCTAAAAAACAAAAGACAAGCAACAAGAACCCCACCAAAAATTGTATTACTTATGTTATAAAATACATTGATCCTCAATGCTCTTCAACTTCGTACATGTTTGGCTTTATCAATATTTCGATTTGAGCGTCACTGATGAGTCTTATGTAGACGAAACGCGCGTCTGGCGTACTAAGTTATAATCCTGGTACTTTTGATAACTAGTTATAAGGTTCCATTCATGAAAAAATGTTGGTATTGTAGCTCTGACATAAGGAACATATCTAATATCTAATATCATTTGTGAAACGGTTATTCCATGCAGTCAATCAACTTGTGGCGTCTGTAAAATTTAGGGATGATTTCAACTTCACCATTTGGAACTCTTGGTTTAGTATATAAACATAATATAATAAAACATGAATTAAAATTAATATGATTTAGAATAAGATTTGTTTTTTGTTTTGATACTTAGATTTTTATTTATTAGGTTTACAGTTTCTACCACTGAAATTAATGACTCCTGACTTGAGATAGGTTAATATAGTATCTATATGCACCAAGGTTAAATGTATTTGTTGGATCCAAACAAATATTTGTTTCATGTTTACCAAATTTCAATTTCTTACAAATGTCATATTATATACATGCATTGATAAAACAGAGTCAGCTCAGTAGCTGTTCGCTATCCCAAAATATACAAAAAATCAATATTATCTAAGTCCTAATTATTAGAGGTGAGATAATTAAAATTGTTAACTTTTAAATAAAAAAGAATGATTTAAAAAAAAAATATAGTGTTATGTTTCATATATTTTTTACAGTAAGCGACATTAATAGATTTGAAAGACCAGGATGTAGCAGTAGCACTGGTAAGCAACACTATATTTTTGGTAATTGCTTTTCAATTCAAAGATGCCTCCCATACAATTTTAACAATAAATATAATTTAATTAACTATACCTTATATATATTACTAACAATTCTATTGGATAACACGTTATCACATAACATGAAATAAGTCAGTTAATTTTCTTTGATTGCAAGGCAGTACGTAGGAATAACCATTAAAATTTAAGTGTATAACACAGGTTTTAAATGTATATATATTTTCACCATTAAAAACATTATATCAATTATAATCAAATGCTTGTTTGGAACCCTACATCACATATTTCATTTTTTTTTTCAGATGTTAACAAAAGAAAACAAGGAAATAAGAAAGGCAATATAGGTAGGGTTTAATATTGATTACTCTCTCTTTAAACATGTTAAACAATTAAGAAGTGTTGTCCTTGACAGATTGGAAAGTTTGCAGAAAAATAAAAAAATAAACTAAATTCACATAAACTATACTTCTGACTGATTATAAGTAATGTGTGTTGTCTGATTAAAAGTCTACAATGAATTATAAGTTTTACACAAAATTAAAAACCTACTTTGAATTGTGTAATAATAATTATAGTCTTTTATTCAATACAGCTTATACATTTAGCATATATAACATGTATAATTATTACAGCATCAATGATAAATTTCAAAAGTGTTTAACAAACAATTCAGTATAAAAACACATTTTCTAGTCTAATGAATGATATATATTTTCAGTTGAATGCAAAAGAAATAAAAAACCAGTGGAAATTCAAGAAGGTATTGTTTTTAAAATATGTTTATATAGTTATTTTTGGCTGACAAGGTTCAAGTAACCTGGTGAACTTATGCCATAAGTTTATGTCCATTATCATTTGTCTCAAATTATTTCAGGAGTCTTCTTCTCAAAAACTATGTTCAAAATACCTTCAAACTTTCCCTGTTTAGCTCATTTACCTTATAAACTGTATCTGGGAATTTTTACCCGTAAACAAACAACATGACAGCTGTTACTCAAAATGGAACATAGTGGTCAAATGCAGGTTTTAGTTATGTCTAAAAATCTGAAGCAATTAATTAAAAAGTTTGTGAGAAAAATGATCTAGGGAACAAGTGCCAAAGAAACAACTATGTATTTCAGAATAAATGTTTTTGATGTAAACATTTTACTATATATAGGTCATTATTTAATCTATAACAATGAGCAATTACAAAAAGTAATATGTACATACTATACAAATGAGAAAATCAAATATTAAAAATTGCATTTTCATATAGGTATAGACTTATCAGCAGAAGATGTAGAAATGTTAAGTCCACTTTTGTTAGACGACGCAACACAAGAATTGGTGGATCCTTCACAAGGTATCTATAAGTTTAAAAAATACCGGTCCTTAGAACAGATATTAACATACACAGAATTTTTGCTTTCTTGTTTTATTAGGTCTTTTTTTTATTGATAGCATATTTTGTCTGTTTTGAAGAAGTTTTAGTTATATTACATTTTTTAAAACCTTTGTTGCCATGCTATTTATGTTTATCTTTAATTGATAATAATTTTATGATTTCTTTTATTCTTAGATGAACTTTACAAGATAGAGAGAATTATGAAAACCCGTAAGAGAAAACAGAAAACAGAATCTTTGGTTAAATGGGAAGGATGTGATGAACTAACATGGATTCCTCAAGAAGATATAAAGAATATATGAATTTACTTTAAATTATGGGTTTTAACATTTGCTATTTATAAAAAAATGTTTCTCTTCATATGTTGGTTCGAGTACACAGTTAGCGTCCCATGATTTTCGTTGTCCACGAATATAAAATCTAATTAAAAAACGCTCTCTCATCGCTCCCGTTTTCTGATATGTCGCGTTGGAGATCTAACGAAACCCGCTTTGAGGTCACATGTGAGTGACCTCGTAGGTGTGTCTTTTTCGACCAATGAAATTGAGTCTTCTACCATCTTGAAAGTTTATCGTAAGGTAAAGGGATGTAACTCTTTTTAAAAACGACGAAATCGTCAGTCAAAATAATTCATAAAGTTTTTTGATTGGCTTATTAATAGGTCGTCAACTCATTTGCATATCATTATAAATTCATAATTCCAATCACATGTGACCTCAAAGCGGGTTTCATTAGATCTCCCATGCGACATATCTGAAAACGGGAGCGATGAGACTTCGGTTTTTAATTAGATTGTATATTCGTGGACAACCAAAATCAAGGGATGTTAACTGTGTACTCGAACCAACATATGAAGAGAAACATTTTTTTATAAATAGCAAATATATATATTCTTTATATCTTCTTTTTGAAATATCTATATCATTGAAAAAGCTACAAATTATCTCCCCTTTGTTGAAAAAAAAAATTTATGCATTAAAATTCAAATAACTTTTTTTAACTCATCTGTGAACTATATTTTTTTCAAATAAACTGTACTCAAACTAAACTATTGTAAAACTTAACCAATTTATGTAATTTAGGTTTTTTTTATTTTGATATTACATTTTTTCTCCTATTAGTTCAACAGGAAAAAAGTACCTTAAAGGGGCACTAGCTGTCAAATTTATGTTCACCGATTTTAACCAAGTTCTCATATTTAATTTATAACAATGTAAAACATTTATCCAAACTATTACAAGTCAAAAATAAACAATTAACAGGACACTGGTATGAAAATAAGTAGCTTTGTTTCGTGTGTATTTTAGTCTATATGCCATCTAATTAACTATCAAGTTGACCTCTAACCTCATTTGATGACCATATAAGGGATGTAAACATAACTATAGATATAAATAGACTAAGCTAACTCATGCTGTTAGATTTTTCTAGGTCTATTTAATTTCATATTTTAGATGAAAAATTAATGTTTATCATTGTTTTTTTCTGGTTTAAGAATGATTTTTTTGTGGATGGAATCAGCCAATCAAATGATTTACCTTTGTAACTCACTTTCAATGTTGACATTGTTTTCCTTTAAATAACTTGACGCATACAATTCACATGTTATCCTTCTCAAGCTAAGGGGATAAATTGAAGTTCACATGAATACAGATTCAATGAGGTTGGATAATGTTTTTTATCTTGTTTTGACAAAATTGAACCAATTATTGGCTGATAAAAGCAAAATTAATAATCATTTCACTATTTGCATTTCATTAGTGATTGAACAAAAAAAATAATATATTAGATTTTTAATATATCTCCCTTTAACAAAAACGTATGTTTCTTTGGAAAGCAGATTGTGAACTCAGTGATCCCATATCTTTATTTTTCTTTTAAGTATAGGATAAAGTTTAGTTATAGGAAAAAAAAGTGAAATCTATATTGAAAAAAAAATTTGGTTTACACCAGTGAGCCCCATTAACAGACAAGTTTTTCCTCTAAATAGTAGTACACTACACTGTAAAAATCTTTTTCAGTTAGACCAGGTGTAATTTTTAAAATTTGAATTAATTTTGTATGAATAATACAAGGGAGGTTAGGTTGCTTATTATATCTACAACCTGATAATAATTAGTCCCAAGCTAACACATCTGTATAGGTTAATTTTTTTTCCATTTTCATATTGTCAATTACCTGTTTACTTATACTGTTATTTATAGGATTTATCTCCCATATGCTGACTTATCTCCTCTTCAGAAGATTCCTATAAGGTATGTTGACCTTACAGGTTTTTAAAGTTGTACCAGAGTCAGTAAGTTGTTTTTTTTTGGGGGGGGAAGAAAATAAAAAAAATATAGGTTTTTGTCCTATTTGTTCCTCGTCTTATCCCAGTTTTTTTAGTCTGATACAAAAATGAAATAATTTTCTGGCATTGACCTTCATTAATATGTACATGCTAAGCAGAGACTCAGGGGCGGATCCAGGATTTCAGATTAGGGGGGGCGCAAATTATATATTCGCCGAGTGGATTGAGGCGAAAAAATTTGGAGGTAAAATTATTGAAATATTCTTCTAATGGGGTGCAATGTAGGTATTTCGAACTATTCTGAGGTAAATTTAGCGAGAAATTAAAGTTTCTAGCAGAAATCGCCTAAATCCACCCTGTCAACAATATACAATCACTAGTGACTGACTACCGGATGGACGGACAGATGTAAAACAATATATATGTATATATATATATATGTTCCTTTTCCGCGTAGAACTTCAAGTTATGATGGCAAGGTCTCCTACAAATTAGAAAAATTTACAACAATCTTCTAACACCCCTTACTTACGCACTATAAAAAAATATATAATTCATATTGCATACTATGAGTTTATAAAGCTACAGTTATAAAGCTGCAGCCCTAAAAACAGAATCTGAAGACCATGCGAACATTTTATTTTGATTCTGTGTTCTTATGCAAACCAATCTACAATCAAGACACCAGCACTTTTTGTAAGATGATCTATAAAGCAATATCAGGTAATAAATATCTCAACTAATCCTTGAAAGACATGGTGCTGGTAGTTGTGACAAACAGAAATACAGAAACATCACAAAAAGAAATTACCCTTGTTTGCACATCGCCGGTCAATGTGTCAAAGCCGATTGTACATGCTTTCAATAATGTGAAATGAAATCGGTTCACATTAGAATTATTTTACCACTCCATAACACCATGAACACCAGCCCCGACAAACTTGGTTCAGACGATGGAAATGTGAAGAGTTGACAGATAGACGGGCGGACCGACGGAAGCAAGGTGAGACGAGACAGATCAAAACAGCTCACCTGATCAATACTTGTTTTAGATTTGGCAAACGAAAATTTCTACTTTTTTCCGTGAATTTGAATTGTTCTCTCATAATATATCTGTTTTTACTTTTTTGATTTTCGGAGGTCGTGGCAGACTATATATATACTGTGTTCGGCACAAACCACATAAAATCAGAATGAGATGCATTTACGTAGTTATGTTTTTTTTTCTGAGGATCCCATGCATGTAATAATGCGGTACATAATTCGGAAAAATTTTCAGGTTACAAGTAAGAAATATATAAAGACACAGAGATACAAATTATAAACTAACCTTTCGCTCGAAACAGTATTTCTACATTAAGAAAGAATCTCACCTTGACTGTTTTCTTGGCCCGTGCCATGGTGAAATTGTGAAAGTGAGTAAGTCCGTTAGGGATGCTTTGGAAATTCGATTATCAAAGAAATTGATTATAAAAACCGCAAATACAATGTAACAATTGTTTGTACTTTATCTGCTAAAACCCTATTTCATTTGTCATCAAACACAGCTCCGTGTTTGACACCTTCCTTTTAGGTATATATATATTACAGAACTAAATAAATCGTAGGTCAGTTAAATGATAATAACGTTGACTCTGTTAAACTGACTGTTTTATATACTTTCAATATTAAAAAAGATGGAATGGTCTCTTCTGATACTTAAATAAGTTATAAGACAACCCATGCTTTGCAAATTTTAGGGGGGGGGGCGCACGCCCGCCACACCCCCGCCTAAATCCGCCCCTGAGACTGATAGATAGTTCATTCAGTTATGGGGTGTATTTTATTTTTGGCTAATAATTTCTGCTGTTGTAAAGATCTGAATGTGCTTGTAATTACATTTTTTCCTCTTTGTTATTTGCAAAATTAATTGATCCATATTTTGCTTGATACTTGATATTTTTAAAGTGCCAGTCTTTGGCAATTTAGGTAAAAATTAAAACATGATTAGAAAAAACCCACCGAACTAAATCATGCTATTTAATACTAACCATCATCCTGAGTTAAAAAGTATTAGTCTTTCGTTTGTGTGTGTCTGGTAATATCAAATAAATTGGTTAAAAAATCAGTTAGAATGATAGCAAATTACAGAGTTATCTCCCCTTATTTGTTAATTTCTAGTGCATTTCTACCAAATTGTATCTTCTATTACCAGAACAGAAAATGGAAATGAATGTCATTATTGTGCATAACTACATATTATGAACTGAAATCAATGTCAAATTGGGTGGGTTTTTTTGGTCATGTTTTCACCACTGCCTGATTCTTAGGCAGATTGGCACTTAAGACACCCAAGAAAACCTCAAAAATAGGTACCCTACTTAAAGTACTGTTCCAGTAGAGACATTATCTGTCAGATGTTGTACTTTTTAAAAAAAATCAACCATATTCAAAACTTTTAATGGGTGTTTATAAGAAAAAATTTGTATTTGTTATGAGTGTTTAATTCAGTGCTATTGTATATTGATGATGTTTGTGTACCAATCTATTTTTTACTAAATAAGCTTTAATTGCTTACTAGAATAAAGCAAAATGGAGAATGATATTAATTAATAAGTTTTATGTTAAATTAAAGTGTTTACAGAGTTTGCAACTTTGAAATAATTCACAAAGGAAATAAAGTAAATAAATGAAATTGATGCTTTAAACTATCAGTGTTTATATTTTTTTATAAACAGATTTTTATTTATTACATTTTTTAGAGTAACTATCGTACAGTTAAAGCAATATTTTATTTTGCCAGAATGTTAACGTGTTCTTCTCATTTTGCTATTTCTGTGTATAATCAGTTAATTCTCTGTGAACGGTTTATTTTTAAGCAAGTGTTACACCTATATCAATAAAGTTGAAATTTATGTATAAAATCATAATTTTAAGAAAAAACACAGCAAGTTGATATAAAAATTCAGTTTTCAGATTAAAAGTTTCAAAATTTCGATGTTCCACAGAGCTCAATATTTGGTCCTTTTTTGTTTATTTTGTACATAAATCACCTTCAATTACACATTAAAAACTGCCATACAGGCTTATATATGTAAACCTCAGATCTGTGTCCGTTTTTAAAATCTATGCCCCATCGTGACGTCAATCGCTAATCTATGTCCGTAAAAAATGATTCGGCCTCAAATCTGTGTCCGATTTTCAATCGCGACGTCATTCGTAAATCTGTGTCCGTTATAAAAAAGATAAGGTCTCAAATCTGTGTAAAATTTTAATTTTTTTCCAATTTGTTTCGCAATGCGCAAATTTATGCCCGTCTAATAAGTTCGGCCTTATAGGGTTTTTTATTTTATTAAGTAATTTCCCATAATTCAATATTAAGTTGGTATGCGTTCTCCATGTATGTGCAAGAGCTGAAGTATATTATACGTTTAAGAAAATCCGGCGAAATTATTTAGCTGGTATTCATAATATTGTTTAAAGTACGGTCTTATACGCTTTTTGTTTTATTAAGATTTTTTTCATGTGTGTGGTTAATATCTTTACATGCGTGTGTTATTATCGTATGCCGTCTTTAAGAATGAAACCACAAAACCATATTTATTTTACTAAAAAAGACAGTAAAGAATGAATATTTGTTTGCAACTTCAACTTACTTCGTTTTGTATTTGAATTTGTTCATATCGCTGTTTCATTGACATTTATACCACTTTATCTATGTTTTTCCTTGAATACTAGTATAAAAAAATCATTCTAAATTGCTAAAAATAAAACTTTTTTAATTGAAATATTTGTGAATCACAAAAGAACATATTTCAATTGTTAGGTCTTAGCTGATATCTATTTAGTTCAAATGTAAAACTTATAATAATGTCTTTAATAACGAAAATATTTCCCCAAGAAGAATCATTCTTTATGTTTTGGCATATTCCTTCTCTCCAGAAACCAGATGTAAACACTGCAGTCCCTTTGTTCACGGCTGGATTTGTTTTGAATTGTAAATATTCCACAATAGTAGGAGTAAAGATATCCTGATAATTGTCAGAAAACATTTCAATAGGATAAATCTCTAGTTGACGTTTTTGAAAATATTCCATCAGTCCACTATTCATAACAGATTTTCCTTCAGCTTTAAAGACAAAACATAAAGCAATTTTAAACCATGTGTATTAATAGATAAAATGTTAACCTTGCTTCTGTCATATAAACCACTTGTACAATCTTTGTTCGGTGTGGGTTAATGCTCTGTGTTGAAGGCCGTACTTACACCTGTAATTGTTAACTTTCCATTGTTTACTTGATGACGTTTTGTTATGTTTTACGTCGATAAAAGGACATAGATTTGAGTAAATAAAGGACATAGATGTGAGACAATACAGGACATAGATTTGAAACAATAAAGGACATAGATTTGGAACTTCTATGACGCAATATTAAAACGGACATAGATTTGCGGAAAGGACATAGATTTGAGGCCGGACATAGATTTGAGGCTTACATATATATAAAAGTTTAGTTCTAAATCCTTTAACTATTTGCCTGTTTTGTAGATTTTAAACAGGCTTTTGGTCCGAGAACACAATTAATTCGTAGTGCATTTCTTTTAGAACATAAATGAAAATAAAAAAAATCCCACCTGCGCTTTCTCAAAGAAACTTTTACAGTGTGTTGTACTACTTTTGGGACAAATTATATCAAATTTATAGAAAACTTCATCGCCTCTAACTCAAAATATGGACAATTTTATGTTTAGGGCGTCTTGAAATCTTTTGACAGCTTCCGAAGTGCTCATTTTCAACCTTTTTCAGCTGGACCAAATCACTACTTTCCTTTAAAATTCTGGACCCAAATTTTTTTACAGTGTAATTTCATCCCCCTCCTTGCAATTTGAGGCATTGAACATGGAGAAATAAATTTGGAAGGGGTATAAAAATTAATGGCAAGTAACCAACCCTCAACACTAGGGACTATATTTGTGGACAACGAAAATCAAGGGACGACAATGGTGATCTCGGACCTTTTGATAAAGTGATCCATGAGGGTATGAGATATAAGCTTTTATCAAACAATATTAATGGAAAGTTTTATTCTATCATTAAAGATATGTATAATAAAAGTGACCTCTGTGTTAAAATTGATAATGAAATGACTCCATGTTTTAAATCATTTATAGGGGTTAGACAAGGTGACATTTTAAGCCCAAATATTTTTAAAATATTTATCAATAATCTACCTGACAAGTTTTTATCTTGTCCTGATCTAACAATTGTTATAATTTTATGAATTTAAATAAATCTTCGAAATTTTTATGGCTCTTGACCCAAGAAAATGTTACTCTTATCATGGAAAAACTGGGCTGTTATATTTGTAACTGTTTTGAATTAAGGAGATCAGGTATGAACACTGACACTAAGTCAAGTAAATAATTTGAGAATAAATACATATATAATGTAATTTTATTATTCTTTTATTCACAATATATACATGATATATGTGGTTTTTAGCTTGATTTTGACCAATGTTTATATTCCAAATTTATATGTATATGCCTCTATTATTGTGGTTGTTACCAATTATGTAAATCAATTGCATCTGATTTTATGCCCTTTATGGGCCCTGTAATTTGGGAAATAAAAATATTCTATTCTAATCTATTCTATTCTATTCTATAAAAAGATCTGGTATGATTGCCAAAGAGACAACTCTCCACAAGAGACCAAAATGACACAGAATTTAACAGCTATAGGTCACCTTATGGCTTTCATAAGAGGGGGCCCACTGACTGCTCAAAAAGGGTCCACACCAGTCATACTTCAGTGATTCCCTATTTAATCAATAAAAAATTTTCCTACAAAAGGGGAGACTCCTCCCCCTGTAAAAAAATATCTTTATCCGCCTCTGCTAGCCAATGTAGAATTAAACAAACACACACACATACTCACAGTAAAACTCAGTTACAAGAAGTCCTATTCCAATGCCAGAACAGGTAACAAAGGAAACTAAGGAAAATAACCATGCTATACAAACTAACATTTACTAGCATGCAAGATCGAGACATCATGCTGATTAAAGAATTTTTATTTTTTTTAGAAATGTGTTTACTTACTATTTCCGATGCACAGACCCGATAACTTGACGATATACTGAATCTCCATAGCGAACAAAATTTTTATCATGTAAATATAAGGTGTAGTTATCGTATTACAGGCTTTAAGCAGGACAACTCTTGTTTGTTGTTAATTAAAAGGCACTGGCTACGACTACATTTAAATGTAACAATACTAAAACAGTTATATATTGAAAACTCATATCGACGTCCGGTCTCTAATCAACGTCCATTCCTTAAATGGACGTCAAAATCTGACGTCACAATAAAATAGCATTAAAAATCGACGGCCAATTTTGTGTCTATCTATCCAAGTCTAATCGACGACCAATGTCACTGTGCTTAAACGGCTGTGGGTAACTTAAGTTACCCACAGCCAAAGATGGCGGACTCTAAACTCGTCGATATTTAATTCATACAAAATGTACCTTTTGCGACGTTTTTCGTGCAGAATGTAAATATTTATAGGATTATTGAATAAAGAAATAAGTAACAGTTACCATAAATTTGTTAATATAGAATTCACTAAAGCGCAAGGCCAACTTTAAAAAATGCATAAGACGTCCGTAACTTTTTGATCAAAACTAAACAGACTGTCCGTAACTTTATTTTCAGATGTGGGTAACTTTTGATTCAAAATTTTAAGAATTATAATTTCAACAATTAGAAGACAATTAACATCATAGTTGTAACCTTCACGGCCGTTTATACTTACTCATTCACCACCAAATGTGATTGTATTAACGCATCATACTTACACCACAAAAGTTTTATGTGGGGTTTGTGGTACTCGATCTTGGTTATGGTTTGAACTTTTATTAACTGATGTTCGTCTTATCGACGTTTTCGATTCGCACCATGGCTTTGTCATACTCTTTAAATTTTTTAGTTTAATTATCTGTTTGCGGTTTATTTTCACCTCTGTTTCTTTTTATGTGTATTTTGATGAATACTCTTTGACTCGGCTCGGTATTTATACATCCCACCAGTAATTTATAGTGTTATGTTTTTTTAGTACGTTTCCTAGTATGTTTTTTTTTTATTTCTCTTTGTGTGTTATCAGGGATTGTTAAACTATTAAATTACCCTGTTGTCTTAGTTATTTATATTTTCATATACTATTCCTAATTGCTACACTATGTTGATTGCTCTATTCCTTTTATGTCACTGAATTTTAACTAATTGTGTCTTTTAGTTTAGTTCAATTTAATGTAATTTAATGCAACTTGCATACAAGTAAAATATACAGCTAGCTGTAAAACTTTTATACATTTTTACATAATGTCCTTTCTTCAAGTTTTCTCATTTACTGCAAATCTATAAAGTTCGAGCATCGAATGCAACAGGCCACTATAAATTCTAATCGAATCGTAATGTCATTAGACTTAGAATTAAGTGATTTTTTTTTTAATCAATGGAAATAAATGTCTTTTGAATATAATCGTTTTTGGCTGAACCTTTGATAATTGTCATGTGATTGGGCAATTTTGGTCCCCCCCCCCAAAAAAAAAATAAAAAAAATAATCCCGGATTTACGCATGATCTACTCTTGTCATTGCTGGTAGAAAATCAGTTAGTGCATGCACGCCACATTATCTTTTGTAGTCTACTTGTTCAAAAATAAAAATCAACAATGATGTTTCAACAGATTATCTGCAATGGTAGGAAACCACCCTCCGAACTCGGCGATTTGAGTATCCCGACGTTATTGAAAATAAGACCCGAGTTTAACGGATTTATCGTTATTTTTTTCATATTATTCCCAATTTTGTCTTCCATTCTAATTCAAATGAATTATATCATACTAGAGATCTACTTCATTTCTGATTATGTATTCGATGCAATCTCTATCATAAGTAAAACATTACATCCACGTATGTCGATTCTTTGAAAGTTACGGACATTTCTATTGGTATAATGAAAAAAGTTACGGACAAGTTGTTTTTAAGTTACGGACAGCCTAAGCGTTTTTTCAAATCGTGCTGTGATCGTTTATTTTGTAGAATTTAATCACCTGTTAAGTTTAGGGTTTTCCCTATACGATTAATACAACTTTTTAATTCAGTGGTTTAGTTGATGCATCCATGGGATTGTTATTCTATAGAAGAGAAGTCCCTAACAGACGCAAGGCGGCTCCATCTTGGGCTGTGGGTAACTTAAGTTACCCACAGCCGTTTAAGCACAGTGAATGTAATATGATCACTATCTATGGTCATACACCTCTAACAAGGCAAGACCAATGTAATATAAACATTGTCCAACAGTAATAAACCTCTAACAACGCAAGACCAATGTTATATGAACATTGTCCAAGGGTCATACACCTCTAACAAAGCTAGACCAATGTATTATGAACATTGTCCAAGGGTCATACACCTCTAACAACGCAAGACTAATGTTATATGAACATTGTCCGAGGGTCATACACCTCTAACAAGGCAAGACCAATGTAATATGAACATTTTTCAAGGGTCATACACCTCTAACAAGGCAAGACCAATGTAATATGAACACTATCTATGGTCATACACCTCTAACAAGGCAAGACCAATGTAATATGAACATTGTCCAAGGGTCATACACCTCTAACAATGCAAGACTAATGTAATATGAACACTATCTATGGTCATACACCTCTAACAAGGCAAGACCAATGTTTTTTTAACATTGTCCAAGGGTCATACACCTCTAACAACGCAAGACTTATGTTATATGAACATTGTCCGAGGGTGATACACCTCTAACAAGGCAAGATCAATGTTATATGAACATTGTCCAAGGGTCATACACCTCTAACAACGCAAGATCAATGTTATATGAACATTGTCCAAGGGTCATACACCTCTAACAACGCAAGATCAATGTTATATGAACATTGTCCGAGGGTCATACACCTCTAACAACGCAAGACTAATGTTATATGAACATTGTCCGAGGGTCATTTACCTCTAACAAGGCAAGACCAATGTAATATGAACATTTTTCAAGGGTCATACACCTCTAACAAGGCAAGACCAATGTAATATAAACATTGTCCAACAGTAATAAACCTCTAACAACGCAAGACCAATGTTATATGAACATTGTCCAAGGGTCATACACCTCTAACAAAGCTAGACCAATGTATTATGAACATTGTCCAAGGGTCATACACCTCTAACAACGCAAGACTAATGTTATATGAACATTGTCCGAGGGTCATACACCTCTAACAAGGCAAGACCAATGTAATATGAACATTTTTCAAGGGTCATACACCTCTAACAAGGCAAGACCAATGTAATATGAACACTATCTATGGTCATACACCTCTAACAAGGCAAGACCAATGTAATATGAACATTGTCCAAGGGTCATACACCTCTAACAATGCAAGACTAATGTAATATGAACACTATCTATGGTCATACACCTCTAACAAGGCAAGACCAATGTTTTTTTAACATTGTCCAAGGGTCATACACCTCTAACAACGCAAGACTTATGTTATATGAACATTGTCCGAGGGTGATACACCTCTAACAAGGCAAGATCAATGTTATATGAACATTGTCCAAGGGTCATACACCTCTAACAACGCAAGATCAATGTTATATGAACATTGTCCAAGGGTCATACACCTCTAACAACGCAAGATCAATGTTATATGAACATTGTCCGAGGGTTATACACCTCTAACAACGCAAGACTAATGTTATATGAACATTGTCCGAGGGTCATTTACCTCTAACAAGGCAAGACCAATGTAATATGAACATTTTTCAAGGGTCATACACCTCTAAAAAGGCAAGACCAATGTAATATGAACACTATCTATGGTCATACACCTCTAACAAGGCAAGACCAATGTAATATGAACATTGTCCAAGGGTCATACACCTCTAACAAGGCAAGACCAATGTAATATAAACATTGTCCAAGGGTCATACACCTCTAACAAGGCAAGACCAATGTAATATGAACATTGTCCAAGGGTCATACACCTCTAACAACGCAAGACTTATGTTATATGAACATTATCCGAGGGTGATACACCTCTAACAAGGCAAGACCAATGTAATATGAACATTGTCCAAGGGTCATACACCTCTAACAAGGCAAGACCAATGTAATATAAACATTGTCCAAGGGTCATACACCTCTAACAAGGCAAGACCAATGTAATATGAACATTGTCCAAGGGTCATACACCTCTAACAACGCAAGACTTATGTTATATGAACATTATCCGAGGGTGATACACCTCTAACAAGGCAAGACCAATGTAATATGAACATTGTTCAAGGGTCATACACCTCTAACAAGGCAAGACCAATGTAATATGAACATTGTTCAAGGGGCATACACATCTAACAACGCAAGTCTAAAGTAATATGAACACTATCTATGGTCATACACCTCTAACAAGGCAAGACCAATGTTTTATGAACATTGTCCAAGGATCATACACCTCTAACAACGCAAGATCAATGTTATATGAACATTGTCCGAGGGTCATACACCTCTAACAAGGCAAGACCAATGTTTTATGAACATTGTCCAAGGGTCATACACCTCTAATAATGCAAGACTAATGTAATATGAACACTATCTATGGTCATACACCTCTAACAAGGCAAGACCAATGTAATATGAACATTGTCCAAGTGTCATACACCTCTAACAAGGCAAGACTTATGTTATATGAACATTGTCCGAGGGTGATACACCTCTAACAAGGCAAGACCAATGTAATATGAACATTGTTCAAGGGTCATGCACCTCTAACAAGGCAAGACCAATGTAATATGAACATTGTTCAAGGGTCATACACATCTAACAACGCAAGTCTAAAGTAATATGAACACTATCTATGGTCATACACCTCTAAAAAGGCAAGACCAATGTTTTATGAACATTGTCCAAGGGTCATACACCTCTAACAAGGCAAGACCAATGTTTTATGAACATTGTCCAAGGGTCATACATCTCTAACAAGGCAAGACCAAAGTAGAATGAACATTGTCCAAGGGTCATACACCTCTAACAAGGCAAGACCAATGTAATATAAACATTGTCCAAGGGTCATACACCTCTAACAATGCAAGACTAATGTAAAATAAACATTGTCCAAGTGTCATACACCTCTAACAACGCAAGACCAATTTAATATGCACATTGTCCAAGGGTCATTCATCTCTAACAACGCAAGACCAATGTAATATGAAAATTGTCCAAGGGTCATACACCTCTAACAATGCAAGACTAATGTAATATGAACACTATCTATGGGCATACACCTCTAACAAGGCAAGACCAATGTTATTTGAACATTGTCCAAGGGTCATACACCTCTAACAACGCATGACCAATGTTATATGAACATTGTCCGAGGGTCATACACCTCTAACAAGGCAAGACCAATGTTTTATGAACATTGTCCAAGGGTCATACACCTTTAACAAAGCTAGACCAACGTAATATGAACATTATCTATGGTCATACACCTCTAACAAGGCAAGACCAATGTAATATAAACATTGTCCAAGGGTCATACACCTCTAACAACACAAGACCAATGTTATATGAACATTGTCCAAGGGTCTTACACTTCTAACAAGGCAAGACCAATGTTATATGCACATTGTCCAAGGGTCATACACCTCTAACAAGGCAAGACCAATGTTTAAGAACATTGTCCAAGGGTCATACACCTTTAACAAAGCTAGACCAACGTATTATGAACACTATCTATGGTCATACACCTCTAACAAGGCAAGACCATTGCAATATAAACATTGTCCAAGGGTAATACACCTCTAACAACGCAAGACCAATGTTACATGAACATTGTCCAAGGGTCATACACCTGTAACAAAGCTAGACTAATGTTATATGAAAAGTGTCCAAGGGTCATACACCTCTAACAACGCAAGACTAATGTTATATGAACATTGTCCAAGGGTCATACACCTCTAACAACGCAAGACCAATGTTATATGAACACTGTCCAAGGGTCATACACCTCTAACAAGGCAAGACCAATGTTATATGCACATTGTCCAAGGGTCATACACCTCTAACAAGGCAAGACCAATGTAATAAAAACATTGTCCAAGGGTCATACACTTCTAACAATGCAAGACCAATGTTATATGAACATTGTCCAAGGGTCATACACCTCTAACAAGGCAAGACCAATGTTATATGCACATTGTCCAAGGGTCACACACCTCTAACAAGGCAAGACCAATGTTTTATGAACATTGTCCAAGGGTCATACACCTTTAACAAAGCTAGACCAACGTAATATGAACACTATCTATGGTCATACACCTCTAACAAGGCAAGACCATTGTAATATAAACATTGTCCAAGGGTAATACACCTCTAACAACGCAAGACCAATGTTGTATGAACATTGTCCAAGGGTCATACACCTGTAACAAAGCTAGACCAATGTATTATGAAAAGTGTCCAAGGGTCATACACCTCTAACAACGCAAGACTAATGTTATATGAACATTGTCCGAGGGTCATACACCTCTAACAATGCAAGACTAATGTAATATGAACACTATCTATGGTCATACACCTCTAACAAGGCAAGACCAATGAAATATGAACATTGTCCAAGGGTCATAAACCTCTAACAACGCAAGATCAATGTTATATGAACATTGTCCGAGGGTCATACACCTCTAACAAGGCAAGACCAATGTTATATGAACATTGTCCGAGGGTCATACACCACTAACAAGGCAAGACCAATGTAATATGAACATTGTCCAAGGGTCATACACCTCTAAAAACGCAAGACCAATGTAATATGAACATTGTTCAAGGGTCATACACATCTAACAACGCAAGTCTAAAGTAATATGAACACTATCTATGATCATTCACCTCTAACAAGGCAAGACCAATGTAATATGAACATTGTTCAAGGGTCATACACCTCTAACAAGGCAAGACCAATGTAATATGAACATTGTTCAAGGGTCATACACATCTAACAACGCAAGTCTAAAGTAATATGAACACTATCTATGGTCATGCACCTCTAAGAAGGCAAGACCAATGTTTTATGAACATTGTCCAAGGATCATACAACTCTAACAACGCAAGATCAATGTTATATGAACATTGTCCGAGGGTCATACACCTCTAACAATGCAAGACCAATGTTTTATGAACATTGTCCAAGGGTCATACACCTCTAATAATGCAAGACTAATGTAATATGAACACTATCTATGGTCATACACCTCTAACAAGGCAAGACCAATGTTTTTTTAACATTGTCCAAGGGTCATACACCTCTAACAACGCAAGACTTATGTTATATGAACATTGTCCGAGGGTGATACACCTCTAACAAGGCAAGACCAATGTAATATGAACATTGTTCAAGGGTCATGCATCTCTAACAAGGCAAGACCAATGTAATATGAACATTGTTCAAGGGTCATACACATCTAACAACGCAAGTCTAAAGTAATATGAACAATATCTATGGTCATATACCTTTAACAAGGCAAGACCAATGTTTTATGAACATTGTCCAAGGGTCATACACCTCTAACAAGGCAAGACCAATGTTTTATGAACATTGTCCAAGGGTCATACACCTCTAACAAGGCAAGACCAAAGTAGAATGAACATTGTCCAAGGGTCATACACCTCTAACAAGGCAAGACCAATGTAATATAAACATTGTCCAAGGGTCATACACCTCTAAGAACGCAAGACCAATGTTATATGAACATTGTCCAAGGGTCATACACCTCTAACAAGGCAAGACCAATGTTATATGCACATTGTCCAAGGGTCATACACCTCTAACAAGGCAAGACCAATGTAATATAAACATTCTCCAAGGGTCATACACCTTCAACAAAGCTAGACCAACGTAATATGAACACTATCTATGGTCATACACCTCTAACAAGGCAAGACCAATGTAATATAAACATTGTCCAAGGGTAATACACCTCTAACAACGCAAGACCAATGTTATATGAACATTGTCCAAGGGTCATACAACTTTAATAATGCAAGACCAATGTAATATGAACACTATCTATGGTCATACACCTCTAACAAGGCAAGACCAATGTTTTTTAACATTGTCCAAGGGTCATACACCTCTAACAACGCAAGATTTATGTTATATGAACATTGTCCGAGGGTGATACACCTGTAACAAGGCAAGACCAATGTAATATGAACATTGTTCAAGGGTCATACACCTCTAACAACGCAAGATCAATGTTATATGAACATTGTCCGAGGGTCACACACCTCTAACAAGGCAAGACCAATGTTTTTTTAACATTGTCCAAGGGTCATACACCTCTAACAACGCAAGACTTATGTTATATGAACATTGTCCGAGGGTGATACACCTCTAACAAGGCAAGACCAATGTAATATGAACATTGTCCGAGGGTGATACACCTCTAACAAGGCAAAACCAATGTAATATGAACATTGTTTAAGGGTCATACACCTCTAATAATGCAAGACTAATGTAATATGAACATTGTCCAAGGGTCATACACCTCTAACAACGCAAGATCAATGTTATATGAACATTGTCCGAGGGTCATACACCTCTAACAAGGCAAGAACAATGTAATATGAACATTGTTCAAGGGTCATACACCTCTAACAAGGCAAGACCAATGTAATATGAACATTGTTCACGGGTCATACACATCTAACAACGCAAGTCTAAAGTAATATGAACACTATCTATGGTCATACACCTCTAACAAGGCAAGACCAATGTTTTATGAACATTGTCCAAGGAACATACACCTCTAACAACGCCAGATCAATGTTATATGAACATTGTCCGAGGGTTATACACCTCTAACAAGGCAAGACCAATGTTTTATGAACATTGTCCAAGGGTCATACACCTCTAATAATGCAAGACTAATGTAATATGAACACTATCTATGGTCATACACCTCTAACAAGGCAAGACCAATGTTTTATGAACATTGTCCAAGGGTCATACACCTCTAATAATGCAAGACTAATGTAATATGAACACTATCTATGGTCATACACCTCTAACAACGCAAGTCTAAAGTAATATGAATACTATCTATGGTCATACACATCTAACAAGGCAAGACCAATGTTTTATGAACATTGTCCAAGGGTCATACACCTCTAACAAGGCAAGACCAATGTTTTATGAACATTGTCCAAGGGTCATACATCTCTAACAAGGCAAGACCAAAGTAGAATGAACATTGTCCAAGGGTCATACACCTCTAACAAGGCAAGACCAATGTAATATAAACATTGTCCAAGGGTCATACACCTCTAACAATGCAAGACTAATGTAAAATAAACATTGTCCAAGTGTCATACACTTCTAACAACGCAAGACCAATTTAATATGCACATTGTCCAAGGGTCATTCATCTCTAACAACGCAAGACCAATGTTATATGAACATTGTCCAAGGGTCATACACCTCTAACAATGCAAGACTAATGTAATATGAACACTATCTATGGGCATACACCTCTAACAAGGCAAGACCAATGTTATTTGAACATTGTCCAAGGGTCATACACCTCTAACAAGGCAAGACCAATGTAATATGAACATTGTTCAAGGGTCATACACATCTAACAACGCAAGTCTAAAGTAATATGAACACTATCTATGGTCATACACCTCTGACAAGGCAAGACCAATGTTTTATGAACATTGTCCAAGGAACATACACCTCTAACAACGCCAGATCAATGTTATATGAACATTGTCCGAGGGTTATACACCTCTAACAAGGCAAGACCAATGTTTTATGAACATTGTCCAAGGGTCATACACCTCTAATAATGCAAGACTAATGTAATATGAACACTATCTATGGTCATACACCTCTAACAAGGCAAGACCAATGTTTTATGAACATTGTCCAAGGGTCATACACCTCTAATAATGCAAGACTACTGTAATATGAACACTATCTATGGTCATACACCTCTAACAACGCAAGTCTAAAGTAATATGAATACTATCTATGGTCATACACATCTAACAAGGCAAGACCAATGTTTTATGAACATTGTCCAAGGGTCATACACCTCTAATAATGCAAGACTACTGTAATATGAACACTATCTATGGTCATACACCTCTAACAACGCAAGTCTAAAGTAATATGAATACTATCTATGGTCATACACATCTAACAAGGCAAGACCAATGTTTTATGAACATTGTCCAAGGGTCATACACCTCTAATAAGGCAAGACCAATGTAATATAAACATTGTCCAAGGGTCATACACCTCTAACAATGCAAGACTAATGTAAAATAAACATTGTCCAAGTGTCATACACTTCTAACAACGCAAGACCAATTTAATATGCACATTGTCCAAGGGTCATTCATCTCTAACAACGCAAGACCAATGTTATATGAACATTGTCCAAGGGTCATACACCTCTAACAATGCAAGACTAATGTAATATGAACACTATCTATGGGCATACACCTCTAACAAGGCAAGACCAATGTTATTTGAACATTGTCCAAGGGTCATACACCTCTAACAACGCATGACCAATGTTATATGAACATTGTTCGAGGGTCATACACCTCTAACAAGGCAAGACCAATGTTTTATGAACATCGTCCAAGGGTCATATACCTTTAACAAAGCTAGACCAACGTAATATAAACATTATCTATGGTCATACACCTCTAACAAGGCAAGACCAATGTAATATAAACATTGTCCAAGGGTCATACACCTCTAACAACGCAAGACCAATGTTATATGAACATTGTCCAAGGGTCTTACACCTCTAACAAGGCAAGACCAATGTTATATGCACATTGTCCAAGGGTCATACACCTCTAACAAGGCAAGACCAATGTTTAATAACATTGTCCAAGGGTCATACACCTTTAACAAAGCTAAACCAACGTAATATGAACACTATCTATGGTCATACACCTCTAACAAGGCAAGACCATTGTAATATAAACATTGTCCAAGGGTAATACACCTCTAACAACGCAAGACCAATGTTATATGAACATTGTCCAAGGGTCATACACCTGTAACAAAGCTAGACCAATGTATTATGAAAAGTGTCCAAGGGTCATACACCTCTAACAACGCAAGACTAATGTTATATGAACATTGTCCAAGGGTCATACACTTCTAACAACGCAAGACCAATGTTATATGAACATTGTCCAAGGGTCATACATCTCTAACAAGGCAAGACCAATGTTATATGCACATTGTCCAAGGGTTATACACCTCTAACAAGGCAAGACCAATGTAATATAAACATTGTCCAAGGGTCATACACCTCTAACAATGCAAGACCAATGTTATATGATTATTGTCCAAGGGTCATACACCTCTAACAAGGCAAGACCAATGTTATATGCACATTGTCCAAGGGTCACACACCTCTAACAAGGCAAGACCAATGTTTTATGAACATTGTCCAAGGGTCATACACCTTTAACAAAGCTAGACCAACGTAATATGAACACTATCTATGGTCATACACCTCTAACAAGGCAAGACCATTGTAATATAAACATTGTCCAAGGGTAATACACCTCTAACAACGCAAGACCAATGTTATATGAACATTGTCCAAGGGTCATACATCTCTAACAAGGCAAGACCAATGTTATATGCACATTGTCCAAGGGTCATATACCTCTAACAAGGCAAGACTAATGTAATATAAACATTGTCCAAGGGTCATACACCTCTAACAATGCAAGACCAATGTTATATGATTATTGTCCAAGGGTCATACACCTCTAACAAGGCAAGACCAATGTTATATGAAAATTGTCCAAGGGTCACACACCTCTAACAAGGCAAGACCAATGTTTTATGAACATTGTCCAAGGGTCATACACCTTTAACAAAGCTAGACCAACGTAATATGAACACTATCTATGGTCATACACCTCTAACAAGGCAAGACCATTGTAATATAAACATTGTCCAAGGGTAATACACCTCTAACAACGCAAGACCAATGTTATATGAACATTGTCCAACGGTCATACGCCTGTAACAAAGCTAGACCAATGTATTATGAAAAATGTCCAAGGGTCATACACCTCTAACAACGAAAGACTAATGTTATATGAACATTGTCCGAGGGTCATACACCTCTAACAATGCAAGACTAATGTAATATGAACACTATCTATGGGCATACACCTCTAACAAGGCAAGACCAATGTAATATGAACATTGTCCAAGGGTCATACACCTCTAACAACGCAAGATCAATGTTATATGAACATTGTCCGAGGGTCATACACCTCTAACAATCCAAGACTAATGTAATATGAACACTATCTATGGTCATACACCTCTAACAAGGCAAGACCAATGTAATATGAACATTGTCCAAGGGTCATACACCTCTAACAACGCAAGATCAATGTTATATGAACATTGTCCGAGTGTCATACACCTCTAACAAGGCAAGACCAATGTTATATGAACATTGTCCGAGGGTCATACACGTCTAACAAGGCAAGACCAATGTAATATGAACATTGTCCAAGGGTCATACACATCTAACAACGCAAGTCTAAAGTAATATGAACACTATCTATGATCATACACCTCTAACAAGGCAAGACCAATGTAATATGAACATTGTTCAAGGGTCATACACCTCTAACAAGGCAAGACCAATGTAATATGAACATTGTTCAAGGGTCATACACATCTAACAACGCAAGTCTAAAGTAATATGAACACTATCTATGGTCATACACCTCTAACAAGGCAAGACCAATGTTTTATGAACATTGTCCAAGGATCATACAACTCTATCAACGCAAGATCAATGTTATATGAACATTGTCCGAGGGTCATACACCTCTAACAAGGCAAGACCAATGTTTTATGAACATTGTCCAAGGGTCATACACCTCTAATAATGCAAGACTAATGTAATATGAACACTATCTATGGTCATACACCTCTAACAAGGCAACACCAATGTTTTTTTAACATTGTCCAAGGGTCATACACCTCTAACAAGGCAAGACCAATGTAATATAAACATTATCCAAGGGTCATACACCTCTAACAACGCAAGACCAATGTTATATGAACATTATCCAAGGGTCATACACCTGTAACAAGGCAAGACCAATGTTATATGCACATTGTCCAAGGGTCATACACCTCTAACAAGGCAAGACCAATGTAATATAAACATTGTCCAAGGGTCATACACCTTCAACAAAGCTAGACCAACGTAATATGAACACTATCTATGGTCATACACCTCTAACAAGGCAAGACCAATGTAATATAAACATTGTCCAAGGGTAATACACCTCTAACAACGCAAGACCAATGTTATATGAACATTGTCCAAGGGTCATACACCTGTAACAAAGCTAGACCAATGTATTATGAACATTGTCCAAGGGTCATACACCTCTAATAATGCAAGACTAATGTAATATGAACACTATCTATGGTCATACACCTCTAACAAGGCAAGACCAATGTTTTATGAACATTGTCCGAGGGTGATACACCTCTAACAAGGCAAGACCAATGTAATATGAACATTGTTCAAGGGTCATACACCTCTAACAACGCAAGATCAATGTTATATGAACGTTGTCCAAGGGTCATACACCTCTTACAAGGCCAGACCAATGTTTTTTTAACATTGTCCAAGGGTCATACACCTCTAACAACGCAAGATTTATGTTATATGAACATTGTCCGAGGGTGATACACCTCAAACAAGGCAAGACCAATGTAATATGAACATTGTTCAAGGGTCATACACCTCTAACAACGCAAGATCAATGTTATATGAACATTGTCCGAGGATCATAAACCTCTAACAAGGCAAGACCAATGTTTTTTTAACATTGTCCAAGGGTCATACACCTCTAACAATGCAAGATCAATGTTATATGAACATTGTCCGAGGGTGATACACCTCTAACAAGGCAAGACCAATGTAATATGAACAATGTTCAAGGGTCATACACCTCTAACAAGGCAAGACCAATGTAATATGAACATTGTTCAAGGGTCATACACCTCTAACAACGCAAGATCAATGTTATATGAACATTGTCCGAGGGTCATACACCTCTAACAAGGCAAGACCAATGTTTTATGAACATTGTCCAAGGGTCAGACACCTCTAATAATGCAAGACTAATGTAATATGAACATTGTCCAAGGGTCATACACCTCTAACAACGCAAGATCAATGTTATATGAACATTGTCCGAGGGTCATACACCTCTAACAAGGAAAGACCAATGTAATATGAACATTGTTCAAGGGTCATACACCTCTAACAAGGCAAGACCAATGTAATAAAAACATTGTCCAAGGGTCATACACTTCTAACAATGCAAGACCAATGTTATATGAAGATTGTCCAAGGGTCATACACCTCTAACAAGGCAAGACCAATGTTATATGCACATTGTCCAAGGGTCACACACCTCTAACAAGGCAAGACCAATGTTTTATGAACATTGTCCAAGGGTCATACACCTTTAACAAAGCTAGACCAACGTAATATGAACACTATCTATGGTCATACACCTCTAACAAGGCAAGACCATTGTAATATAAACATTGTCCAAGGGTAATACACCTCTAACAACGCAAGACCAATGTTGTATGAACATTGTCCAAGGGTCATTCACCTGTAACAAAGCTAGACCAATGTATTATGAAAAGTGTCCAAGGGTCATACACCTCTAACAACGCAAGACTAATGTTATATGAACATTGTCCGAGGGTCATACACCTCTAACAATGCAAGACTAATGTAATATGAACACTATCTATGGTCATACACCTCTAACAAGGCAAGACCAATGAAATATGAACATTGTCCAAGGGTCATAAACCTCTAACAACGCAAGATCAATGTTATATGAACATTGTCCGAGGGTCATACACCTCTAACAAGGCAAGACCAATGTTATATGAACATTGTCCGAGGGTCATACACCACTAACAAGGCAAGACCAATGTAATATGAACATTGTCCAAGGGTCATACACCTCTAACAACGCAAGACCAATGTAATATGAACATTGTTCAAGGGTCATACACATCTAACAACGCAAGTCTAAAGTAATATGAACACTATCTATGATCATTCACCTCTAACAAGGCAAGACCAATGTAATATGAACATTGTTCAAGGGTCATACACCTCTAACAAGGCAAGACCAATGTAATATGAACATTGTTCAAGGGTCATACACATCTAACAACGCAAGTCTAAAGTAATATGAACACTATCTATGGTCATGCAGCTCTAAGAAGGCAAGACCAATGTTTTATGAACATTGTCCAAGGATCATACAACTCTAACAACGCAAGATCAATGTTATATGAACATTGTCCGAGGGTCATACACCTCTAACAATGCAAGACCAATGTTTTATGAACATTGTCCAAGGGTCATACACCTCTAATAATGCAAGACTAATGTAATATGAACACTATCTATGGTCATACACCTCTAACAAGGCAAGACCAATGTTTTTTTAACATTGTCCAAGGGTCATACACCTCTAACAACGCAAGACTTATGTTATATGAACATTGTCCGAGGGTGATACACCTCTAACAAGGCAAGACCAATGTAATATGAACATTGTTCAAGGGTCATGCATCTCTAACAAGGCAAGACCAATGTAATATGAACATTGTTCAAGGGTCATACACATCTAACAACGCAAGTCTAAAGTAATATGAACAATATCTATGGTCATATACCTTTAACAAGGCAAGACCAATGTTTTATGAACATTGTCCAAGGGTCATACACCTCTAACAAGGCAAGACCAATGTTTTATGAACATTGTCCAAGGGTCATACACCTCTAACAAGGCAAGACCAAAGTAGAATGAACATTGTCCAAGGGTCATACACCTCTAACAAGGCAAGACCAATGTAATATAAACATTGTCCAAGGGTCATACACCTCTAAGAACGCAAGACCAATGTTATATGAACATTGTCCAAGGGTCATACACCTCTAACAAGGCAAGACCAATGTTATATGCACATTGTCCAAGGGTCATACACCTCTAACAAGGCAAGACCAATGTAATATAAACATTCTCCAAGGGTCATACACCTTCAACAAAGCTAGACCAACGTAATATGAACACTATCTATGGTCATACACCTCTAACAAGGCAAGACCAATGTAATATAAACATTGTCCAAGGGTAATACACCTCTAACAACGCAAGACCAATGTTATATGAACATTGTCCAAGGGTCATACAACTTTAATAATGCAAGACCAATGTAATATGAACACTATCTATGGTCATACACCTCTAACAAGGCAAGACCAATGTTTTTTTAACATTGTCCAAGGGTCATACACCTCTAACAACGCAAGATTTATGTTATATGAACATTGTCCGAGGGTGATACACCTGTAACAAGGCAAGACCAATGTAATATGAACATTGTTCAAGGGTCATACACCTCTAACAACGCAAGATCAATGTTATATGAACATTGTCCGAGGGTCACACACCTCTAACAAGGCAAGACCAATGTTTTTTTAACATTGTCCAAGGGTCATACACCTCTAACAACGCAAGACTTATGTTATATGAACATTGTCCGAGGGTGATACACCTCTAACAAGGCAAGACCAATGTAATATGAACATTGTCCGAGGGTGATACACCTCTAACAAGGCAAAACCAATGTAATATGAACATTGTTTAAGGGTCATACACCTCTAATAATGCAAGACTAATGTAATATGAACATTGTCCAAGGGTCATACACCTCTAACAACGCAAGATCAATGTTATATGAACATTTTCCGAGGGTCATACACCTCTAACAAGGCAAGAACAATGTAATATGAACATTGTTCAAGGGTCATACACCTCTAACAAGGCAAGACCAATGTAATATGAACATTGTTCACGGGTCATACACATCTAACAACGCAAGTCTAAAGTAATATGAACACTATCTATGGTCATACACCTCTAACAAGGCAAGACCAATGTTTTATGAACATTGTCCAAGGAACATACACCTCTAACAACGCCAGATCAATGTTATATGAACATTGTCCGAGGGTTATACACCTCTAACAAGGCAAGACCAATGTTTTATGAACATTGTCCAAGGGTCATACACCTCTAATAATGCAAGACTAAAGTAATATGAACACTATCTATGGTCATACACCTCTAACAAGGCAAGACCAATGTTTTATGAACATTGTCCAAGGGTCATACACCTCTAATAATGCAAGACTAATGTAATATGAACACTATCTATGGTCATACACCTCTAACAACGCAAGTCTAAAGTAATATGAATACTATCTATGGTCATACACATCTAACAAGGCAAGACCAATGTTTTATGAACATTGTCCAAGGGTCATACACCTCTAACAAGGCAAGACCAATGTTTTATGAACATTGTCCAAGGGTCATACATCTCTAACAAGGCAAGACCAAAGTAGAATGAACATTGTCCAAGGGTCATACACCTCTAACAAGGCAAGACCAATGTAATATAAACATTGTCCAAGGGTCATACACCTCTAACAATGCAAGACTAATGTAAAATAAACATTGTCCAAGTGTCATACACTTCTAACAACGCAAGACCAATTTAATATGCACATTGTCCAAGGGTCATTCATCTCTAACAACGCAAGACCAATGTTATATGAACATTGTCCAAGGGTCATACACCTCTAACAATGCAAGACTAATGTAATATGAACACTATCTATGGGCATACACCTCTAACAAGGCAAGACCAATGTTATTTGAACATTGTCCAAGGGTCATACACCTCTAACAAGGCAAGACCAATGTAATATGAACATTGTTCAAGGGTCATACACATCTAACAACGCAAGTCTAAAGTAATATGAACACTATCTATGGTCATACACCTCTGACAAGGCAAGACCAATGTTTTATGAACATTGTCCAAGGAACATACACCTCTAACAACGCCAGATCAATGTTATATGAACATTGTCCGAGGGTTATACACCTCTAACAAGGCAAGACCAATGTTTTATGAACATTGTCCAAGGGTCATACACCTCTAATAATGCAAGACTAATGTAATATGAACACTATCTATGGTCATACACCTCTAACAAGGCAAGACCAATGTTTTATGAACATTGTCCAAGGGTCATACACCTCTAATAATGCAAGACTAATGTAATATGAACACTATCTATGGTCATACACCTCTAACAACGCAAGTCTAAAGTAATATGAATACTATCTATGGTCATACACATCTAACAAGGCAAGACCAATGTTTTATGAACATTGTCCAAGGGTCATACACCTCTAACAAGGCAAGACCAATGTAATATAAACATTGTCCAAGGGTCATACACCTCTAACAATGCAAGACTAATGTAAAATAAACATTGTCCAAGTGTCATACACTTCTAACAACGCAAGACCAATTTAATATGCACATTGTCCAAGGGTCATTCATCTCTAACAACGCAAGACCAATGTTATATGAACATTGTCCAAGGGTCATACACCTCTAACAATGCAAGACTAATGTAATATGAACACTATCTATGGGCATACACCTCTAACAAGGCAAGACCAATGTTATTTGAACATTGTCCAAGGGTCATACACCTCTAACAACGCATGACCAATGTTATATGAACATTGTTCGAGGGTCATACACCTCTAACAAGGCAAGACCAATGTTTTATGAACATCGTCCAAGGGTCATATACCTTTAACAAAGCTAGACCAACGTAATATAAACATTATCTATGGTCATACACCTCTAACAAGGCAAGACCAATGTAATATAAACATTGTCCAAGGGTCATACACCTCTAACAACGCAAGACCAATGTTATATGAACATTGTCCAAGGGTCTTACACCTCTAACAAGGCAAGACCAATGTTATATGCACATTGTCCAAGGGTCATACACCTCTAACAAGGCAAGACCAATGTTTAATAACATTGTCCAAGGGTCATACACCTTTAACAAAGCTAAACCAACGTAATATGAACACTATCTATGGTCATACACCTCTAACAAGGCAAGACCATTGTAATATAAACATTGTCCAAGGGTAATACACCTCTAACAACGCAAGACCAATGTTATATGAACATTGTCCAAGGGTCATACACCTGTAACAAAGCTAGACCAATGTATTATGAAAAGTGTCCAAGGGTCATACACCTCTAACAACGCAAGACTAATGTTATATGAACATTGTCCAAGGGTCATACACCTCTAACAACGCAAGACCAATGTTATATGAACATTGTCCAAGGGTCATACATCTCTAACAAGGCAAGACCAATGTTATATGCACATTGTCCAAGGGTCATACACCTCTAACAAGGCAAGACCAATGTAATATAAACATTGTCCAAGGGTCATACACCTCTAACAATGCAAGACCAATGTTATATGATTATTGTTTAAGGGTCATACACCTCTTACAAGGCAAGACCAATGTTATATGCACATTGTCCAAGGGTCACACACCTCTAACAAGGCAAGACCAATGTTTTATGAACATTGTCCAAGGGTCATACACCTTTAACAAAGCTAGACCAACGTAATATGAACACTATCTATGGTCATACACCTCTAACAAGGCAAGACCATTGTAATATAAACATTGTCCAAGGGTAATACACCTCTAACAACGCAAGACCAATGTTATATGAACATTGTCCAAGGGTCATACATCTCTAACAAGGCAAGACCAATGTTATATGCACATTGTCCAAGGGTCATACACCTCTAACAAGGCAAGACTAATGTAATATAAACATTGTCCAAGGGTCATACACCTCTAACAATGCAAGACCAATGTTATATGATGATTGTCCAAGGGTCATACACCTCTAACAAGGCAAGACCAATGTAATATGAACATTGTTCAAGGGTCATACACCTCTAACAAGGCAAGACCAATGTAATATGAACATTGTTCAAGGGTCATACACCTTCAACAAAGCTAGACCAACGTAATATGAACACTATCTATGGTCATACACCTCTAACAAGGCAAGACCAATGTAATATAAACATTGTCCAAGGGTCATACACCTCTAACAACGCAAGATCAATGTTATATGAACATTGTCCAAGGGTCATACACCTCTTACAAGGCAAGACCAATGTTATATGCACATTGTCCAAGGGTCATACACCTCTAACAAGGCAAGACCAATGTAATATAAACATTGTCCAAGGGTCATACACCTCTAACAATGCAAGACCAATGTTATATGAACATTGTCCAAGGGTCATACACCTCTAACAAGGCAAGACCAATGTTATATGCACATTGTCAAAGGGTCACACACCTCTAACAAGGCAAGACCAATGTTTTATGAACATTGTCCAAGGGTCATACACCTTTAACAAAGCTAGACCAACGTAATATGAACACTATCTATGGTCATACACCTCTAACAAGGCAAGACCATTGTAATATAAACATTGTCCAAGGGTAATACACCTGTAACAAAGCTAGACCAATGTATTATGAAAAGTGTCCAAGGTTCATACACCTCTAACAACGCAAGACTAATGTTATATGAACATTGTCCGAGGGTGATACACCTCTAACAAGGCAAGACCAATGTAATAGGAACATTTTTCAAGGGTCATACACCTCTAACAACGCAAGACCAATGTAATATGAACATTGTCCAAGTGTCATACACCTCTAACAATGCAAGACTAATGTAATATGAACACTATCTATGGTCACACACCTCTAACAAGGCAAGATCAATGTAATATGAACATTGTTCAAGGGTCATACACATCTAACAAGGCAAGACCAATGTAATATGAACATTGTTCAAGGGTCATACACCTCTAACAAGGCAAGACCAATGTAATATGAACATTGTTCAAGGGTCATACACCTCTAACAACGCAAGATCAATGTTATATGAACATTGTCCGAGGGTCATACACCTCTAACAAGGCAAGACCAATGTTTTATGAACATTGTCCAAGGGTCATACACCTCTAATAATGCTAGACTAATGTAATATGAACATTGTCCAAGGGTCATACACCTCTAACAACGCAAGATCAATGTTTTATGAACATTGTCCAAGGGTCATACACCTCTAATAATGCTAGACTAATGTAATATGAACATTGTCCAAGGGTCATACACCTCTAACAACGCAAGATCAATGTTATATGAACATTGTCCGAGGGTGATACACCTCTAACAAGGCAAGACCAATGTAATAGGAACATTTTTCAAGGGTCATACATCTCTAACAACGTAAGACCAATGTAATATGAACATTGTCCAAGTGTCATACACCTCTAACAATGCAAGACTAATGTAATATGAACACTATCTATGGTCATAGACCTCTAACAAGGCAAGACCATTGTAATATAAACATTGTCCAAGGGTAATAGACCTCTAACAACGCAAGACCAATGTAATATGAACATTTTTCAAGGGTCATACACCTCTAACAAGGCAAGACCAATGTAATATGAACATTGTCCAAAGGTCATACACCTCTAACAACGCAAGATCAATGTTATATGAACATTGTCCGAGGGTCATACACCTCTAATAATGCAAGACTAATGTAATATGAACACTATCTATGGTCATACACCTCTAACAAGGCAAGACCAATGTAATATGAACATTTTTCAAGGGTCATGCACCTCTAGCAACGCAAGACCAATGTAATATGAACATTGTCCAAGGGTCATACACCTCTAATAATGCAAGACTAATGTAATATGAACACTATCTATGGTCATACACCTCTAACAAGGCAAGACCAATGTAATATGAACATTTTTCAAGGGTCATGCACCTCTAACAACGCAAGACCAATGTAATATGAACATTGTCCAAGGTTCATACACCTCCAACAAGGCAAGACCAATGTAATATGAACATTGTCCAAGGGTCATACACCTCTAACAACGCAAGACCAATTTTATATGAACATTGTTCAAGGGTCATACACATCCAACAACGCAAGTCTAAAGTAATAGGAACACTATCTATGATCATACACCTCTAACAAGGCAAGACCAATGTAATATGAACATTGTTCAAGGGTCATACACCTCTAACAATGCAAGACCAATGTAATATGAACATTTTTCAAGGGTCATACACCTCTAACAACGTAAGACCAATGTAATATGAACATTGTCAAAGTGTCATACACCTCTAACAATGCAAGACTAATGTAATATGAACACTATCTATGGTCATACACCTCTAACAAGGCAAGAACATTGTAATATAAACATTGTCCAAGGGTAATAGACCTCTAACAACGCAAGACCAATGTAATATGAACATTTTTCAAGTGTCATACACCTCTAACAAGGCAAGACCAATGTAATATGAACATTGTCCAAGGGTCATACACCTCTAACAACGCAAGATCAATGTTATATGAACATTGTCCGAGGGTCATACACCTCTAATAATGCAAGACTAATGTAATATGAACACTATCTTTGGTCATACACCTCTAACAAGGCAAGACCAATGTAATATGAACATTCTTCAAGGGTCATGCACCTCTAACAACGCAAGACCAATGTAATATGAACATTGTCCAAGGTTCATACACCTCCAACAAGGCAAGACCAATGTAATATGAACATTGTCCAAGGGTCATACACCTCTAACAACGCAAGACCAATGTAATATGAACATTGTTCAAGGGTCATACACATCCAACAACGCAAGTCTAAAGTAATATGAACACTATCTATGATCATACACCTCTAACAAGGCAAGACCAATGTAATATGAACATTGTTCAAGGGTCATACACCTCTAACAAGGCAAGACCAATGTAATATGAACATTGTTCAAGGGTCATACACATCTAACAACGCTAGTCTAAAGTAATATGAACACTATCTATGGTCATACACCTCTAACAAGGCAAGACCAATGTTTTATGAACATTGTCCAAGGATCATACAACTCTAATAACGCAAGATCAATGTTATATGAACATTGTCCGAGGGTCATACACCTCTAACAAGGCAAGATCAATGTTTTATGAACATTGTCCAAGGGTCATACACCTCTAATAATGCAAGACTAATGTAATATGAACACTATCTATGGTCATACACCTCTAACAAGGCAAGACCAATGTTTTTTTAACATTGTCCAAGGGTTATACACCTCTAACAACGCAAGACTTATGTTATATGAACATTGTCCGAGGGTGTTACACCTCTAACAAGGCAAGACCAATGTAATATGAACATTGTTCAAGGGTCATGCACCTCTAACAAGGCAAGACCAATGTAATATGAACATTGTTCAAGGGTCATACACATCTAACAACGCAAGTCTAAAGTAATATGAACACTATCTATGGTCATATACCTCTAACAAGGCAAGACCAATGTTTTATGAACATTGTCCAAGGGTCATACACCTCTAACAAGGCAAGACCAATGTTTTATGAACATTGTCCAAGGGTCATACACCTCTAACAAGGCAAGACCAAAGTAGAATGAACATTGTCCAAGGGTCATACACCTCTAAAAAGGCAAGACCAATGTAATATAAACATTGTCCAAGGGTCATACACTTCTAACAATGCAAGACTAATGTAAAATAAACATTGTCCGAGGATAATACCCCTCTAACAACGCAAGACTAATGTAATATGAACACTATCTATGGTCATACACCTCTAACAACGCAAGACCAATGTTATATGAACATTGTCCGAGGGTAATACATCTCTAACAAGGCAAGACCAATGTTATATGAACATTGTCCAAGGGTCATACACCTCTAACAATGCAAAACTAATGTAATATGAACACTATCTATGGGCATACACCTCTAACAAGGCAAGACCAATGTTATTTGAACATTGTCCAAGGGTCATACACCTCTAACAACGCATGACCAATGTTATATGAACATTGTCCGAGGGTCATACACCTCTAACAAGGCAAGATCAATGTTATATGAAAATTGTTCAAGGGTCATACACCTCTAACAAGGCAAGACCAATTATATATGCACATTGTCCAAGGGTCATTCATCTCTAACAACGCAAGACCAATGTTATATGAACATTGTCAGAGGGTCATACACCTCTAACAATGCAAGACTAATGTAATATGAACACTATCTATGGGCATACACCTCTAACAAGGCAAGACCAATGTTATTTGAACATTGTCCAAGGGTCATACACCTCTAACAACGCATGACCAATGTTATATGAACATTGTCCGAGGGTCATACACCTCTAACAAGGCAAGACCAATGTTTTATGAACATTGTCCAAGGGTCATACACCTTTAACAAAGCTAGACCAACGTAATATGAACACTATCTATGGTCATACACCTCTAACAAGGCAAGACCAATGTAATATAAACATTGTCCAAGGGTCATACACCTCTAACAACGCAAGACCAATGTTATATGAACATTGTCCAAGGGTCATACACCTCTAACAAGGCAAGACCAATGTTATATGCACATTGTCCAAGGGTCATACACCTCTAACAAGGCAAGACCAATGTAATATAAACATTGTCCAAGGGTCATACACCTTCAACAAAGCTAGACCAACGTAATATGAACACTATCTATGGTCATACACCTCTAACAAGGCAAGACCAATGTAATATGAACATTGTCCAAGGGTCATACACCTCGAACAAGGCAAGACCAATGTTTTTTTAACATTGTCAAAGGGTCATACACCTCTAACAACGCAAGATCAATGTTATATGAACATTGTCCGAGGGTGATACACCTCTAACAAGGCAAGACCAATGTAATATGAACATTGTTCAAGGGTCATACACCTCTAACAAGGCAGGACCAATGTAATATGAACATTGTTCAAGGGTCATACACCTCTAACAAGGCAAGACCAATTTAATATGAACATTGTTCAAGGGTCATACACCTTCAACAAAGCTAGACCAACGTAATATGAACACTATCTATGGTCGTACACCTCTAACAAGGCAAGACCAATGTAATATAAACATTGTCCAAGGGTAATACACCTCTAACAACGCAAGACCAATGTTATATGAAAATTGTCCAAGGGTCATACACCTGTAACAAAGCTAGACCAATGTATTATGAAAAGTGTCCAAGGGTCATACACCTCTAACAAGGCAAGACCAATGTTATATGAACATTGTCCAAGGGTCATACACCTCTAACAACGCAAGACCAATGTTATATGAACATTGTCCAAGGGTCATACACCTCTTACAAGGCAAGACCAATGTTATATGCACAATGTCCAAAGTTCATACACCTCTAACAAGGCAAGACCAATGTAATATAAACATTGTCCAAGGGTCATACACCTCTAACAACGCAAGACCAATGTTATATGAACATTGTCCAAGGGTCATACACCTCTAACAAGACAGGACCAATGTTATATGCACATTGTCCAAGGGTAACACACCTCTAACAAGGCAAGACCAATGTTTTATGAACATTGTCCAAGGGTCATACACCTTTAACAAAGCTAGACCAACGTAATATGAACACTATCTATGGTCATACACCTCTAACAAGGCAAGACCATTGTAATATAAACATTGTCCAAGGGTAATACACCTCTAACAACGCAAGACCAATGTTATATGAACATCGTCCAAGGGTCATACACCTGTAACAAAGCTAGACCAATGTATTATGAAAAGTGTCCAAGGGTCATACACCTCTAACAACGCAAGACTAATGTTATATGAATATTGTCCGAGGGTGATACACCTCTAACAAGGCAAGACCAATTTAATATGAACATTTTTCAAGGGTCATACACCTCTAACAACGCAAGACCAATGTAATATGAACATTGTCCAAGTGTCATACACCTCTAACAATGCAAGACTAATGTAATATGAACACTATCTATGGTCACACACCTCTAACAAGGCAAGATCAATGTAATATGAACATTGTTCAAGGGTCATACACCTCTAACAAGGCAAGACCAATGTAATATGAACATTGTTCAAGGGTCATACACCTCTAACAAGGCAAGACCAATGTAATATGAACATTGTTCAAGGGTCATACACGTCTAACAACGATAGATCAATGTTATATGAACATTGTCCGAGGGTCATACACCTCTAACAAGGCAAGACCAATGTTTTATGAACATTTTCCAAGGGTCATACACCTCTAATAATGCAAGACTAATGTAATATGAACACTATCTATGGTCATACACCTCTAACAAGGCAAGACCAATGTTTTTTTAACATTGTCCAAGGGTCATACACCTCTAACAACGCAAGACTTATGTTATATGAACATTGTCCGAGGGTGATACACCTCAAACAAGGCAAGACCAATGTAATATGAACATTGTTCAAGGGTCATGCACCTCTTAAAAGGCAAGACCAATGTAATATGAACATTGTCCAAGGGTCATACACCTCTAACAACGCAAGATCAATGTTATATGAACATTGTCCGAGGGTCATACACCTCTAATAATGCAAGACTAATGTAATATGAACACTATCTATGGTCATACACCTCTAACAAGGCAAGACCAATGTAATATGAACATTTTTCAAGGGTCATGCACCTCTAACAACGCAAGACCAATGTAATATGAACATTGTCCAAGGGTCATACACCTCTAATAATGCAAGACTAATGTAATATGAACACTATCTATGGTCATACACCTCTAACAAGGCAAGACCAATGTAATATGAACATTTTTCAAGGGTCATGCACCTCTAACAACGCAAGACCAATGTAATATGAACATTGTCCAAGGTTCATACATCTCCAACAAGGCAAGACCAATGTAATATGAACATTGTCCAAGGGTCATACACCTCTAACAACGCAAGATCAATGTAATATGAACATTGTTCAAGGGTCATACACATCCAACAACGCAAGTCTAAAGTAATATGAACACTATCTATGATCATACACCTCTAACAAGGCAAGACCAATGTAATATGAACATTGTTCAAGGGTCATACACCTCTAACAAGGCAAGACCAATTTAATATGAACATTTTTCAAGGGTCATACACCTCTAACAACGTAAGACCAATGTAATATGAACATTGTCCAAGTGTCATACACCTCTAACAATGCAAGACTAATGTAATATGAACACTATCTATGGTCATACACCTCTAACAAGGCAAGACCATTGTAATATAAACATTGTCCAAGGGTAATAGACCTCTAACTACGCAAGACCAATGTAATATGAACATTTTTCAAGGGTCATACACCTCTAACAAGGCAAGACCAATGTAATATGAACATTGTCCAAGGGTCATACACCTCTAACAACGCAAGATCAATGTTATATGAACATTGTCCGAAGGTCATACACCTCTAATAATGCAAGACTAATGTAATATGAACACTATTTATGGTCATACACCTCTAACAAGGCAAGACCAATGTAATATGAACATTCTTCAAGGGTCATGCACCTCTAACAACGCAAGACCAATGTAATATGAACATTGTCCAAGGGTCATACACCTCTAATAATGCAAGACTAATGTAATATGAACACTATCTATGGTCATACACCTCTAACAAGGCAAGACCAATGTGATATGAACATTTTTCAAGGGTCATGCACCTCTAACAACGCAAGACCAATGTAATATGAACATTGTCCAAGGTTCATACACCTCCAACAAGGCAAGACCAATGTAATATGAACATTGTCCAAGGGTCATACACCTCTAACAACGCAAGACCAATGTAATATGAACATTGTTCAAGGGTCATACACATCCAACAACGCAAGTCTAAAGTAATATGAACATTATCTATGATCATACACCTCTAACAAGGCAAGACCAATGTAATATGAACATTGTTCAAGGGTCATACACCTCTAACAAGGCAAGACCAATGTAATATGAACATTGTTCAAGGGTCATACACATCTAACAACGCTAGTCTAAAGTAATATGAACACTATCTATGGTCATACACGTCTAACAAGGCAAGACCAATGTTTTATGAACATTGTCCAAGGATCATACAACTCTAACAACGCAAGATCAATGTTATATGAACATTGTCCGAGGGTCATACACCTCTAACAAGGCAAGATCAATGTTTTATGAACATTGTCCAAGGGTCATACACCTCTAATAATGCAAGACTAATGTAATATGAACACTATCTATGGTCATACACCTCTAACAAGGCAAGACCAATGTTTTTTTAACATTGTCCAAGGGTTATACACCTCTAACAACGCAAGACTTATGTTATATGAACATTGTCCGAGGGTGATACACCTCTAACAAGGCAAGACCAATGTAATATGAACATTGTTCAAGGGTCATGCACCTCTAACAAGGCAAGACCAATGTAATATGAACATTGTTCAAGGGTCATACACATCTAACAACGCAAGTCTAAAGTAATATGAACACTATCTATGGTCATATACCTCTAACAAGGCAAGACCAATGTTTTATGAACATTGTCCAAGGGTCATACACCTCCAACAAGGCAAGACCAATGTAATATAAACATTGTCCAAGGGTCATAGACCTCTAACAACGCAAGACCAATGTTATATGAACATTGTCCAAGGGTCATACACCTCTAACAAGGCAAGACCAATGTTATATGCACATTGTCCAAGGGTCATACACCTCTAACAAGGCAAGACCAATGTAATATAAACATTTTCCAAGGGTCACACACCTTCAAGAAAGCTAGACCAACGTAATATGAACACTATCTATGGTCATACACCTCTAACAAGGCAAGACCAATGTAATATAAACATTGTCCAAGGGTAATACACCTCTAACAACGCAAGACCAATGTTATATGAACATTGTCCAAGGGTCATACACCTGTAACAAAGCTAGACCAATGTATTATGAACATTGTCCATGGGTCATACACCTCTAATAATGCAAGACTAATGTAATATGAACACTATCTATGGTCATACACCTCTAACAAGGCAAGACCAATGTTTTATGAACATTGTCCGAGGGTGATACACCTCAAACAAGGCAAGACCAATGTAATATGAACATTGTTCAAGGGTCATACACCTCTAACAACGCAAGATCAATGTTATATGAACATTGTCCGAGGGTCATACACCTCTAACAAGGCAAGACCAATGTTTTTTGAACATTGTCCAAGGGTCATACACCTCTAACAACGCAAGATCAATGTTATATGAACATTGTCCGAGGGTGATACACCTCTAACAAGGCAAGACCAATGTAATATGAACATTGTTCAAGGGTCATACACCTCTAACAAGGCAAGACCAATGTAATATGAACATTGTTCAAGAGTCATACACCTCTAACAACGCAAGATCAATGTTATATGAACATTGTCCGAGGGTCATACACCTCTAACAAGGCAAGACCAATGTTTTATGAACATTGTCCAAGGGTCATACACCTCTAATAATGCAAGACTAATGTAATATGAACATTGTTCAAGGGTCATACACCTCTAACAACGCAAGATCAATGTTATATGAACATTGTCCGAGGGTCATACACCTCTAACAAGGCAAGACCAATGTAATATGAACATTGTTCAAGGGTCATACACCTCTAACAAGGCAAGACCAATTTGATATCAACATTGTTCAAGGGTCATACACCTTCAACAAAGCTAGACCAACGTAATATGAACACTATCTATGGTCATACACCTCTAACAAGGCAAGACCAATGTAATATAAACATTGTCCAAGGGTAATACACCTCTAACAACGCAAGACCAATGTTATATGAACATTGTCCAAGGGTCATACACCTGTAACAAAGCTAGACCAATGTATTATGAAAAGTGTCCAAGGGTCATACACCTCTAACAAGGCAAGACCAATGTTATATGAACATTGTCCAAGGGTCATACACCTCTAACAACGCAAGACCAATGTTATATGAACATTGTCCAAGGGTCATACACCTCTTACAAGGCAAGACCAATGTTATATGCACATTGTCCAAAGGATATACACCTCTAACAAGGCAAGACCAATGTAATATAAACATTGTCCAAGGGTCATACACCTCTAACAACGCAAGACCAATGTTATATGAACATTGTCCAAGGGTCATACACCTCTAACAAGGCAAGACCAATGTTATATGCACATTGTCCAAGGGTCATACACCTCTAACAAGGCAAGACCAATGTTTTATGAACATTGTCCAAGGGTCATACACCTTTAACAAAGCTAGACCAACGTAATATGAACACTATCTATGGTCATACACGTCTAACAAGGCAAGACCATTGTAATATAAACATTGTCCAAGGGTAATACACCTCTAACAACGCAAGACCAATGTTATATGAACATCGTCCAAGGGTCATACACCTGTACCAAAGCTAGACCAATGTATTATGAAAAGTGTCCAAGGGTCATACACCTCTAACAACGCAAGACTAATGTTATATGAACATTGTCCGAGGGTGATACACCTCTAACAAGGCTAGACCAATGTAATATGAACATTTTTCAAGGGTCATACACCTCTAACAACGCAAGACCAATGTAATATGAACATTGTCCAAGTGTCATACACCTCTAACAATGCAAGACTTATGTAATATGAACACTATCTATGGTCACACACCTCTAACAAGGCAAGATCAATGTAATATGAACATTGTTCAAGGGTCATACACATCTAACAAGGCAAGACCAATGTAATATGAACATTGTTCAAGGGTCATACACCTCTAACAAGGCAAGACCAATGTAATATGAACATTGTTCAAGGGTCATACACGTCTAACAACGATAGATCAATGTTATATGAACATTGTCCGAGGGTCATACACCTCTAACAAGGCAAGACCAATGTTTTATGAACATTTTCCAAGGGTCATACACCTGTAATAATGCAAGACTAATGTAATATGAACAGTATCTATGGTCATACACCTCTAACAAGGCAAGACCAATGTTTTTTTAACATTGTCCAAGGGTCATACACCTCTAACAACGCAAGTTCAATGTTATATGAACATTGTCCGAGGGTCATACACCTCTAACAAGGCAAGACCAATGTAATATGAACATTGTTCAAGGGTCATGCACCTCTAAAAAGGCAAGACCAATGTAATATGAACATTGTTCAAGGGTCATACACATCTAACAACGCAAGTCTAAAGTAATATGAACACTATCTATGGTCATATGCCTCTAACAAGGCAAGACCAATGTTTTATGAACATTGTCCAAGGATCATACAACTCTAACAACGCAAGTTCAATGTTATATGAACATTGTCCGAGGGTCATACACCTCTAACAAGGCAAGACCAATGTTTTATGAACATTGTCCAAGGGTCATACACCTCTAATAATGCAAGACTAATGTAATATGAACACTATCTATGGTCATACACCTCTAACAAGACAAGACCAATGTTTTTTTAACATTGTCCAAGGGTCATACACCTATAACAACACAAGACTTATGTTATATTAACATTGTCCGAGGGTGATACACCTCTAACAAGGCAAGACCAATGTAATATGAACATTGTTCAAGGGTCATACACATCTAACAACGCAAGTCTAAAGTAATATGAACACTATCTATGGTCATATACCTCTAACAAGGCAAGACCAATGTTTTATGAACATTGTCCAAGGGTCATACACCTCTAACAAGGCAAGACCAATGTTTTATGAACATTGTCCAAGGGTCATACACCTCTAACAAGGCAAGACCAAAGTAGAATGAACATTGTCCAAGGGTCATACACTTCTAAAAAGGCAAGACCAATGTAATATAAACATTGTCCAAGGGTCATACACCTCTAACAATGCAAGACTAATGTAAAATAAACATTGTCCGAGGGTCATACACCTCTAACAACGCAAGACTAATGTAATATGAACACTATCTATGGCCATACACCTCTAACAACGCAAGACCAATTTAATATGAACATTGTCCGAGGGTCATACACCTGTAACAAGGCAGGACCAATGTTTTATGAACATTGTCCCAGGGTCATACACCTCTAATAATGCAAGACTAATGTAATATGAACACTATCTATGGTCATACACCTCTAACAAGGCAAGACCAATGTAATATGAACATTGTCCAAGTGTCATACACCTCTAACAAGGCAAGACCAATGTAATATGAACATTGTGCAAGTGTCATACACCTCTAACAATGCAAAACTAATGTAATATGAACACTATCTATGGTCATACACCTCTAACAAGGCAAGATCAATGTTATATGAAAATTGTTCAAGGGTCATACACCTCTAACAAGGCAAGACCAATGTAATATGCACATTGTCCAAGGGTCATTCATCTCTAACAACACAAGACCAATGTTATATGAACATTGTCAGAGGGTCATACACCTCTAACAATGCAAGACTAATGTAATATGAACACTATCTATGGGCATACACCTCTAACAAGGCAAGACCAATGTTATTTGAACATTGTCCAAGGGTCATACACCTCTAACAACGCATGACCAATGTTATATGAACATTGTCCGAGGGTCATACACCTCTAACAAGGCAAGACCAATGTTTTATGAACATTGTCCAAGGGTCATACACCTTTAACAAAGCTAGACCAACGTAATATGAACACTATCTATGGTCATACACCTCTAACAAGGCAAGACCAAAGTAGAATAAACATTGTCCAAGGGTCATACACCTCTAACAACGCAAGACCAATGTTATATGAACATTGTCCAAGGGTCATACACCTCTAACAAGGCAAGACCAATGTTATATGCACATTGTCCAAGGGTCATACACCTCTAACAAGGCAAGACCAATGTAATATAAACATTGTCCGAGGGTCATACACCTTCAACAAAGCTAGACCAATGTATTATGAACATTGTCCATGGGTCATACACCTCTAATAATGCAAGACTAATGTAATATGAACACTATCTATGGTCATACACCTCTAACAAGGCAAGACCAATGTTTTATGAACATTGTCCGAGGGTGATACACCTCAAACAAGGCAAGACCAATGTAATATGAACATTGTTCAAGGGTCATACACCTCTAACAACGCAAGATCAATGTTATATGAACATTGTCCGAGGGTCATACACCTCTAACAAGGCAAGACCAATGTTTTTTGAACATTGTCCAAGGGTCATACACCTCTAACAACGCAAGATCAATGTTATATGAACATTGTCCGAGGGTCATACACCTCTAACAAGGCAAGACCAATGTAATATGAACATTGTTCAAGGGTCATACACCTCTAACAAGGCAAGACCAATGTAATATGAACATTGTTCAAGAGTCATACACCTCTAACAACGCAAGATCAATGTTATATGAACATTGTCCGAGGGTCATACACCTCTAACAAGGCAAGACCAATGTTTTATGAACATTGTCCAAGGGTCATACACCTCTAATAATGCAAGACTAATGTAATATGAACATTGTTCAAGGGTCATACACCTCTAACAACGCAAGATCAATGTTATATGAACATTGTCCGAGGGTCATACACCTCTAACAAGGCAAGACCAATGTAATATGAACATTGTTCAAGGGTCATACACCTCTAACAAGGCAAGACCAATTTGATATCAACATTGTTCAAGGGTCATACACCTTCAACAAAGCTAGACCAACGTAATATGAACACTATCTATGGTCATACACCTCTAACAAGGCAAGACCAATGTAATATAAACATTGTCCAAGGGTAATACACCTCTAACAACGCAAGACCAATGTTATATGAACATTGTCCAAGGGTCATACACCTGTAACAAAGCTAGACCAATGTATTATGAAAAGTGTCCAAGGGTCATACACCTCTAACAAGGCAAGACCAATGTTATATGAACATTGTCCAAGGGTCATACACCTCTAACAACGCAAGACCAATGTTATATGAACATTGTCCAAGGGTCATACACCTCTTACAAGGCAAGACCAATGTTATATGCACATTGTCCAAAGGATATACACCTCTAACAAGGCAAGACCAATGTAATATAAACATTGTCCAAGGGTCATACACCTCTAACAACGCAAGACCAATGTTATATGAACATTGTCCAAGGGTCATACACCTCTAACAAGGCAAGACCAATGTTATATGCACATTGTCCAAGGGTCATACACCTCTAACAAGGCAAGACCAATGTTTTATGAACATTGTCCAAGGGTCATACACCTTTAACAAAGCTAGACCAACGTAATATGAACACTATCTATGGTCATACACGTCTAACAAGGCAAGACCATTGTAATATAAACATTGTCCAAGGGTAATACACCTCTAACAACGCAAGACCAATGTTATATGAACATCGTCCAAGGGTCATACACCTGTACCAAAGCTAGACCAATGTATTATGAAAAGTGTCCAAGGGTCATACACCTCTAACAACGCAAGACTAATGTTATATGAAAATTGTCCGAGGGTGATACACCTCTAACAAGGCAAGACCAATGTAATATGAACATTTTTCAAGGGTCATACACCTCTAACAACGCAAGACCAATGTAATATGAACATTGTCCAAGTGTCATACACCTCTAACAATGCAAGACTTATGTAATATGAACACTATCTATGGTCACACACCTCTAACAAGGCAAGATCAATGTAATATGAACATTGTTCAAGGGTCATACACATCTAACAAGGCAAGACCAATGTAATATGAACATTGTTCAAGGGTCATACACCTCTAACAAGGCAAGACCAATGTAATATGAACATTGTTCAAGGGTCATACACGTCTAACAACGATAGATCAATGTTATATGAACATTGTCCGAGGGTCATACACCTCTAACAAGGCAAGACCAATGTTTTATGAACATTTTCCAAGGGTCATACACCTGTAATAATGCAAGACTAATGTAATATGAACAGTATCTATGGTCATACACCTCTAACAAGGCAAGACCAATGTTTTTTTAACATTGTCCAAGGGTCATACACCTCTAACAACGCAAGTTCAATGTTATATGAACATTGTCCGAGGGTCATACACCTCTAACAAGGCAAGACCAATGTAATATGAACATTGTTCAAGGGTCATGCACCTCTAAAAAGGCAAGACCAATGTAATATGAACATTGTTCAAGGGTCATACACATCTAACAACGCAAGTCTAAAGTAATATGAACACTATCTATGGTCATATACCTCTAACAAGGCAAGACCAATGTTTTATGAACATTGTCCAAGGATCATACAACTCTAACAACGCAAGTTCAATGTTATATGAACATTGTCCGAGGGTCATACACCTCTAACAAGGCAAGACCAATGTTTTATGAACATTGTCCAAGGGTCATACACCTCTAATAATGCAAGACTAATGTAATATGAACACTATCTATGGTCATACACCTCTAACAAGACAAGACCAATGTTTTTTTAACATTGTCCAAGGGTCATACACCTATAACAACACAAGACTTATGTTATATTAACATTGTCCGAGGGTGATACACCTCTAACAAGGCAAGACCAATGTAATATGAACATTGTTCAAGGCTCATGCACCTCTAACAAGGCAAGACCAATGTAATATGAACATTGTTCAAGGGTCATACACATCTAACAACGCAAGTCTAAAGTAATATGAACACTATCTATGGTCATATACCTCTAACAAGGCAAGACCAATGTTTTATGAACATTGTCCAAGGGTCATACACCTCTAACAAGGCAAGACCAATGTTTTATGAACATTGTCCAAGGGTCATACACCTCTAACAAGGCAAGACCAAAGTAGAATGAACATTGTCCAAGGGTCATACACTTCTAAAAAGGCAAGACCAATGTAATATAAACATTGTCCAAGGGTCATACACCTCTAACAATGCAAGACTAATGTAAAATAAACATTGTCCGAGGGTCATACACCTCTAACAACGCAAGACTAATGTAATATGAACACTATCTATGGCCATACACCTCTAACAACGCAAGACCAATTTAATATGAACATTGTCCGAGGGTCATACACCTGTAACAAGGCAGGACCAATGTTTTATGAACATTGTCCCAGGGTCATACACCTCTAATAATGCAAGACTAATGTAATATGAACACTATCTATGGTCATACACCTCTAACAAGGCAAGACCAATGTAATATGAACATTGTCCAAGTGTCATACACCTCTAACAAGGCAAGACCAATGTAATATGAACATTGTGCAAGTGTCATACACCTCTAACAATGCAAAACTAATGTAATATGAACACTATCTATGGTCATACACCTCTAACAAGGCAAGATCAATGTTATATGAAAATTGTTCAAGGGTCATACACCTCTAACAAGGCAAGACCAATGTAATATGCACATTGTCCAAGGGTCATTCATCTCTAACAACGCAAGACCAATGTTATATGAACATTGTCAGAGGGTCATACACCTCTAACAATGCAAGACTAATGTAATATGAACACTATCTATGGGCATACACCTCTAACAAGGCAAGACCAATGTTATTTGAACATTGTCCAAGGGTCATACACCTCTAACAACGCATGACCAATGTTATATGAACATTGTCCGAGGGTCATACACCTCTAACAAGGCAAGACCAATGTTTTATGAACATTGTCCAAGGGTCATACACCTTTAACAAAGCTAGACCAACGTAATATGAACACTATCTATGGTCATACACCTCTAACAAGGCAAGACCAAAGTAGAATAAACATTGTCCAAGGGTCATACACCTCTAACAACGCAAGACCAATGTTATATGAACATTGTCCAAGGGTCATACACCTCTAACAAGGCAAGACCAATGTTATATGCACATTGTCCAAGGGTCATACACCTCTAACAAGGCAAGACCAATGTAATATAAACATTGTCCGAGGGTCGTACACCTTCAACAAAGCTAGACCAACGTAATATGAACACTATCTATGGTCATACACCTCTAACAAGGCAAGACCAATGTAATATAAACATTGTCCAAGGGTAATACACCTCTAACAACGCAAGACCAATGTTATATGAACTTTGTCCAAGGGTCATACACCTGTAACAAAGCTAGACCAATGTATTATGAAAAGTGTCCAAGGGTCATACACCTCTAACAACGCAAGACTAATGTTATATGAACATTGTCCAAGGGTCATACACCTCTAACAACGCAAGACCAATGTTATATGAACATTGTCCAAGGGTCATACACCTCTTACAAGGCAAGACCAATGTTATATGCACATTGTCCAAGGGTCATACACCTCTAACAAAGCAAGACCAATGTTTTATGAACATTGTCCAAGGGTCATACACCTTTAACAAAGCTAGACCAACGTAATATGAACACTATCTATGGTCATACACCTCTAATAAGGCAAGACGATTGTAATATAAACATTGTCCAAGGGTAATACACCTCTAACAACGCAAGACCAATGTTATATGAAGATTGTCCAAGGGTCGTACAACTGTAACAAAGCTAGACCAATGTATTATGAAAAGTGTCCAAGGGTCATACACCTCTAACAACGCAAGACTAATGTATTATGAAAAGTGTCCAAGGGTCATACACCTCTAACAACGCAAGACTAATGTTACATGAACATTGTCCGAGGGTCATACACCTCTAACAACGCAAGACTAATGTTATATGAACATTGTCCGAGGGTGATACACCTCTAACAAGGCAAGACCAATGTAATATGAACATTGTTCAAGGGTCATACACATCTAACAACACAAGTCTAAAGTAATATGAATACTATCTATGGTCATATACCTCTAACAAGGCAGGACCAATGTTTTATGAACATTGTCCAAGGGTCATACACCTCTAACAAGGCAAGACCAATGTTTTATGAACATTGTCCAAGGGTCATACACCTCTAACAAGGCAAGATCAAAGTAGAATGAACATTGTCCAAGGGTCATACACCTCTAAAAAGGCAAGACCAATGTAATATAAACAGTGTCCAAGGGTCATACACCTCTAACAATGCAAGACTAATGTAAAATAAACATTGTCCGAGTGTAATACACCTCTAACAACGCAAGACTAATGTAATATGAACACTATCTATGGTCATACACCTCTAACAACGCAAGACCAATGTTATATGAACATTGTCCAAGGGTAATACATCTCTAACAAGGCAAGACCAATGTTATATGAACATTGTCCAAGGGTCATACACCTCTAACAATGCAAAACTAATGTAATATGAACACTATCTATGGGCATACACCTCTAACAAGGCAAGACCAATGTTATTTAAACATTGTCCAAGGGTCATACACCTCTAACAACGCATGACCAATGTTATATGAACATTGTCCGAGGGTCATACACCTCTAACAAGGCAAGATCAATGTTATATGAAAATTGTTCAAGGGTCATACACCTCTAACAAGGCAAGGCCAATGTAATATGCACATTGTCCAAGGGTCATTCATCTCTAACAACGCAAGACCAATGTTATATGAACATTGTCAGAGGGTCATACACCTCTAACAATGCAAGACTAATGTAATATGAACACTATCTATAGGCATACACCTCTAACAAGGCAAGACCAATGTTATTTGAACATTGTCCAAGGGTCATACACCTCTAACAACGCATGACCAATGTTATATGAACATTGTCCGAGGGTCATACACCTCTAACAAGGCAAGACCAATGTTTTATGAACATTGTCCAAGGGTCATACACCTTTAACAAAGCTAGACCAACGTAATATGAACACTATCTATGGTCATACACCTCTAACAAGGCAAGACCAATGTAATATAAACATTGTCCAAGGGTCATACACCTCTAACAACGCAAGACCAATGTTATATGAACATTGTCCAAGGGTCATACACCTGTAACAAAGCTAGACCAATGTATTATGAACATTGTCCAAGGGTCATACACCTCTAATAATGCAAGACTAATGTAATATGAACACTATCTATGGTCAAACACCTCTAACAAGGCAAGACCAATGTTTTTTTAACATTGTCCAAGGGTCATACACCTCTAACAACGCAAGACTTATGTTATATGAGCATTGTCCGAGGGTGATACACCTCTAACAAGGCAAGACCAATGTAATATGAATATTGTTCAAGGGTCATACAACTCTAACAACACAAGATCAATGTAGTATGAACATTGTCCAAGGGTCATACACCTCTAACAAGGCAAGACCAATGTAATATGAACATTGTCCAAGTGTCATACACCTCTAACAAGGCAAGACCAATGTTTAATGAACATTGTCCAAGGGTCATACACCTCTAATAATGCAAGACTAATGTAATATGAACACTATCTATGGTCATACACCTCTAACAAGGCAAGACCAATGTTTTTTTTAACATTGTCCAAGGGTCATACACCTCTAACAACGCAAGACTTATGTTATATGAACATTGTCCGAGGGTGATATACCTCTAACAAGGCAAGACCATTGTAATATGAACATTGTTCAAGGGTCTTACACCTCTAACAAGGCAAGACCAATGTAATTTGAACATTGTCCAAGGGTCATACAACTCTAACAACGCAAGATCAATGTTATATGAACATTGTCCCAGGGTCGTACACCTCTAACAAGGCAAGACCAATGTTTTATGAACATTGTCCAAGGGTCATACACCTCTAATAATGCAAGACTAATGTAATATGAACACTATCTATGGTAACACACCTCTAACAAGGCACGACCAATGTTTTTTTAACATTGTCCAAGGTTCATACACCTCTAACAACGCAAGACTTATGTTATATGAACATTGTCCGAGGGTGATACACCTCTAACAAGGCAAGACCAATGTAATATGAACATTGTTCAAGGGTCATACACCTCTAACAAGGCAAGACCAATGTAATATGAACATTGTTCAAGGGTCATACACCTCTAACAACGCAAGTTTAAAGTAATACAAACACTATCTATGGTCATACACCTCTAACAAGGCAAGACCAATGTTTTATGAACATTGTCCAAGGATCATACACCTCTAACAACGCAAGATCAATGTTATATGAACATTGTCCAAGGGTCATACACCTCTAACGAGGCAAGACCAATGTTTTATGAACATTGTGCAAGGGTCATACACCTCTAACAATGCAAGACTAATGTAATATGAACACTATCTATGGGCATACACCTCTAACAAGGCAACCAATGTTATTTGAACATTGTCCAAGGGTCATACACCTCTAACAACGCATGACCAATGTTATATAAACATTGTCCGAGGGTCATACACCTCTAACAAGGCAAGACCAATGTTTTATGAACATTGTCCAAGGGTCATACACCTTTAACAAAGCTAGACCAACGTAATATGAACACTATCTATGGTCATACACCTCTAACAAGGCAAGACCAATGTAATATAAACGTTGTCCAAGGGTCATACACCTCTAACAACGCAAGACCAATGTTATATGAACATTGTCCAAGGGTCATACACCTCTAACAAGGCAAGACCAATGTTATATGCACATTGTCCAAGGGTCATACACCTCTAACAAGGCAAGACCAATGTAATATAAACATTGTCCAAGGGTCATACACCTTCAACAAAGCTAGACCAACGTAATATGAACACTATCTATGGTCATACACCTCTAACAAGGCAAGACCAATGTAATATAAACATTGTCCAAGGGTAATACACCTCTAACAACGCAAGACCAATGTTATATGAACATTGTCCAAGGGTCATACACCTGTAACAAAGCTAGACCAATGTATTATGAACATTGTCCAAGGGTCATACACCTCTAATAATGCAAGACTAATGTAATATGAACACTATCTATGGTCAAACACCTCTAACAAGGCAAGACCAATGTTTTTTTAACATTGTCCAAGGGTCATACACCTCTAACAACGCAAGACTTATGTTATATGAGCATTGTCCCAGGGTGATACACCTCTAACAAGGCAAGACCAATGTAATATGAACATTGTTCAAGGGTCATACAACTCTAACAACACAAGATCAATGTAGTATGAACATTGTCCAAGGGTCATACACCTCTAACAAGGCAAGACCAATGTAATATGAACATTGTCCAAGTGTCATACACCTCTAACAAGGCAAGACCAATGTAATATGAACACTATCTATGGTCATACACCTCTAACAAGGCAAGACCAATGTAATATGAAAATTGTCCAAGGGTCATACACCTCTAACAACGCAAGATCAATGTTATATGAACATTGTCCGAGGGTCATACACCTGTAACAAGGCAAGACCAATTTTTTATGAACATTGTCTAAGGGTCATACACCTCTAATAATGCAAGACTAATGTAATATGAACCCTATCTATGGTCATACACCTCTAACAAGACAAGACCAATGTTTTATGAACATTGTCCAAGGGTCATACACCTCTAATAATGCAAGATCAATGCTATATGAACACTATCTATGGTCATACACCTCTAACAAGGCAAGACCAATGTAATATGAACATTGTCCAAGGGTCATACACCTCTAACAACGCAAGATCAATGTTATATGAACATTGTCCGAGGGTCATACACCTCTAACAAGGCAAGACCAATGTTTTTTAAACATTGTCCAAGGGTCATACACCTCTAACAATGCAAGAATAATGTAATATGAACACTATCTATGGTCATACACCTCTAACAAGGCAAGACCAATGTAATAGAAACATTGTCCAAGGGTCATACACCTCTAACAACGCAAGATCAATGTTATATGAACATTGTCCGAGGGTCATACACCTGTAACAAGGCAAGACCAATTTCTTATGAACATTGTCTAAGGGTCATACATCTCTAATAATGCAAGACTAATGTAATATGAACACTATCTATGGTAACACACCTCTAACAAGGCACGACCAATGTTTTTTTAACATTGTCCAAGGGTCATACACCTCTAACAACGCAAGACTTATGTTATATGGACATTGTCCGAGGGTGATACACCTCTAACAAGGCAAGACCAATGTAATATGAACATTGTTCAAGGGTCATACACCTCTAACAAGGCAAGACCAATGTAATATGAACATTGTTCAAGGGTCATACACCTCTAACAACGCAAGTTTAAAGTAATACAAACACTATCTATGGTCATACACCTCTAACAAGGCAAGACCAATGTTTTATGAACATTGTCCAAGGATCATACACCTCTAACAACGCAAGATCAATGTTATATGAACATTGTCCAAGGGTCATACACCTCTAACAAGGCAAGACCAATGTTTTATGAACATTGTCCAAGGGTCATACACCTCTAACAATGCAAGACTAATGTAATATGAACACTATCTATGGGCATACACCTCTAACAAGGCAACCAATGTTATTTGAACATTGTCCAAGGGTCATACACCTCTAATAATGCAAGATCAATGCTATATGAACACTATCTATGGTCATACACATCTAACAAGGCAAGACCAATGTAATATGAACATTGTCCAAGGGTCATACACCTCTAACAAGGCAAGACCAATGTTTTTTAAACATTGTCCAAGGGTCATACACCTCTAACAATGCAAGAATAATGTAATATGAACACTATCTATGGTCATACACCTCTAACAAGGCAAGACCAATGTAATAGAAACATTGTACAAGGGTCATACACCTCTAACAACGCAAGATCAATGTTATATGAACATTGTCCGAGGGTCATACACCTGTAACAAGGCAAGACCAATTTTTTATGAACATTGTCCAAGGGTCATACATCTCTAATAATGCAAGACTAATGTAATATGAACCCTATCTATGGTCATACACCTCTAACAAGGCAAGACCAATGTTTTTTAACATTGTCCAAGGGTCATACACCTCTAACAACGCAAGACTAATGTTATATGAACATTGTCCGAGGGTGATACACCTCTAACAAGGCAAGACCAATGTAATATGAACATTGTTCAAGGGTCATACACCTCTAACAAGGCAAGACCAATGTAATATGAACATTGTTCAAGGGTCATACACATCTAACCACGCAAGTCTAAAGTAATATGAACACTATCTATGGTCATACACCTCTAACAAGGCAAGACCAATGTTTTATGAACATTGTCCAAGGATCATACACCGCTAACAACGCAAAACCAATGTTATATGAACATTGTCCAAGGGTCATACACCTCTAACAAGGCAAGACCAATGTTATATGAACATTGTCCAAGGGTCATACACCTCTAACAACGCAAGATCAATGTTATATGAACATTGTCCGAGGGTCATACACCTCTAACAAGGCAAGACCAATGTTTTTTAAACATTGTCCAAGGGTCATACACCTCTAACAATGCAAGAATAATGTAATATGAACACTATCTATGGTCATACACCTCTAACAAGGCAAGACCAATGTAATAGAAACATTGTCCAAGGGTCATACACCTCTAACAACGCAAGATCAATGTTATATGAACATTGTCCGAGGGTCATACACCTGTAACAAGGCAAGACCAATTTCTTATGAACATTGTCTAAGGGTCATACATCTCTAATAATGCAAGACTAATGTAATATGAACACTATCTATGGTAACACACCTCTAACAAGGCACGACCAATGTTTTTTTAACATTGTCCAAGGGTCATACACCTCTAACAACGCAAGACTTATGTTATATGGACATTGTCCGAGGGTGATACACCTCTAACAAGGCAAGACCAATGTAATATGAACATTGTTCAAGGGTCATACACCTCTAACAAGGCAAGACCAATGTAATATGAACATTGTTCAAGGGTCATACACCTCTAACAACGCAAGTTTAAAGTAATACAAACACTATCTATGGTCATACACCTCTAACAAGGCAAGACCAATGTTTTATGAACATTGTCCAAGGATCATACACCTCTAACAACGCAAGATCAATGTTATATGAACATTGTCCAAGGGTCATACACCTCTAACAAGGCAAGACCAATGTTTTATGAACATTGTCCAAGGGTCATACACCTCTAACAATGCAAGACTAATGTAATATGAACACTATCTATGGGCATACACCTCTAACAAGGCAACCAATGTTATTTGAACATTGTCCAAGGGTCATACACCTCTAATAATGCAAGATCAATGCTATATGAACACTATCTATGGTCATACACATCTAACAAGGCAAGACCAATGTAATATGAACATTGTCCAAGGGTCATACACCTCTAACAAGGCAAGACCAATGTGTTTTAAACATTGTCCAAGGGTCATACACCTCTAACAATGCAAGAATAATGTAATATGAACACTATCTATGGTCATACACCTCTAACAAGGCAAGACCAATGTAATAGAAACATTGTACAAGGGTCATACACCTCTAACAACGCAAGATCAATGTTATATGAACATTGTCCGAGGGTCATACACCTGTAACAAGGCAAGACCAATTTTTTATGAACATTGTCCAAGGGTCATACATCTCTAATAATGCAAGACTAATGTAATATGAACCCTATCTATGGTCATACACCTCTAACAAGGCAAGACCAATGTTTTTTAACATTGTCCAAGGGTCATACACCTCTAACAACGCAAGACTAATGTTATATGAACATTGTCCGAGGGTGATACACCTCTAACAAGGCAAGACCAATGTAATATGAACATTGTTCAAGGGTCATACACCTCTAACAAGGCAAGACCAATGTAATATGAACATTGTTCAAGGGTCATACACATCTAACCACGCAAGTCTAAAGTAATATGAACACTATCTATGGTCATACACCTCTAACAAGGCAAGACCAATGTTTTATGAACATTGTCCAAGGATCATACACCGCTAACAACGCAAAACCAATGTTATATGAACATTGTCCAAGGGTCATACACCTCTAACAAGGCAAGACCAATGTTATATGCACATTGTCCAAGGATCGTACACCTCTAACAAGGCAAGATCAATGTTTTATGAACATTGTCCAAGGGTCATACACCTTCAACAAAGCTAGACCAACGTAATATGAACACTATCTATGGTCATACACCTCTAACAAGGCAAGACCAATGTAATATAAACATTGTCCAAGGGTAATACACCTCTAACAACGCAAGACCAATATTATATGAACATTGTCCGAGTGTCATACACATCTAACAAGGCAAGACCAATGTTATTTGAACATTGTCCAAGGGTCATACACCTCTAACAACGGATGACCAATCTAATATAAACATTGTCCAAGGGTAATACACCTCTAACAACGCAAGACCAATGTTATATGAACATTGTCCAAGGGTCATACACCTGTAACAAAGCTAGACCAATGTATTATGAAAAGTGTCCAAGGGTCATACACCTCTAACAACGCAAGACTAATGTTATATGAACATTGTCCAAGGGTCATACTCCTCTAACAACGTAAGACTGATGTTTTTTGAACATTGTCCAAGGGTCATACTCCTCTAACAACGTAAGACTGATGTTATATGAACATTGTCCGAGGGTCATACACCTTTAACAAGGCAAGACCAATGTAATACGAACATTGTTCAAGGGTCATACATCTCTAACAAGGCAAGACCAATGTAATATGAACATTTTTCAAGGGTCATACACCTCTAACAATGCAAAACTAATGTAATATGAACACTATCTATGGTCATACACCTCTAAAAAGGCAAATCCAATGTAATATGAACACTATCTAAGGTCATACACCTCTATCAAGGCAAGACCAATGTAATATGAACACTATCTATGGTCATACACCTCTAACAAGGCAAGACCAATGTAATATGAAAATTGTCCAAGGGTCATACACCTCTAACAACGCAAGATCAATGTTATATGAACATTGTCCGAGGGTCATACACCTGTAACAAGGCAAGACCAATTTTTTATGAACATTGTCCAAGGGTCATACACCTCTAATAATGCAAGACTAATGTAATATGAACCCTATCTATGGTCATACACCTCTAACAAGGCAAGACCAATGTTTTATGAACATTGTCCAAGGGTCATACACCTCTAATAATGCAAGATCAATGCTATATGAACACTATCTATGGTCATACACCTCTAACAAGGCAAGACCAATGTAATATGAACATTGTCCAAGGGTCATACACCTCTAACAACGCAAGATCAATGTTATATGAACATTGTCCGAGGGTCATACACCTCTAACAAGGCAAGACCAATGTTTTTTAAACATTGTCCAAGGGTCATACACCTCTAACAATGCAAGAATAATGTAATATGAACACTATCTATGGTCATACACCTCTAACAAGGCAAGACCAATGTAATAGAAACATTGTCCAAGGGTCATACACCTCTAACAACGCAAGATCAATGTTATATGAACATTGTCCGAGGGTCATACACCTGTAACAAGGCAAGACCAATTTTTTATGAACATTGTCCAAGGGTCATACATCTCTAATAATGCAAGACTAATGTAATATGAACCCTATCTATGGTCATACACCTCTAACAAGGCAAGACCAATGTTTTTTAACATTGTCCAAGGGTCATACACCTCTAACAACGCAAGACTAATGTTATATGAACATTGTCCGAGGGTGATACACCTCTAACAAGGCAAGACCAATGTAATATGAACATTGTTCAAGGGTCATACACCTCTAACAAGGCAAGACCAATGTAATATGAACATTGTCCAAGGGTCATACACATCTAACAACGCAAGTCTAAAGTAATATGAACACTATCTATGGTCATACACCTCTAACAAGGCAAGACCAATGTTTTATGAACATTGTCCAAGGGTCATACACCTCTAACAACGCAAGATCAATGTTATATGAACATTGTCCGAGAGTCATACACCTCTAACAAGACAAGACCAATGTTTTTTGAACATTGTCCAAGGGTCATACACCTCTAATAATGCAAGACTAATGTAATATGAACACTATCTATGGTCATACACCTCTAACAAGGCAAGACCAATGTTTTTTTAACATTGTCCAAGGGTCATACACCTCTAACAACGCAAGACTTATGTTATATGAACATTGTCCGCGGGTGATACACCTCTAACAAGGCAAGACCAATGTAATATGAACATTGTTCAATGGTCATACACCTCTAACAAGGCAAGACCAATGTAATATGAACATTGTTCAAGGGTCATACACATCTAACCACGCAAGTCTAAAGTAATATGAACACTATCTATGGTCATACACCTCTAACAAGGCAAGACCAATGTTTTATGAACATTGTCCAAGGATCATACACCTCTAACAGCGCAAGACCAATGTTATATGAACATTGTCCAAGGGTCATACACCTCTATAAAGGCAAGACCAATGTTATATGCACATTGTCCAAGGGTCGTACACCTCTAACAAGGCAAGACCAATGTTTTATGAACATTGTCCAAGGGTCATACACCTTCAACAAAGCTAGACCAACGTAATATGAACACTATCTATGGTCATACACCTCTAACAAGGCAAGACCAATGTAATATAAACATTGTCCAAGGGTAATACACCTCTAACAACGCAAGACCAATGTTATATGAACATTGTCCGAGTGTCATACACCTCTAACAAGGCAAGACCAATGTTATTTGAACATTGTCCAAAGATCATACACCTCTAACAACGGATGACCAATGTTATATGAACATTGTCCGAGGGTCATACACCTCTAACAAGGCAAGACCAATGTTTTATGAACATTGTCCAAGGGTCATACACCTTTAACAAAGCTAGACCAACGTAATATGAACACTATCTATGGTCATACACCTCTAACAAGGCAAGACCAATGTAATATAAACATTGTCCAAGGGTCATACACCTCTAACAACGCAAGACCAATGTTATATGAACATTGTCCAAGGGTAATACACCTCTAACAAGGCAAGACCAATGTTATATGCACATTGTCCAAGGGTCATACACCTCTAACAAGGCAAGACCAATGTTTTCTGAACATTGTCCAAGGGTCATACACCTTTAACAAAGCTAGACCAACGTAATATGAACACTATCTATGGTCATACACCTCTAACAAGGCAAGACCAATCTAATATAAACATTGTCCAAGGGTAATACACCTCTAACAACGCAAGACCAATGTTATATGAACATTTTCCAAGGGTCATACACCTGTAACAAAGCTAGACCAATGTATTATGAAAAGTGTCCAAGGGTCATACACCTCTAACAACGCAAGACTAATGTTATATGAACATTGTCCGAGGGTCATACACCTCTAACAAGGCAAGACCAATGTAATATGAACATTTTTCAAGGGTCATACACCTCTAACAAGGCAAGACCAATGTAATATGAACACTATCTATGGTCATACACCTCTAACAAGGCAAGACCAATGTAATATGAAAACTATCTATGGTCATACACCTCTAACAAGGCAAGACCAATGTAATATGAACACTATCTATGGTCATACACCTCTAACAAGGCAAGACCAATGTTTTATGAACATTGTCCAAGGGTCATACACCTCTAACAACGCAAGATCAATGTTATATGAACATTGTCCGAGGGTCATACACCTCTAACAAGGCAAAACCAATGTTATATGAACATTGTCCAAGGGTCATACACCTCTAACAAGGCAAGACTAATGTTTTATGAACATTGTCCAAGGGTCATACACCTCTAACAAGGCAAGACCAATGTTATATGCACATTGTCCAAGGGTCGTACACCTCTAACAAGGCAAGACCAATGTTTTATGAACATTGTCCAAGGGTCATACACCTTCAACAAAGCTAGACCAACGTAATATGAACACTATCTATGGTCATACACCTCTAACAAGGCAAGACCAATGTAATATAAACATTGTCCAAGGGTAATACACCTCTAACAACGCAAGACCAATGTTATATGAACATTGTCCGAGTGTCATACACCTCTAACAAGGCAAGACCAATGTTATTTGAACATTGTCCAAAGATCATACACCTCTAACAACGGATGACCAATGTTATATGAACATTGTCCGAGGGTCATACACCTCTAACAAGGCAAGACCAATGTTTTATGAACATTGTCCAAGGGTCATACACCTTTAACAAAGCTAGACCAACGTAATATGAACACTATCTATGGTCATACACCTCTAACAAGGCAAGACCAATGTAATATAAACATTGTCCAAGGGTCATACACCTCTAACAACGCAAGACCAATGTTATATGAACATTGTCCAAGGGTAATACACCTCTAACAAGGCAAGACCAATGTTATATGCACATTGTCCAAGGGTCATACACCTCTAACAAGGCAAGACCAATGTTTTCTGAACATTGTCCAAGGGTCATACACCTTTAACAAAGCTAGACCAACGTAATATGAACACTATCTATGGTCATACACCTCTAACAAGGCAAGACCAATCTAATATAAACATTGTCCAAGGGTAATACACCTCTAACAACGCAAGACCAATGTTATATGAACATTTTCCAAGGGTCATACACCTGTAACAAAGCTAGACCAATGTATTATGAAAAGTGTCCAAGGGTCATACACCTCTAACAACGCAAGACTAATGTTATATGAACATTGTCCGAGGGTCATACACCTCTAACAAGGCAAGACCAATGTAATATGAACATTTTTCAAGGGTCATACACCTCTAACAAGGCAAGACCAATGTAATATGAACACTATCTATGGTCATACACCTCTAACAAGGCAAGACCAATGTAATATGAAAACTATCTATGGTCATACACCTCTAACAAGGCAAGACCAATGTAATATGAACACTATCTATGGTCATACACCTCTAACAAGGCAAGACCAATGTTTTATGAACATTGTCCAAGGGTCATACACCTCTAACAACGCAAGATCAATGTTATATGAACATTGTCCGAGGGTCATACACCTCTAACAAGGCAAAACCAATGTTATATGAACATTGTCCAAGGGTCATACACCTCTAACAAGGCAAGACTAATGTTTTATGAACATTGTCCAAGGGTCATACACCTCTAACAAGGCAAGACCAAAGTAGAATGAACATTGTCCAAGGGTCATACACCTCTAACAAAACAAGACCAAAGTAGAATGAACATTGTCCAAGGGTCATACACCTCTAACAAGGCAAGACAAATGTAATATAAACATTGTCCAAGGGTCATACACCTCTAACAACGCAAGACCAATGTTATATGAACATTGTCCAAGTGTCATACACCTCTAACAATGCAAGACTAATGTAATATGAACACTATCTATGGGCATACACCTCTAACAAGGCAAGACCAATGTTATTTGAACATTGTCCAAGGTTCATACACCTCTGACAACGCATGACCAATGTTATATGAACATTGTCCGAGGGTCATACATCTCTAACAAGGCAAGACCAATGTTTTATGAACATTGTCCAAGAGTCATACACTTTTAACAAAGCTAAACCAACGTAATATGAACACTATCTATGGTCATACACTTCTAACAAGGCAAGACCAATGTAATATAAACATTGTCCAAGGGTCATTTGTCCAAGGGTCATACACCTCTAACAAGGCAAGACCAATGTTATATGAACATTGTCCAAGGGTCATACACATTTAACAAAGCTAGACCAACGTAATTTGAACTCTATTTATGGTCATACATCTCTTAAAACACAAGACCAATGTAATATAAACATTGTTCAAGGGTCATATACCTTTAACAACGCAAGGCCTGTGTTATATGAACATTGTCCGAGGGTCGTACTCCTCTAACAAAGCTAGACCAACGTAATTTGAACTCTATCTATGGTCATACACCTCTTAAAACACAAGACCAATGTAATATAAACATTGTTCAAGGGTCATATACCTTTAACAACGCAAGATCAATTTTATATGAACATTGACCGAGGCTCATACACCTCTAACAATGCAAAACTAATGTAATATGAACACTGTCTATGGGCATACACCTCTGACAAGGCAAGATCAATGTTATATGAACATTGTTCAAGGGTCATACACCTCTAACAAGGCAAGACCAATGTTTTATCAACATTGTCCAAGGGTCATACACCTCTAACAACGCATGACCAAAATAATATGAACACTATCTATGGGCATACACCTCTAACAAGGCAAGATCAATGTTATATGAACATTGTCCGAGGGTCATACACCTCTAACAAGGCAAGACCAATGTTTTATGAACATTGTCCAAGGGTCATACACCTCTAACAACGCAAGACTAATGTTATATGAACATTGTCCGACGGTCATACACCTCTAACAAGGCAAGACCAATGTAATATGAACATTGTTCAAGGGTCATACACCTCTAACAACGCAAGACTAAAGTAATATGAACACTATCTTTTGTCATACACCTCTAACAAGGCAAGACCAATGTTATATGAACATTGTCCGAGGGTCATACACCTCTAACAAGGCAAGACCAATGTAATATAAACATTGTCCAAGGGTCATACACCTCTGACAACGCAAGACCAATGTTATATGAACATTGTCCGAGGGTCATACACCTCTAACAACGCAAGACCAATGTTATATGAACATTGTCCAAGGGTCATACACCTTTAACAAAGCTAGACCAACGTAATTTGAACTCTATCTATGGTCATACACCTCTTAAAACACAAGACCAATGTTTTATAAACATTGTCCAAGGGTCATACACCTTTAACAACGCAAGACCAATGTTATATGAACATTGTCCAAGGGTCATACACCTCTAACAAGGGAAGACCAATGTAATATAAACATTGTCCAAGGGTCATACACCTCTAACAACGCAAGACCAATGTTATATGAACATTGTCCGAGGGTCATACACCTCTAACAACGCAAGACCAATGTTATATGAACATTGTCCAAGGGTCATACACCTTTAACAAAGCTAGACCAACGTAATTTGAACTCTATCTATGGTCATACACCTCTTAAAACAGAAGACCAATGTAATATAAACATTGTTCAAGGGTAATACACCTTTAACAACGCAAGACCAATTTTATATGAACATTGTCCGAAGGTCATACACATCTAACAAACGAGACCAATGTTTTATGAACATTGTCCAAGGGTCATACACCTTTAACAAAGCTAGACCAACGTAATATGAACACTATCTATGGTCATACACCTCTAACAAGGCAAGACCAATGTAATATAAACATTGTCCAAGGGTAATACACATCTAACAACTCAAGACCAATGTTAAATGAACATTGTCCAAGAGTCATACACCTGTAACAAAGCTAGACCAATGTATTATGAAAAGTGTCCAAGGGTCATACACCTCTAACAACGCAAGACTAATGTTATATGAACATTGTCAGAGGGTCTTACACCTCTAACAAGGCAAGACCAATGTAATATGCACATTGTCCAAGGTTCATTCATCTCTAACAACGCAAGACTAATGTAATATGAACATTGGCCGAGGGTAATACACCTCTAACAACGCAAGACCAATGTAATATGAACACTATCTATGGTCATACACCTCTAACAAGGCAAGACCAATGTAATATGAACATTGTCCAAGGGTCATACACCTCTAACAAGGCAAGACCAATGTAATATGAACACTATCTATAGTCATACACCTCTAACAAGGCAAGACTAATGTTTTATTAACATTGTCCAAGGGTCATAGACCTCTAACAACGCAAGAATAATGTAATATGAACACTATCTATGGTCATACACCTCTAACAACGCAAGACCAATGTAATATGAACACTATCTATGGTCATACACCTCTAACAAGGCAAGACCAATGTTTTATTAATATTGTCCAAGGGTCATAGACCTCTAACAACGCAAGACCAATGTAATATAAACATTATCCAAGGGTCATACACCTCTAACAACGCAAGACCAATGTTATATGTATATTGTCCAAGGGTCATACACCTTTAACAAAGCTAGACCAACGTTATTTGAACTCTATCTATGGTCATACACCTCTTAAAACACAAGACCAATGTAATATAAACATTGTTCAAGGGTCATATACCTTTAACAACGCAAGACCAATTTAATATGAACATTGTCCGAGGGTCATACACCTCAAACAATGCAAATCTAATGTTATATGAACACTATCTATGGGCATACACCTCTAACAAGGCAAGATCAATAATATATGAACATTGTTCAAGGGTCATACACCTGTAACAAGGCAAGACCAATGTAATATGCACATTGTCCAAGGGTCATTCATCTCTAACAACGCAAGACCAATGTTATATGAACATTGTCCGAGGGTCATACACCTCTAACAATGCAAGACCAATGTAATATAAACATTGTCCAAGGGTCATACACCTCTAACAACGCAAGACCAATGTTATATGAACATTGTCCGAGGGTCATACACCTCTAACAACGCAAGACCAATGTTATATGAACATTGTCCAAGGGTCATACACCTTTAACAAAGCTAGACCAACGTAATTTGAACTCTATCTATGGTCATACACCTCTTAAAACACAAGACCAATGTAATATAAACATTGTTCAAGGGTCATATACCTTTAACAACGCAAGACCAATTTTATATGAACATTGTCCGAGGGTCATACACCTCTAACAAGGCAAGACCAATGTAATATGAACACTATCTATGGTCATACTTCTCTAACAAGGCAAGACCAATGTTATATGAACATTGTTCAAGGGTCATACACCTCTAACAAGGCAACACCAATGTAATATGCACATTGTCCAAGGGTCATTCATCTCTAACAACGCCAGACCAATGTAATATGAACATTGTCCAAGTGTCATACACCTCTAACAATGCAAGACTAATGTAATATGAACACTATCTATGGGCATACACCTCTAACAAGGCAAGACCAATGTTTTATAAACATTGTCCAAGGGTCATACACCTCTAACAAGGTAAGACCAATGTAATACGAACATTGTTCAAGGGTCATACACCTCTAACAACGCAAGACCAATGTAATATGAACATTGTCCAAGTGTCATACACCTCTAACAATGCAAGACTAATGTAATATGAACACTATCTATGGGCATACACCTCTAACAAGGCAAGACCGATGTAATATGCACATTGTCCAAGGGTAATACATCTCTAACAAGGCAAGACCAATGTTATTTGAACATTGTCCGAGGGTCATACACCTCTAACAAGGCAAGACCAATGGTTTATGAACATTGTCCAAGGGTCATACACCTCTAACAAGGCAAGACCAATGTAATACGAACATTGTCCAAGGGTCATACACCTCTAACAACGCAAGATCAATGTTATATGAACATTGTCCGAGGGTCATACACCTCTAACAAGGCAAGACCAATGTTTTATGAACATTGTCCAAGGGTCATACACCTCTAACAATGCAAGACTAATGTAATATGAACACTATCTATGGGCATACACCTCTAACAAGGCACGACCAATGTTATTTGAACATTGTCCAAGGGTCATACACCTCTATCAACGCATGACCAATGTTATATGTTAGATTGAAGGCAGAATACTAAATTCTGCAATTATAGTTGCCATATATATATGTAGAAGACTTCCCTGAGGATGCCTCATTAAAAACTATGATAACTTTACAAGTCAATGAACCTTCACTTGAAATGTAACTCTGTATCATCTAATAGATACTATATGTGTCAGTGTTAAATCAACTACCTACCAAATATCTCTTGATTTACTGTTTATAGGTCACTCTTGTTCTGTTACCTTTTATATTTTAACTATGGAAAAACTCTAAAGACAATAAATCATGACTTTAATAAATGTAGGCAAATGAATAATTTCAAAAACAAATAAACAATAAATTTTTATTATGTTAGCTTGATCAAATGACATATATTCTTAACATTAAAAATACTATAAGCAAGATTTGATTTGCAGCAGGTCAAGTTTACGAGCTTATTCCATCTACGCCAGTGACTTACAACCTTACGACTTTTCAGGGTGCGCCAGAGGGTTGCATCCTGTTCTGCAAATCATATTTATTTATTTTTTCTTCACCAAATGTTATATCTACCAAAAACTTTTTTTCTTCCATGTTTCAGAAATATAAAAACTTAACTTATGTCATTTGAAAAGATATATTTTTATTAAACACAGCTTCATAAATATAAGTCCAATCAGTATTATAGAATTTCAATATCACACAATATTTACATTAACACAATGATTCAAAGAATAGATAAAAACTCATTTCTACAGACTACACAAAATTCCTTATATTAGCATAGTAGGGAATAGATCTCAATATGCTAGTAATTTTACATATTTTCAAATTTGTCAATTGTTTGTAGAATTTACCAAAAATACTACATGTAAAGTCTTAAGAATATCCCAAAAAACACACTTTAAATGTCTAACTCATTTCTATCATTTTGAAGAAAATATTAGGAGCGTTATTTTTTCCACAATGAATTTCACCACTATCTTGAAAATTATTGGTCCCCCTAAAACTAACCTTATCAGAGATTGTCACTCATATCTATCATTTCAAAGAAAAAGCATTTGGAGTGCAAGTTTCACTGTTGATACAAAAATTGAATCACCTTTCTAAATGTGGTAACTTTGTTTCAATGTAAAGACCTCCCTTGACAATAAATGCTCTTTTACCGCCCCCTTAAGGTGGAAAATAACACTACAGGGAGATAACTCTGTAAAGTCAGCTAAACGTTTGAATTATGTTGTGTTGTAAAGGGAATATTAAGCTTCTCAAAATTGGTGTCTGTCAAACTGCTATATAACCAGTGTAATTTTTCTGATAAAATGCTTGGTTCAAAACTTTTTAAATTTTTATATTTTTGTTAAACAGTTAAAGGGTCAAAGTAAATACTTGGTCAAATTTTATGAAAATTAAACTAGCCAAATTAATTTTAATGTAAGTGTTGGGTACAACCTTAAACTAACCGTGAAAGAGATTTTGACTTTTATATGGTAAAAAAATTGACTAAAGTGTATTCAAATGAGTTTTGAAACATAGAATATCTATGATGTACTTTATAAATTAACATAAATTCATAACAATAAAATGACTATGATCAAAATTTGATTTGCAGCAGGCCAAGTTTACGAGCGTATTCCATCTACGCCAGTGACTTACAACCTTACGACTTTTCACAGTGCGCCAGAGGGTTGCATCCTGTACTGCAAATCAAGTGTCATATGCTTAATGATGTTTTGTCTCAAAAATTTAAAAGACATCATTTTTTTCAAACTTGCCTTAATATTAATTTTAGTACTATTATAAAACATATTCCATTTAAAAATATCTACTTTTGATCAAATATTGCTTAAAAAAAGATTTATGGTTTCAATGTGATTTCCATCTCTTTGTAAATTCCCAAGTCCTGACCCCTGCTATGTTCACTCATATCTATCATTTCAAAGAAATCATTTGGAGTGTTAACTTCACTGTTGATGTATAATTTGAAACAGCTTTCCAAATATGATAACTTTGTTTCAATGTAAAGACCTTCCTTCACAATGCATGCTCTCTTACCGCCCAAGGTATTGTGGAATGCTTCTAATAACAATGAATGTTGCAAGAAATGCCAATTAATAGTTGAATTCATCTCTTGTTTTACAAGACTTTGCTCCTCAACAGATCGCTCAATCAGTGATCTTGCGTTGATTGCTTGTTGTTTTATTTCACATGGAACTTCACCACTATCTTCAAGATGAACTGTTGTTGTTGGACCTCCGATGTCATTGTATTCTTTAATTGACTTGTGAATTTTGTTTCCAGTCTTTTTCAATTGCCTGTAAAGTCTGATGGCAATACTTTGGCCCCCTGAAATAACAAAACAAGTACATGAGTATAAAAAAAGCAAAAAATAATAAATAAATTAATTAAAAACATGAAATAAAAAGGGGATATTTATAATTATTATACCTTACATATAATACAATCAATTCTATTGGATAACACCTTATCACGTGATATGGAATAATTCAGTTAATTTTTATTTAATTGCAAGGAAGGACGAATAACCCTTAAAAATTACACCAGCAGTGAATAAACCTATTATTCACCGGCGAAGAACCGTTTGAGTGTCTAGATTTGCACTCTAAATTCTAAATAACCTTCTCGCGTTCACAATTTTGGATATTCACCTTTTCAACGGGCCGTAATTGTATATTAATGTAACATTAGGATTATTTGTAAAATGAACCATAAATCTTTTTTTTTTTTTTTTTTTATTAATGTTACTTAAGCATAAAACTTAAGAATGGCAGAACTATGTTCTCTTATACAAAATAATCAAAAATATTCATAAACAATAAGTTATACTGAAACTTTACTTAACATAGTTGTAGATACACAATAGGATGAAATGCACAGATACCCAAACTTAAATCAATTTGCTTCATACACTCATGAAAGAACATAAAAAAACCCTGAATTGTAAGACAATAAAATAAAATAATATACAAACTGGCATATTTCTTTACTAACTCCAGTAGAAAATGTCTTTCTGAAACATATCCTCCCAATTTCAGCAATACCACATTTCTACTTTTCTCCTTAGCTGCAGCCAAATTTGACACCCCGAGCGACACTTTATATTTTGATGAATAACAGTTTTAAAACCAATTGATTTTAACTAAGAAACTGGTATTTGGTAAAAGTCAATGAGAGGAATACAATTCTATATAAATGATACGGAGGGTAGCTGTGTAAAGTAGTTTTTTATACCGAAATTGGCATATAAAGCCTCAAAATCTGCAACATGGAAAACTAGGGCGAGGTGTTTGAGAAAACTGAGCACTGAAAACGACTGCTTCTGCTTTCAGGAAATAGATTATGTTGCGGTTCCTTCCGTGCAATACATTATATGGTACTGAGAGTTCTAAAAATAAGAAATTTTGATGCTTGAACTTACCTTGTTACTTTTTCGTCGCTTCAAAATTGCCACCCCATGCATGTCAAACATAGCCGACACCCCGCATGTGGCGTTCTACACGGTAGTTTAGCTCTTTGACATTTCTTACAGATAACAGTTGTACTAATTTAAAAGTAGATGGTTTCTCATAGTAATATCTCTTTAAATATTTACATCTGATGTCGTTATATTTATCACATTCTAAAATAAAATGATACTCATCTTCAATAGCATTTTTATTACACATACTACACAAACGTTAAGAAGTTGGCAAAGTTAATTAGATGCATATAACAGATCAATATAACTTAACTCTCAAATTGATTTAAAAAAGTTTAATTGTAATTGAAAAAAAACTTTATATTTTAATGATTTAAAAAATTCACGCTAATTGAATCTGTTAATCTCTTGTATTTAGCATGTCGATCACTCAGTAAAATATCTGAATTATGATCACTAAAATTGAAAATATCGGAAGTAAATATAATGTGGGAGGACAATTGTTTTAGAATATTTAGCAACTTTACAAAAAAAAAATGCAAATGCTAAGGAACATACACGAACTGCAAAAATGTAAATGTAAAAAATATTAGTACGTTACTTGTGGTAGCAAGTGTAACATCGGTTGAGAGTACCAAAATTAGGATCAAGATATACAATTAAACAAATATTTAATTTCAATTGTTCATTTGTTCATTTTATGCGTGTAATTGTAATAATATTACTACGATTAGTAGAACTAAAAATAAAGATTGTGATTAATGTTAGTTTGTTTAAATTTAACCCATATGATCTAATAACATGTATGGTCAGTTCGTACTGGACCATACGCGTATACTCATACGGTCCGACCGTACAACAAACAACATATATAACAAAAGGGATGACTACTTATGAAGTCTTTCTCCCATTTACAGTGCATATACAATCTTTATTAGCATGCATAAAATGTAATTTTGCATCAAAATGTATGAAATTAATAAAAAAAAAAAAAAAAAAACAGAAGAAGAAAAAAACAATTGATGAAAACAAATTGTAACAAATGACAATGACCATCAATATAATCATGTGAAGGTTCCATACAAATACTCTGAAAATAACACTATTATAATTCCAGTTTCTTTTGCGTACAGTTTTGTTTCTTCATATTTCATTATAGTTAAAAACGCCACACCAGAAAAGATTATACATCAATAAATCATTTTCTCAAAAACACGATTGCGGAAAATTTGATTCGTTTTTAAATTGGCATAAATGCTAAGGCAGGTTTTAATTTTCTTTCAATTATGGAATATTAATTTTAAGAGTTAAATATTTTTTCGGATATGGTGTATCAATTTAAAAAAAATGTAGTACATACAAACGTATAAAAATTGCGCTTTTTATCCAACACAATCATAGGTTTGAGCGTTATTTTCAATTTAGACTTATTTATATTTATATCGTTTGGGCTTGTATTATATTTTCCCTCCGGCTTATATATTTCGTTCATCCTATTTCGACTCTTTAGAATTCAAGAGTCTATCCTAAATTGAGGTTAATCATATGGCCTTCGACCGCTAACATCACTGAAGGGACATAAACTGTCGAAATCCGAATATGGTGTATAACCAAAAAAAAAATATAGCACCTCATGATTGTGGTTTACCATCTTTGCCGTAATTTTATGGTTTTCGGCTTGGTATTAAATATATATAAAGATACATTTTGTTACATCTTTGTGATCAATTTATTTAGCAATCGTCAATGGCAGTCAGCAGGGTTTAAGAACATCAGTTGTGCGACCTGTAAGTCATATGCGTTTTGTTAATATATATATTTTCACTTTTTTGGTTTGTTTGTGCTGTATTTAGACCCTTCTACAACGAGATTTGTATTACATACACACGTATAAAAATTGCGGTTTTTTGCCAACGCAATCATAGGTTTGAACGTTGTTTTCAATTTAGACTTGTTTATATTTATTTCGTTTGGGCTTGTATTATATTTTCCCTAGTGTGTCTTAAGTTTTCGGATGAAATTGCAAGGTTCTATTGTCTAATGGTATAAGTATTTCTGATGGTACAACCCTATGGTGTATAATTTATTTCTCTCTCATTACAATGTATTATGAGTAATAGAATAACTGTATTTGGAATTTGAGTACCTTGAAAGGTCCTCATGTCTGTAGGACAGTTTTCATTTGACCTCGACCTTATTTATGGATCAGTGAACAAGGTTAAGTTTTCGTGGTCATGTCCATAAATCAGATACTATAGTTCTACTATATTTGGTGTATAGAATGAATGTAAGGTGTACATGTCCAACTGGTAGGTTTCATTTGACCTTGACCTCATTTTCACGGTTTAGAAGACAAAGATGAGTTTTTTCTTTTTTTTTCTAATAATATATGTAATAGGTCAACTACAAGTGGTGTATGGAAATATTTTATGATGTACATATCAGTCTTGCAGGTTTACTTGATCTTGACCTCTTTTTCACGGTTCATTGCTAAGTGCTACTGTTTCTGTGTTGGTCTGTTTTTCGTAAACTATAAGCAATAGGTCAACTATATTTGTTATTCAGGACGATTGTAAGCTGTATATGTCTGTCTGGCATGTATCATCTGATCTTGGCCTCATTGTGTTAGTTCATTGGTCAATGTTTTCATGGTTAAGTTTGTTTCTTAGAGTACTATAAGCAATAGGTCAACTATATATCTAGTGCATAGATAGATTAATTGTAAGGTGTACATCTCTGTCTGGCATTCATTGGCATTGTTCATCTGACCTCACCTCATTTTCATGGTTCATTAAACAATAGTTTCAACTATATTTAGTGTATTGAATGATTGTAAGGTGTACATGTATTTCTCGTTTGGTTTATTTGACCTTGACCTCAATTTCCTAGGACAATCAGTGGTGACTAGGGAATAGAAATATGGTCACTCGGCAGTAAAATGCTTGTCAAAGTTTGTTGGGCGTCCGTTTGGTTGTGGGCGATGTGCAAGTTTGCAGGCACGTCCAGTCAGAATGGAGAATTTAAATCTGATGCCTCGTGTAAAGAGAGTGCCACACTCTTTTCACATTAAGAACCCTTGCTACAACTCTTCGAGGGGTACATAGGTGGCCTTTTGCAAGGCATTATTTCTGCCCCTTTCCAATAAACCTTCATTTTCAAGTGGCAGTCCTTATTTCCCCGACCATCATCCCGGATGGCATCTTTCGCAAGACCTGTCTGTTGTATTTGTTGTTCAATTGTTCTCATTCTGAACATATATTTGCCACTGGACGTTAAGCAACCAATCAATCAATCATTTTCTTGGATCAATGTTAAGTTTGTAATACTTATAGTAAAGATTTATATTTAGGACGATCAACATAAAATCAATGACTAATAAAAAAGGCCAGACATTTCAGCCTATGCACTCTAGTTTTTCATTAAGCACTGTAAAAGTCATAATGTTGCTCCCATAGACTCTGTGTTAAAAAACCAAAACAATATAAAGTTAAAAAAAATCTCTACCTACATGTACCTACCCATACTTAGTTTTAGATGTAACTGGAACCACACATTCTAGTTTATTTGGCCTTAGCTCCACTAAGAGGACTTACGATTTGTATTTGTTGTTAATTAGGTCTTTCCACCTTTCCGTGGAAAGACCTATTGATTTTCTTCTGATTATTTATTAGGTCTTTCCACGAAAAGTGGCTTTTCTTCTGATTTTTTTTCTTCTGCCGTCTGAGATGCTTTTTTGTTTTACAACACATTGAAAGGATTTTAGGTCAAGTTATCTCCCACATCCCCTTTTTCTCGTTATCATTATATCTCTGAAACCGTAAAAGATTTCAACAAACTGTTTTCACCAAATTGTTTGTCTACTCTTAAGAATGGTTTGATTAATTTTAACTGATGTGATCGGATGACATCTTATGGGAGTTATTTCCCTTAGAAAATTTAAAATATGTGATATGTTGGATAATTCATACATTATAGATGTAGATGCCTCAAGTCTTTTGATATGAAGTCCTTGGTCCATTTGGTGGAAATTGATGTCAAGGTCAAAGGTCAAGGTCATGTTCTAAATTTAGAATTTTGCTTGTTATCTTTATTCAAAAGAAACCTTAACAGTTAATGATATGATGTGTTTGCTAAATTACTGTTTACGATAGGGCGCAACTTCGACCCATTTAAGTCAAACCCTTATAGGAGTTTTCTCCAATTATGTATTTGAAATCAGTATTACTCCACAACCATACAAGTGATTGACTTGGTTTCTTTCAATTTGAGATAACGGACCTAGGACGTTGAAATTGAGGTCAAGGTCAAAGACCAATTTGACGTTCTAGATTTTGACCTTCGCTAAAATTTATTATTGTTTCATTATAAAACAATTAAGTCTTCTGTATTTGGTTGTAGACATTTCATCATTTATCAGGTAAACCGGAAATGACCTATTTTAACCGGAAGTAGACTATTATAGACTAATCCTATGGAAAAGTAAAAGAAAAAGAAACAAATTACATAAACCTGGAGTGACATTTTCCAACACCGTTTTTTTAAATTTCATTCTTATTATCGAGGTGGAAAGACCTTCAATTGTTCTCTGAAGAATTGGTTTTTAATTTTTTTTTTCTTCCGCCTAATTTTTTTCTTGCGCTGTATTTTTGTTTCAAAAGATGTTGCTTAGTTTTTATGTATATGATATCATACAGTCTATAGGCTGTGAAACTGACCATGTTTAACCAAACACTTTTCTTTGTAAGAGTTATCTCCCCATCTTCTTGTTATGAGTTCTCCTCCGCAACTGTGAGAGAAAGTGACAAATTTATTTTTCCAAATTGCTTGTTATATCCTCAGAATGTTAGGTTTTATTATGACCGAAGCTTTACAAAGACTCCATATGAGAGTTCTTTCCCCTTTTGTATTTGATATATGTGAAATGTATTTGTAACTGGAAAACCATAAGTGATAGAGACCTAGGGTCTTTTGATTTGAGGTCCTTGGTCCATAACATGTCGTAACACGTAAATTTGAGTTGAAAGGGTACAAAGACATTTAATGGAAGTTTTCTCCCCTATTATATAAAAAATTACACGTATGGTGATATAACTCATTCATCATATATAATTGAGACCTAGGGTCTTTTGATTTGAAGCCCTTGTTTCATGACCTTGAAATTGGGGGCAAGGTCAAAAGTTGATTCCATGTTCTATACTTTGACCTTTGTTTTTACGTCATGAAAATACATGATAAAGCCACGAGACTTTTTGCATTAGGTTGCAAGCCATTTGACCCTTGAACCAGATGCTCCGCAGGGTGCAGCTTTATACAACCCCAGATTCAAACCCTGAACAGTTGGGGCAAGTATTGACACAACATTCTAGCTTGATACAGCTCTGAATTTGGATTGTGATTAAATAGTTGACACAACACAGGTTTCTGACACAGAATGAATGTGGTCTAAGAACATAAACTTAAAAACTTAAAATTTTTTAATTGGACATTTACCTACATTTGTATTATGGTCCAATATCCAAAATCTAAATACATGGTTAGATTCTGCATATCAAAGAACCCCAAGTATTCAATTTTTGTTGAAATCAAACAAAGGTTAATTTTGGACCCCGATTTGGACCAACTTGAAAACTGGGCCTATAATCAAAAATCTAAATACATGTTTAGATTCAGCATAGCAAAGAACCCCAAGGATTCAATTTTTGTTGATATCAAACAAAGTTCAATTTTGGACCCTTTAGACCTCAATGTGGACCAATTTGATAACCGGGGCCAAATATCAAAAATCTAAATACATGGTTAGATTCAGCATATATCAAAGAACCCCATATATTAAATTTTTGTTGAAATCAAACAAAGGTTAATTTTGAACCCCGATTTGGACCAACTTCAAAACTGGGCCTATAATCAAAAATCTAAATACATGTTTAGATTCAGCATATCAAAGAACCCCAAGGATTCAATTTTTGTTGATATCAAACAAAGTTTAATTTTGGACCCTTTGACCTTAATGTAGACCAATTTGAAAACGGGACCAAAAATTAAGAATCTACATACACAGTTAGATTCGGCATATCAAAGAACCCCAATTACTCAATTTTTGATGAAATCAAACAAAGTTTAATTTTGGACCCTTTGGGCCCCTAATTCCTAAACTGTTGGGACCAAAACTCCCAAAATCAAACTCAACCTTCCTTTAGTGATCATAAACCTTGTATTTAAATTTCATAGATTTCTATTTACTTATACTAAAGTTATGGTGCGAAACCAAGAATAATGCTTACTTGGGCCCCTTTTTGGCCCTTAATTCCTAAACTGTTCAGACCTCAACTCCCAAAATCAATCTCAACCTTCCTTTTATGGTCATAAACCTTGTGTGTAAATTTCACAGATTTCTATATACTTATACTAAAGTTATGGTGCGAAAACCAAGAAAAATGCTTATTTAGGCCCCTTTTTGGCCCCTAATTCCTAAACTGTTGGGACCAAAACTCCCAAAATCAATCCCAACCTTTTTTTTGTGTTCATAAACCTTGTGTTTAAATTTCATAGATTTCTATTTACTTATACTAAAGTTATTGTGCGAAAACCAAGAAAAATGCTTATTTGGGTCCTTTTTGGCCCCTAATTCCTAAACTGTTGGGACCAAAACTCCCAAAATCAATCCTAACCTTCCTTTTGTGGTCATAAACCTTGTGTTTAAATTTCATAGATTTCTATTTACTTAAACTAAAGTTATAGTGCGAAAACCAATGTGTCTTCGGACGAAGACGACGACGACACCAACGTCATACCAATATACGACCGCAAATTTTTTTTGCGGTCGTATAAAAAGCCAACCGGAAGTGAACTTTTGTAAACCAGAAGTAGCTGTAAATTGTATAAATTAATGTAAAAGTATATAGAACTTCATATTTTTGGAATCAGTGTCAAGTTAACTATCAAACAATACCGGAAGTGACATTTTTCAAACCTGAAGTAAAAAAATTATCTCCCTTATTTATATTTTTTTGTATAGAAACCATATATTTTTGGAATCAACGTACATTAAGCTGTCATTTGACATTTAAAACCTAATTTTAATATTTTTCACGTCAAAATAGATCCTTACTGGTGGAAAGACCTTCAATTGTTCTCTGAACAATTGGTTTTTAATGTAGTTGTCATTTTTGTCTGGGATATGTATGAAATATTTGCCACTGGACATGAAGCAAAAAATATACCCTTTGTTTTAGAACTTATGTATAATAAATGACTAGAATTTTGACCTCAATATTTATTCTGACTACTGTCAAAGCTGTGTATCTGGAAAATTTGACATAGCATGGACTAGATACTGTAAATTCAGAAATTATTGCATGCATTTATTATTGCGATTTTGTAATTTTAGACTGTATTGCGATTGTAATTTTTACGATTTTGAGTCTGAATTCATATAAAATATTTCAAAATGCTAGTTTAAATTATTGCGTTCACAATTTTCTTGCATTTTTCGCAAAAATTAAAAACCTCCCAATAATTTCTGAATTTACAGTAATTGAAATTCAAATACATTTTCTGTTTTAGAAAAATTGAAACTTAAGTTAAAAATTTCATGAAAACAATGGTGATAATCTTTTTTTTTCTAAATGCCTTCACATATTTAGCTGATGTGTCAATCTACAATGATGCTGGTTGTACAGCCTTTTAAGCTTACCTGGCCAAAAACTGTTCTTAATGGAGGAATGATATTTTTTTTGTCACTCGCGCAACGCGTTACAGGGGACATGGAAATACTGAGAGTTCATCAGACCTTGTGTCTGTCAATCCGTCAGGTCTACAAGCGCTCTCATAGGTACAATTCTTGCCAGATTTTTGAAATAACATGAGCCACATGTGGAGCAGGATCTGCATACCCTTCTGGATCACATGAGATTTCCCCCCGTTTTTGGTGGGGTTTGTGTTGCTTAGTCTTTGGTTTTCTATGTTGTGTTTTGTGTAGTATTATTTGTCTGTCTTTTTCTTTGTAAGCCATGGCTTTGTCAGTTTATTATTTCAATCAACGAGTTTGACTCGCCCTCTGGTATCTTTCACCCCTCTTTTGTAAAACTTATACTATAGGTTAATATCAGCTATATCTGGGATAGTCTAAAACGGTTGATGATATACTTTTTTAAATAGTTGGTAATGTTAAATTTATGGAACATGATTTCATTAGCGCTCTCACAGGTACAATTCCCGTTAGATTTTTATAAAACTTATACCATAGGTTAATATCAGCAATATCTCAGACAAGTTCTAAAATGATTGACGATCAACTTTTTTTTAAAGTGTTATATCCCTTAGAAATATTAAAGTTATTACAAATGGCCTCATCAACTTCTAATGTAGGTTAATATCAGCAATATCTTGGATCAGATCTGAAATGGTGGATGATCATTTTTTTTTTAAAGTTATGTCCCTTGGAAATATTAAATTTATGGAAAATGAATATTAAATAAGTGCAACACAGAGGACATTTGAACTGTTTCGACACAGGATCTTTAGAACCTCTAGTTTCTAAACACCTTCACATGTTTAGCTCATGTTTAGATTGTGAGTCTACAGTGAAGAGTTAGATTATACATTGAATGGATCAGTGAACAAGGTTAAGTTTATGTGGTCAAGTTCATATCTGTATTACTATAAGCAATAGATCTGCTATATATTTGGTGCATGGAATGACTGTAAGGTGTACATGTCCAACTCAGGGGCGTTTCCAGGATATTTGAAAGAGGGGGCGTAGAATACAATCATTCATGCCGATCAGAGCAGGGACAAATTTTTTTTTGAACCTTTTTTGGCTAGAAAACATAAAATAATTGTGAAATGCACTAACGCAACAGTTCCTGACTTGGAGCAAATATATTTTATAGTTAAACTGTCAGGGCCCTTTAGTTACAGAGTAAAATATTTTGTAAACATTTACAAAAATTTACCAAATTAATGAAAATTGTTAAAAATTGACTATAAAGGGCAATAACTCCTTAAGGGGTCAACTGACCATTTTGGTCATGTTGACTTATTTGTAGATCTTACTTTGCTAAACATTATTGCTGTTTACAGTTTATCTCTATCTATAATAATATAAAAGATAATAACCAAAAACAGTAAAATTTCTTTGAAAATTACTAATTAGGGGACAGCAACCCAATAACCAGTTGTCCAATTCATCTGAAAATTCCAGGGCAGATAGATTTTGACTTGATTAACAATTTAACCCACATTCAGAATTGCTCTAAAAGCTTTGGTTTCAGAGTTATAAGCCAAAATCTACATTTTACCCCTATGTGCTATTTTTAGCCATGGCAGCCATCTTGGTTAGTTGGTCGGGTCACTGGGCACATTTTTAAAACTAGATACACCAATGATGATTGTGGCCATGTTTGGTAAATTTGGCCTAGTAGTATCCGAGGAGAAGATTTTTGTAAAAGATTACAACCAGGTGCTCCGCAGGGCGCAGCTTTATAAGACTGCAGAAGTCAACCCCTGAACAGATGGGGCAAGTATGGACACAACATTTAAGCTTGATACAGCTCTGAATTTGGATTGCAATAAAATATTTGACATAATATGAGTTTCTGACACAAAACAAATGTCAATATCTTACAAATTTATTGCGCAATATTGTGCAATTAAAGATTTCTTTTTTTAACTTTTCAAAAATTTGGAATTTGAGAAATTTGAAAAAAATCAATTAAAACAACTACCACCCCCCCTTTTTTTGCAATATGTCCAAAACCTGACATTTCTTTATGCATAATATACAAGTAGTGTAAGGGAGGTAAATCCGAACATACCCAACATTGTATGTTAAATGTTTTAGAATTACCTCCCTTACTGTACACTGTTTTTAAATTAAATTGTCTTAATTGTCCATTGACCAGAAATACCTAGTTTTTCCCCTTTTTTGCCCCTAATTCCGAAACATTTTGAGCCATAACCCCCCAGTGTCATTATTAACCATCCCTTCATGGTATGGAAACTTGTGGTTTAATTTCAGAGAGATTCATACACTTAAACAAAAGTTATTGTTTGAAAACTACAAAAACGATTATTTTGGGCCCCCTTTTTGGCCCCTAATTCCTAAACTATTGGGACCATAACCCCCAAAATCAATCCCAACCTTCCTTTAGTGGTATTGAACCTTCTTGTTAAAGTTTATAGAGATCCATACACTTAAACGCAAGTTATTGTCTGTAAACTAGAAAAATGCTTCTTTTGGCCCTTTTTGGCCCGTTATTCCTACATATTTGGGGAAATTAACCCCAAACTGAATCAAAGCCTTCCCTGTGTTATATGGAAACTTGTGGTACAATGTCAGAGAGATCCATACAGTTACACACAAGTTATTGTCTTAAAACTAGAAAAATGCTTGTTTTTGGCCCGTAATTCCTAGACTGTTTTCCCAAAAACCCCTTAAAATAAATCCCAACCTTCTACTTATGGAATTAAACATTGTGGTACAATTTCAGAACAATTGAAATACTATTACACAACTTTTTGTCCTGAAACTAGATAAATGTTGTTTTTGGCCCCTTTGGGCCCCTAATTCCTAAACCTTTTGGACCATAACCCTTAAAATCAATCCCAAGCTTCCTTTTGTGGTTATAAACATTGTGTTATAATTTTTATTGATTTTATTGATTTCTTTTTACTTATTCAAAAGTAATTATCCGGAAACAATCCGTCTTCGGACGACGCTGATGACGATGATGACGTGATACCAATATACGACAATTTCTTTTTTAATTTTTGCGGTCGTATAAAAATTTATGATAAATTGGTAAAAATGACTATAAAGGGCAATAACTTTTGGTTATGATAACTTATTTGTAGATCTTACTTTGCTGAACATTATTGCTGTTTACAGTTTATCTCTATCTATAATAATATTCAGGATAATAACCAAAAACTGCAAAATTTCTTTAAAATTACCAATTCAGGGGCAGCAATCCAACAACCGGTTGTCCGATTCATCTGAAAATTTCAGGGCAGATAGATTTTGACTTGATAAACAATTTTACCCCATTTCAGATTTGCTCTTTATGCTTTGGTTTCAGAGATGTAAGACAACATCTACATTTACCCCTATGTTCCATTTTTAGCCATGGCCGCCACCTTTGTTGGTTGGCCAGATCACCGGACACATTTTCAAACTAGATACTCCAATGACGATTGTGGCCAATTTTGGTTAAATTTGGTCTAGTAGTTTCAGAGGAGAAGATTTTTGTAAAAGATTACAAAAATTTACGAAAAATTGTTTCGGCCAGGTGAGCTAAAAATTAAGGCACTCATGTGTAAGGATGGACAAGAATAAATCTATCTAGACTTTTCACTATGTGGTCAAAGCATTAAGAATCTACAAATGAATCACAAGCACTTATCATATTGAATAACTGAAAGAAGCTTCTGTCCAATTTTAGTAAAAATCCAGGATAGTTTATGAATCTAATAAATGTTTAAAAACTTTAACTGCAGACTGAATGTAATGTTAACTTGAAGAAAACGAAATTTCCTTCTAGATACTAGCTTTTGATCATAAACAAGCTTCTGTCCAAGTTTGGCACAAATTAAAAATAGTATAAGATAGTTATTAAAATTTTAAAAACTTTCACCACAGAGAGAATGTGTCGTTTCTGGCAGAAAATCTAAGTCCATTTAAAAGTAAAATACGGAAAAAATGATTTATTTATTTTTTACAAAATTTACTTCTGGATACTATCTTATGATCATAAACAAGCTTCTGTCCAAGTTTGGTACAAATTCAGGGTAGTTTAAGAAAGTTATTAAAATCTTAAAATCTTTAACCACAGAGTGAATGTAATATTTACCGGCAGAAAAACTAAGTCCATTTATAAGTAAAATACGGAAAATATGGAATTTTATTTTTACAAAATTTACTTCTGGATACTATTTAATGATCATGAACAAGCTTCTGTCCAGGTTTGGTAGAAATCCAGGATAGTTTAAGAAAGTTATTAAAATTTCTAAAACTTTAACCACAGAGTGAATATTTGTGGATGCCGCCGACAGAATGTAGGATCGCTAAGTCTCGCTTTTTCGACTAAAGTCGAAGACTGGACAAAAACCTGAATAAGAGTTTTGCTTAAAGGTCTATGATATTTAGATTACACAAGGTAAAGGTACATTTGGTTACAATATTTACTCAGCATGTAAAAAGTATATAGGTTATCTACATTTTGAAATTGTTACCAACATGGTCACATTTTCCTACACATTATCAACATCAATATGCTCATACAGGTGTAGTTTCAATAACCTAATTTTAGGTCACAATGACCTATTCTACATGGATACTGAGAGAATACAATAATGCATATATATACCTATATTCAATTTTACATGACCCTTGTACATTTACTTGCCGAAATACTTGAGGTCACCCCCTATATAATCACAAGTTTTGACTATTTTGTCCCAAATGTCAAGTCTTCCTCATAAAAAATACAAAAATTGTCGAGGTGGTTGAACTAAAAATATTCAATCCCTTTCAAAACTTGAAGAAGTCTGTTCATTCATTCAGGATTTCCTGGATAATGGTAGATTTTGGTTTCCCTCCTTGCTTCTAGACCATCCTCTAGGTGGTTGTTTTGTTTACACATTCTAGAAAAGAAGCTTGTTACTTGCTGTACAGACGATATCTCATCATTAGCAAACCTCCTTGTGCCTTCAGAATTTTTGACATGCAGCATATTCTCTGAAACATTGAAGGGATCTTCCTTTCTTCTCGTTTTGAGACCAGTAGCTTTGTCCAATTTTTCAGTTAAGTAGTCTTTATGGTTTTAATTAAAGCGCTTGGAATTTCTTTCTGTCTTGAAGTGGAAAACTCTTCTGTGCAGCCTTCATTTGTGCATTGTATTACTAAATTTTCTGTGTCTGATTTTGTTTTTCTTTTAGGCAACTGGTGAAATGTGATATCATCAGGTTCCTCTAATACTATTAGTTACACAGTGTGTAATTGTCCTAATACGAGAATTTATCGGGTCAATAAAATTCATATCGGGTGAGGCGAAGCGTGAAAACAAGCGGCAAGGCGAAAGGGAACGATAAACACTGTTGTGTGCCGTTATGCAATGGCAACGGTAGGAGGCACACAGATTTGTCGTTCCACAGGTTCCCTCAAACTGACCACAGAAGAAACATGAGGATAAATGCAATAAGAAGAGACCCGGGGCCCATGTTCAACGTAATATTTTTACCATTCCTCTTTCGGTTTAATAACATTTGCATGTTGTTGATGTGTATATAAAGTGAATCCTAAGTCAATGTGAAGTTTAAGATACTGATTGTATCTACTGCATTAACTACTAAAACTGTTCATTTGAATTCAGATTTGAATATTTACATGACAGGCAAATATATATTATAACTGCCGTGAAAAGTCAGTCAGATCAATACAATGCAGTGCCCCGCGCCAGTGATAACATATCTAAAAAAATAAAAACATGAAAACTCTCATATATAAATATATATCAAGATAAGACTGTTGGCTCCATGTACATGTTCTTGATTATAGCAATTTTCCTCAGAGCTACAGTCTTCACGCTGAACTGCTAAATCTACAGGCCCGCAGCTCAATTTTGAAAATTTTTAGTTAGATTCTGTTGGCCTGTAGGTCTGATTTTTACAGGCCCGATATCAATTTTACCAGCCTGGGCTGCCACTCGTCGTGACCATATTTATAGCTTACTATGCGGTATGGGCTTTGCTCATTGTTGAAGGCCGTACGGTAAAACTTGATTGATGTGGCTTTTCAACATGTTATGTAATAAATATTACATTTAACTCAATAGTATACTAGTACATGTATATAGGAATATCATGTACAATGTGTAGATAGGAATAACAAATAGCTATCATAAAACTGTTCAATTTCAGATCAACGACCAAACAGTGGTATGCTCCAGACATTTCAAATACACAGACTTCAAATGGACCCCTGCAGTCAGAAAGACTCTAAAATCCGACAGTGTGCCTTTTGTCTTTGACTGGTCAAACTTAATAACTCCGCGGAGAGAATTATTCAAGCATCCAGTCCCACAGAAAAGGCCAAGACCAGAATCTGATACTGAAATTGAAGCTGATGACAACATTAGTCTAGGTTGTGAACCATATTCAGAGTTTCAGGAGACCAATCTAATCGTATGGTAATTAATAGATAGTATATAGTTTTCTGTAATGTATGATACAATTTATGTAAAATTTCTGTATATTTTATGATCATGATGAGGAAGACAAAATCGATCTGCTGGTCAGTTTCTTCAATTTAATCATTAGTGTCTATATTTATTATGACTGTAAACAACCGTTAACATCATAATTGACAACAATATATGCAAATGTGTATGCAATGACAATAATAAGACTGTCATACTATATTTTTTATCAACCCCAGAGGTATGGTGTTGTTCTAAGGGAATATATCATATATCTTGGGTTGAATTTTTTTTTCTCTAACTTTGCTTGGATCATTTTAAGGATAATTTTTCATATCCAACTACACATCTATAATCAATAATTATGAACCTCATCAAGAGTCAATAATCAGACAATTGCTTTATATTACATGACAATGGTTTGTGATCACATAACAAACATGTTAATCTATTTTGCTCTGTTGACGGATAGGACAAGTGTTGCTTTTCTCATCACGTGGCATATATACATGTATATGTCATCATTTATTTCATCAAAAGTCTTGTACTCTGAAACAACTTGACCGAATTTAAACAAACTTGGCCACAATTGAAAAATTGTGTATCTACTTTGAAAAAACGTCTGTAATGACATCACCTGACAACCAAGATTGCTGACATGACTAAAAATAGAATATAGCAATATTTTTTTTAGTAAAATGATAAAAGTACTTAATGATTCTTCTCGTTAACAGTTTTCTTTTTTTTAGTTACCAAGTAGATGATGTTAAAATTTAACTTATCCAAGTAGATGATGTATAAATTTAACTTATCCACAAGAACCATTCTCAAAATAGCTGTTATTAATAAAATCAATTTGAAAATGCAATCAGATGTTTTGAATGGTTTTACACTCAACAAAATGATGTATGATAAAATGCACTAGTCTACTGCTGCTGGTTAGTGGGAGGCTGAATTGGTACACTGGTTGACTGCTGCTGGTCAGTTGGATGCTGGATTAAACTTACTAAGGTATACATTGCTAGTTAACTGCTGCTGGTCGGTAGGACGCTGCTCAAAACTTAAAATACAGGTATGAAATAAGAATATTTTCCAAATCCAAAATGTATTTTCATAATTAGAGATTAACCTTTGTTGCTTTTCATTTTGTTTAAAGATACATGTATCAGATTGCTACTTTTATTTAATGCATAAATGAAAAAAGAGAGAGTATGATGTTCATAAATAGTGTTTATTATAAGCACTATTTCCTAAAGAATGCTGTCCTTGCTAGCTACAACATATCATATATTAACAGGGATTAAACAATTTCACAATTCGCTTAGAATAGGTTTTCTTCTAAGTACATACAAAAATATTCCCTCTTATAAAGCAGTACTAGAATTTTTTAATTAAAATTTGAACATATATATACACAACAAATTTGGTTAAAACAGTCATAATTTCATTTGTGGGTAATTTTTACAATTTTAGTTCACCACAGAAAGACAAAATACAAAAACTAGAGGCATTGGTTAAAAGCAGAGATCAAGAAATACAGAGATTGGAGAAAAAAATTGAAATAGTAAGATTTGGGATCAACAGATTTTCAACTGATAATACAATGATTTTGTTCTACACAGGCTTTGTGTCTATGTCAATGTTTTCTGCGTTTTTCAATTTTATAAAACCAGTCGCCAACTCAATGACCAGCTATTACTACAAATCAAACGATAATGCCAAACAAAATATTTTAGCAGGTAGACAGAGAAACATGCTATTAATAGATGAGCTATTTATGTTTTTGTGTAGACTCAAATGTGGCTTAATGGAACAGGATTTAGCTGTAAGGTTTAATTGTCATGTTTCAACTGTTAGTCGTAAGATGATAACTTGGGCAAACCTTTTATATTTTGTTTTAGGAAGCTTCAACATATGGCCTAGTAAACAACACATAGATGATAAAATGCCTGCTTCTTTCAAGTTGTTGTATCCATCAACACGAGTCGTAATAGACTGCACAGAAATAAAAACTGAAAGACCATCATCACTTGCTCTTGGATCTAAATGCTATTCTAATTACAAAAGCAGTCACACATGGAAAGGGCTGGTAGGAATTGCCCCTCATGGAGCTGTAACTTTCATTTCTAGCTTATATACAGGCTGTATGTCAGATGTGGAAATAACAAAATTATGTGGTTTGGTTGATTTACTAGAGATGGGAGATTCCATTATGGCTGACAAGGGTTTTGTACTTAACAAGGTTTTGGAAGGAACTGGTATAACTGTTAATACCCCTCCTTTTCTAATGAGTTATGGCCAATTTACCAAGCAGGAAGTTGAAGAAACACAAACTATAGCAAAGCTTAGGATACATATTGAAAGACATATCCGTAGAGTAAAGGAGTACCACCTATTCGACAAAATAATTCCCCTCAGCATGGTGGGCACAATCAATCAACTATGGACTGTTGCTAATATGCTTACTTTGTTTAGAGGTCCATTAGTTAAAGAATGGCATTGATAAAACTTTTATGCTATAACTACCAACTACATTATTTGTAAATCTTTAAGTATGTTAGCAGAGAGCCCTTACAATTTTGTATGCCTAACTTAAAATTTATGGTTTATTACCATGATTACTTAAATCAAAAATAAATTAACTCATCCAGTATTAAAAATTATTATTCACTGAGTTGATTCCTTCCAGATATAGGTTTCATTGCCTTTTGTGCTAGAATTGATTTGTTAAAAGTCAGTTTTGTCCAAAAATTACAAACATCAAATGACAAAAGTTGAAACTATTTGTAGGGAAAATTTAGAAATAAAAACACATTTTAGAAGAATTAAAAAAAAACCCTTTTTGCGCAAAGAATTCAATGGAAATTGAATACTTAAACTAAAGCTTTGCTGAAATGATTTCTATTATCAATTTTTTTAAAATTTAATATAAATCTTTTTAAACTAAAACAAAATTAGGCTCTTGGTGACATGAGTTTTCTATTCACACTAATTTTTTTTATTTGAATTGCATTAGAAATTTTGGGCCAACATGGGTGTCGAAACTTAATCTCTGCTCTGACAAGTGACAAGTACATGTATAAATAAAAATTACTCAATAAAATGATTGAAATAAAACAAATCTAGTTTATGTTTCATCTTGTCCCATACATCTTCATCAAACTCAATAATTTCTTCATGGTATTCCTCTAAACCCCAAACGTAGAAATAGCACCATTTCAATCCTGTAACTGCCAACTGCATCATCACTTGGTAGAAATAATTGTGATTCTGTTCAAGTTTTCTCTCTTCAATGCTGCCTGTGAGATACATACATTCTGATAATGCTTTCACTGGGCATTTAATTTCCAACAAGCCAAACTGTGGTATCCCTTACCAAAAAGTGCTAACATGTTGAACATAAGTTGCACATAAGATGCTCACGTTAGAAACTAACATGATTGCACACGAGTTTTTTAACATGCAAATTAGGTGAGCATTTTGTGAGCAAAAAAATTGCACATATGAAACTAACCTAATTTGCATGTTAAAAACCTCACGTGCAACTGCTCATATGAGCTTTTGTTTCACATGTGCATTTTATTAGATTGCTCATATGAGCAGTTGCTAACATGTTGCACACGTGAATATTATAGTTGACCAAAACAAAATGGCTGCTTTAAAAAAGGAATATTTTTCAAATTTAAATGAAAATCTTAAATAATTCAGTTGAAAATAAAATAACTGATACATCATGTTAAAAGAGTTATTCTTTAATTATTGTCAGTTAATTATGATTTTCATATCATTTTTTTTTTTTATTTAAACAATAATCATGATCATGACTAAAAACATAACATTACATTATAAAACTAATAGAGGGACTTGCAAGTTTAGTACACAATGAATGTCTTTGATTAATAAGTACTGTATTTCAAAAAGGTTAAAAAGGAAAAATCTTTATACATGTAGTACTTATTTTGAAGCAACCTGTATATTTATTCCCATAAAGGACTTAAAATTGTAATATATTTCAAAATCTGACACAAAAATGAAAATAATGAAATAGAAATGATAACTTACAAATAATTAACCACAGCCACACTGGTTTTATCAGATTTTAACAATGCCTTTCTTCAAATAGCACAATATAGGACTTAACATTTTCCATATCCATCTACCTCCATTTATTGCACGCTTTTCATGAATTTGAATTTACAGGAAGTACATGACTGGGCATGTCATTTTGAAAAAGCTCATATGAGCAATGATGTAGGTTAGTTTTGAATGGTTAGAAGAATGGAAAAACTTTTCAAAGTACAAAACTAACATAAAACTAACATGGATGATAAAAGCTCACCTGAGGTTTGAATTGCACATGTGAGCATTATGTTAGATTTTTGTGGGCACATATGAACTACCAAACTGCACATATGAGCAACCTGATTTGCATACAATTCTTACTTGCATCTCATGTGCTTCACATGTGAAACTTATGTGCTTTTGTTAGCAATTTCTGTACGGGATCCTAGAGGGATGATACACTTTACGATCTGGACTTGCAGCTAACCATGGAGAGTATGGACTAACTATGATGCCACATGGGTATACATTGACATTATCATCATGTAGCTGAAAAAAATAGCATCTAGTTTGCCTACTATTGAACTTCATTATATAATTTCATTTAAAAAAAAAAGTAAAAAATGTGCATACCTTTTAGATATTAAAAAGTTATGTGTGATTTGTATGCTGCAGTGAGTGAACAAAACAATATCTACTATGATTTATAACTTGCCATACAGCAAATTAATAGACACAGTTGAAGACATGATGTTGCCCTATAGATGTCTGTTCTTTGTTATCGTTTAGTTGCTTATGTGTATTTTTCAACAGTTTTTATGATAATTAGCTAATTAAATATTTTTTAACTGAAAATGTTAAATTTCCTTTGATGAATTAATAAAAGAATGTAAGATGAAATGGTCAAATCTTATTAGAAACAGAACATTAAAAATTTACATTAAATGACATTTCAACTGAGATCTAGTTTAAACGACTGTCCTCCTCTTTATATATGGCATGGGATCATGATAAAATGATTTTTTTATTTTATATAAATTTATACATAAACATGATCCCGTGCCATATTTATTCTGGCTTGGAACAGGCAGGTTTACACCTGGCAGAGTTACAGTCAGATTAGTATGAAAATATATCTTTTTAATTCAAATGTATATCATACATATTGTAGTCAAAATCAAATTTATTGACTGCCCTCAGGCTCTTTTATTCGGGCTTGGGACCAACAGGTTTTCACCTGGCAGAGTTACAGTCAAACATTTAGTCTCATATATTTTTTTGTCTCTAAATTCTCTTATCAATGTGGAAAAATTCGGAAAGTGTCTCATAATATAACAAACCTTAACAAAAGCAGCAGCAGCTACACTTTCAAATGACAAACCATGACGCATGCTCTCAGTTACTACTTTTCTGGTAGTCTTCAATCTAGCAACCAATGGTTCATTATCTGAAATTGATACACAACTTCAATATATGAAAATGTAAAAAAAAAATACCCAGATAAGAACCGAAATGACAGGAATATTCAGATCCTTGTATTATTCATGTATTACACATATACATGTATGTGATGACAAGACGAAAGTCAGTTATTTTATCTTTGGTGAAGAGTGGTTTCATTGGAAATCATACCACATTAAATCTTATTTTTATATTTTAATAAGTCAAATGTTAACATATTTTACAATTTTAAAACACAATTTATAATGTTTCAACACTCACTAAGACACTCCATCTGAACTAATTGAACAAATAAGCATGATAAGAGTAGGTTATTTGGATAAGTTTTAAGCATTTTGCAAGTTTACCTGTTTTTCTCTTAACAATGTCTCCAGCAACAGATGCAGTGAGTCTATCCTTTCTAATCTTATGCCATTTTGGTTCATTTGTTTGAAGTCTTGTCATTTCTTCTATGTGAATGCTATCTTCACTAGTAACTATGTCAGAATTCAATGACAAACTCTTCTTTTCATCCAGAACTGTGCACACAGTATTTTTCATGAAATTGACAACAGGCAAACTTGGATATTCAGGTGCATCCAATATGTTGAGAACATAATGGTTATAAAGCTTTTGTTGTACTGCCACTGGTGATCCTTTTTGAAATTTACCAAACTTGGTATTAACAATAACAGGTGCACTCTCTAAATCTATTACAGACAATAGCAAACAAGTCTTGTCAATATGTGACAGACTTTGGCAAAGCTCAGAAACATTTGGTAGTGGTGAGTTGATGGGATTGTACATTGTTGAACGTAGACCATGTGGTTGCTGTTGAGGTGATTGGGTGTTATAACCGAATACAACTAACTCATCAGCCTTATTTCCACCTATTTTTTCACCACGGGGCATATGCCAAGTCTGGGGCAGAGATGTTTTTAGAATATCACATGGAATGGTTTTCATGTTACATGATTTCATATGAGCCAGACTGTAAAGCAGGCCTGTGACATGTCCACAAGTCCCTAATTTCCCTATAGCACAAGAGCATGTACTGCTTTCAAGGATAGGACCTTCTACAATAACAACCTGTAAAAGAAGTATTCAAGGGTCAGAGTGTTACTTAAGTTAGGTAAATCTCTTTATCCAGATTGATTGATTGGTGTTTTCTTTATTTGTCTCATTACAAAAGGGCTATGTGACAGCAACCTTTCACTGTTCAGAGAATAATTTTACAATACAATACAATACAATACAATACAATATTTTTATTTTCCAAATTAAAGGGCCCATTAAGAGTATAACATTAATTACAACATGACATAAACATTACAGAGTGATTAAAGAAACATAAAATAATAATAATTGAAATTCAAATGCATGAAGAAAGGATCAGTGGTCAAGGGGAGATAATTTTGATATATTTTAGAGTATTTAACTAATTTTCTGATTTTCTTAGTTGCAGGCCTTTATCCAGGTATGCACATAAAATAGATAAAAATCTGCTATCTTCATTAATCATGATCCATGAAAAAAGATCATTTATATTTAAACTATCTAAACTGGGGTATTTTTTTATATAATCAGTGATATCTCTTCTGAGGTTATTGTAAATAGGGCATTCCAGAAGAAAGTGCATTTCATTTTCAATACAATTTGTATTACATTCTAATATGACGTGCTTCTTTCGCTTTGTAAACAACACCGTGATAAAATTCTCGATATATCTATACTTAGCGCAGACTCCAAGATGTACACAAATGGCTGTTTAAATATGCCTCCCACGTAAATCCACATGTATCGTAACCTATGTGTAAACGGTTGTGGATTTCGCTGTGTCAACAATTACAATTGAATAAAACCCTACAGAACATTTATTCTGATTCTGACGCATAACAAAAAGAATTTACACATTTAGAGAACGGAAAAATGGACAAAAACAAAATAAATTAAAATTCCGCGAAATTCCAGTAATGATTTTGGCGCATTAACGTCATTTCAAAACATGACGTCATACGAATGAAAACATCAAAGCTGAATGTTTTTCTATTGCGTTTACCTTCTAAACTCGGATACAATTGCATTAAAATAAAGTATTGAGGTAGGTGTTGCTTGTTTTCTGTTCTATTGCATTATTCGCACATTTACTAATTTCAGCAAGTCAACATGGCGGCTCCTTGGTTACAACATGTCAACAGTGAATTTAACGGTAGCTTACGATAAAAAATGTAAATTTAAAATTGCAAATGTTGGGTTTACTGAGAAGTAAAAAAAGTATTTTTTTTCTAGAGGTTAGATAAGAAATCATTCATGCAGGTTTATTAGATTTGTTTTACATTTATGGAACAGTGGGTAAAATAGAATAGCCACACACACGGTATACCCATCATCACTTCAGTTTTTTAATGATCGTATTTGTCCTATTAGAATCGAAATAATTCATGGAAGCCATAGATTTGTTGTAAATTTACACATGGCCTGGGCCATGTGTAAATTTACAACAAATCTATGGCTTCCATGAATTATTTCTTAAATATAAACATATCCTCTCATGTCGAGGTAATATTTCATATTTACCACATACATTGGTAATTCGTTCATGTCTGCCAGTTTCTATTCTTAAACAGTGATATTTAGAATTTTAGAATTCATCCAGATATTTTCACATTATCTGTTAACAATTTGGATTTGTCATAAGTATATTTAATAAAATTGTTTAAATTGTATGTACCAATACTCAACCAGTCTATGCTCCATCTACTGTCTGTTTAAACGTAAAGAACCAGCTTATACCAATATAAAGTGAGTTAAAGTCTTTGGTTTAATTTGATCAAGCAGGGATGGAATGCTAAAACGTGCGGTGAGCAAATTACCAAGAGATGAACGATATAGGCTGTTATATGAGCAAAAAAGGAATGAAATCATCTGGTTTTAACTACATGTATGTGCATACAACTGCTATTTTGAACCACAATATTAATTTATACAGCTGTTGTTTGTCAACATTTTATACTTAGTTTAATAAACTCGTTTTTACAGGTGATATATATTACCTCAACATCATGTGCAGATTCATTTTTTCTTTGAGATCTTTGGCATTTTCCTCTCACTAAACCACCTTTATCTACTTTGTGAACTGAAAAGGAGTGTTTTATTAAGACTCAAATGATTTGTATCTGAAGGTCTCTGAAGTTGAAACTTATTTCATTAAAAAACTAAATATAAAGAGTATTAATTTGTCATGATTTCCCTATAAGGGCCATTGATTCAAAAATAAAGAACTATGAAATTCTAAAATATGTATATATTTCTATATGCCTAAAAAGTGTAATTTAGATTGCCTTACATGTACACAAATGGTACATGTTTTAACAGCCGTTTTAACACATGAAGCTGCTGATTTGTATGAAACAGTTTCAAAATTAAGTTCAGTTTAGAGTTTAAAATAAATTTTAATTCATGTTCTTAACTTCCATGACTTCATTAAGTCACCATGGTCATATTTGAAAACTTCTATGTAAGTAAGAGAGTACATGTATATTATAAAATATGATGATAACATCTTCAGGAAATAGCCATCATGATCATGTAAGATCATGTAACAGTGTAACTGTAAGAATGCATGCTTTCAGTTCAACAAACTTCGGTCATGTTGGTTAAAAATGAAATGACAATGTATATTAAAAATATGTAAATTATTTTTTGAGAAGAATCGACTTGATGTGAACTGGTGGTGGGGTCGAAACGCTACAACTTTTCATGATCTTTAGACAGACCTTGGCAGGTCATGTACACAGCTGTCAAACACTTACTAGTAATGTTTGTTACGTATTTCTCAGCGAAATATTTATAGCCTTTTGACATTTCTTTAACACCTAGACTCTTTGAACTGCTTTTTACGGAAGATTCAACAAAACCAAACGTCAAATCCGGCAATATAGTCAAATCTCGACTGCTGTCGCCTCCTTTCACTTCCTTATCGGCCATGTTGTTTACAATCGATACGACCTTAACCTCGTTTTCGATTTTATATGCATATTCATTAGATCTCACTAAGAATGGAGTATTCTTTTGAGAGTTGCCTAAAAATAATTAAAAAAAAACTTTCATCCAAATACAACCAAAAATAAACAAGAGTGAACACACTGAATTGTCTCGCCTGTTCTAGTGTTAATAATATAATTTATTTAGAAAGTATAAATTAGACGCTCTCAAGAGCCTGTGTCTCTCACCTGTATTTACTGATGCTTTGGAAATCATGTAAAATAAAGTTAAAATCAAAATTAGTAGAATTAGATATTATAATGACTCTAAGATAATAACAAATAAACAGCTGCGCCATGAGCGCATGATACGCCCGACGTCTTATGTGGAAGTCTTATGCAATAATCATAATTAGTTTATGAGAAAGTTTTAAGCAATAACCATATATTGTTTTAGAGACACGGCGGGACATGTGAAACCCCCCACCCTGTTTTTTTTTACAAAAACTAAATATTACCAAAATAAAATTTTGAATCAAAACCAAAAAGTATACAGATCTCTAGATTAATATATCAAAGAAGTGTGTAAAGTTTTAAGCAATAATCATAACTTATTTTTGAGATATGGCGCGACATGTAAAAAACCCTCCCCCGTTTTACAAAATACTCAATAACTCAAAACTAAAATTTTGAATAATCACCAAAAAGTATACAGATCTTTAGATTAATAGAACAAAGAAGTGTGTAAAGTTTTAAGCAATAATCATAAATCATTTTTGAGATACGGCACAACATGTAAAAAAAACCCTCCCCCTTTTTTACAAAATACTAATAACTCAAAAATGAAATTTTGAATCATCACCAAAAAGTATACAGATATTGAGATTAATATAACAAAGACATGTGTAAAGTTTTAAGCAATAATCATAAATAGTTTTTGAGATATGGCGCGACATGTAAAAAAACCCTCCCCCTTTTTTACAAAATACTCAATAACTCAAAAATGAAATTTTGAATCATCACCAAAAAGTATACAGATATTGAGATTAATATAACTAAGAAATGTTTAAAGTTTTAAGTCATAATCAAGAATCGTTTTTGAGATACAGTGCGACATGTGAAAAAAACACACCCTTGTTTTAGTTATAAAGTGCCGTAACTCAAAAAGTTTAAATCTTATTTTCACCAAAAAGTATACAGATCATTTGACCATCATTAGAAACAAATATATTAAGTTTCATGAAATTTGGATAAGTCGTTCTCAAGTTACGGTGCGACATGTTTACGCCGGACAGACGGACGGACAGACAGATGGACGAACTGACACCGGACATTTGTATACCATAATACGTCCCGTCAAAATTTTGACGGGCGTATAAAAAAGAAAAATTTCTGTAAAATTACTAAATCAGGGGCATCAACCCAACAACTGGTTGCCGGATTTTGTCTGAAAAATTCAGGGCAGAAAAAATTGAACTGTAAGCAACATTTTTGCCACCTATCAGATTGGCTCTAAATGTCTTAGTTTTCGAGATATAAGCCAAAAACTGCTTTTTAACCCTATGTTCTATTTTTTACCATGTCAGCCATGATGGTTAGAAGGTGGGGTCATTGAACACATTTTCTAACAAGAGGCTGTCACAACGACAGCAAACCGGATTTATTAACATTTATTTGTGTCCTGGCAATATCACAAGAACCATTACTGATGAATGGTGAAAGTGAAAATAGTCAATATCAAATTTGACCTCCATTTTGTCATCAGTATCAACATATTAAAATTTGAAAAGCTTAGATTGAATGGTTCATGAGTAAATGCAACAACGTGAATGGAAACGCCATTTTACGATCTTTCAAGAACCATAACTCCTGAACGGTAAAAGTCAAAATCGTCATTATTGAACTTGACTTCTATTTTGTCATCAGTAACAACATGTTATAATTTCAAAAGCTTTGGTTGAATGGTTCATGAGAAAATGCACGGACACGACGGGAAACACCATTTTTCAATCTTTCAAGAACCATAACTCCTGAACGGTAAAATCAAAATCGTCATTATTGAACTTGACCTCCATTTTGTCATCAGTAACAGCATATTAAAATTTGGGAAGCTTTGGTAGAACAGTTCATGCGTAAATGCACGGACACGACTGGAAACTCCATTTTTCAATCTTTCAAGAACCATAACTCCTGAACGGTAAAAGTCAAAATTGTCATTATTGAACTTGACCTCCATTCTGTCATCAGTAACAACATATTAAAATTTGGGAAGCTTAAATTGGTAGAACAGTTCATGCGTAAATGCACGGACACGACTGGAAACTCCATTTTTCAATCTTTCAAGAACCATAACTCCTGAACGGTAAAAGTCAAAATCGCCATTATTGAACTTGACCTTCGTATAGTTGTCAGTAATAACATATTAAAATTTTAAAAGCTTTGGTTGAACGGTTCATGAGTTAATGCACGGACAACATTTGATTGCCGCCCGCCTGCCTGACAGCCCGACCGCCTGGCCGCCCGCTGTACATCCCCAAATCAATAACCGACATTTTTGTCACAAAAATCCGGTTAAAAATGATTGTGGCCAAGTATGGTTAAATTTGTGTCAGTAGTTGAGGTCACATATTTCCTACACCAAATATAGTTAAACTATACCTATAGTATCTGAAAATAAAATGCTTCCGGCCAGGGTGCAGCTGAGTATGTCGGCAGAGGTTGAACTCTGAACAGTTGGGGAAAGTATGGACACAACATTGATACAGCTCTGAATTTGGATTGTGATTAAATATTAGTATATGTTTCTGACTCTGAATGAATGTGGTCTAATTGAACTTAATTTTTTTTTTTACTGATTATGGTCCAATATTCAAAATCTAAATTCTAGTACATGGTTAGATTCAGCATATCAAAGAATCCCTAGAATTCAATTTTTGTTGAAATCAAATAAAGTTTAATTTTAGACCCTTTGGATCTCATGTGGACCAATTTAAAAATAGGGCCTTATATCCAAAAACTTTTATACACGGTTAGATTCAGCATATTAAAGAACCCCAAGAATTCAAGAATAAAATCCACTTAAACTTGGTCAAGAAATACACAATTTATACAAAGTATTGTTTTTGGCCCCCAATTCCTAAACAGTTCAGGCCATAACCCCAAAAACCAACCCCAACCTTCCTTAATTGATATGGAACCTTGCGGTACAATTTCAGAAAGATTCATACACATCAATCAAGTCATTATCTGTAAACTAAATAACAGTGCCAAATTGAGGCAAAATTGGGGACTTCTGAGGCCTTCTTAGTAATCATATATGTCATCTACTATTCTTGCCTTAAAATCTGTTTTGAGATACTGTCTACAATGTAAAAGTAAGGATGTTGCATCTTTGCTCTGTTGTAGATTCAAAACCTCTCTTTGCACAAGTTCTTCTAAAATATTTGATAATGTTGTGAATCCTCTACTTCCTTCAGCCACAAAGTAGTCAATTCCCTCTAAACTGGTTCTTACCTTTGCGCCACACTGAGCACTAATTCTGTACATTGTACTATCACCTGCAAGTTAATGTTTGTAAAAATATTATTATAGTGGAAACCTAGATTACCATTTTTGATACCAATTACCAAAAAATGTTAAGTAGCATTTTTGGTGAAATTTTTAAGTTCAAAGGGGAATAACTGCCACAAAATTAGGCTGATTTGAAATTCCTTGTTTCACATGGCCAGGTGAAATGAGATTAATATACAAGTTAGTAGTTCATATTTTTGTTGTTGTTTTGTTTCAATTTCTATAAGAGATTCAAGCATTTCACGGCAATCTAAACAGGGGACAAAAAATATATTTCACTTGTTAAACAACATATAAGCAGTAGTTTTGGTAGATACATGTATATATATATAAAACTTTTGAACCAACATTGCCAACCTTCAATTTTTCTATCAATCCAACAGTTTTTTTCAAGGAAAATCTTGAACCAATCTACTTACCGTTGGGTGTGAGCTAATGCTCTGTGTTGAAGGCCGTACTTTGACCTATGATTTTTTACATTTTATACATTGCGACTTATATAGAGAGTTGTCTTATTGGAACTCATACCACAACTTCTTATTTATATATATGACATTCCCCCTAGCATCCACCTATAATCATAACAAAGACTTTATTCTTACCTAATGGAGAAATTTCATTTTCTGCACAAAACAATTTGTACTGATGAATTAAATCACTTGCTCCCAAAATTTGAATGCACTACATTGGGCATTTCAATAACACTGCCATTTGACATCCTGACCTTTCTTTCACCGTAAGGCAAATCATGAACAATGTGCTCAGATGTTATAAAATCCAAAAAGTTATCAAGCTTAATGGGATCCGTTTGTGTCTTGTGATAGATGTTGTTATTGGAAGTCCAGGTCCAACAAGTTTGGCATGGTTTTATGCTGTGTAGAATTTATTGTAAGTCACGTCTGGTAGTTTTTGATTTATCTCTTTAAATGACATTGTCTGAGTAAGAAAAGAAAGAATTTGGCATCTGTGGCGACATGACTTTCAGTTTCAAGAGGAGGAACAAAAGATCCATCAGTAGTAGAGCGCTAAGTGTTGGAGAGACTGTCAGTTTCAAGAGGAGGAACAAAAGATCCATCAGTAGTAGAGCGCTAAGTGTTGGAGAGACTGTCAGTTTCAAGAGGAGGAACAAAAGATCCATCAGGAGTAGAGTGCTAAGTGTTGGAGAGACTGTCAGTTTCAGGTTTTGATATTATAGAGTTGAGGACTTCTTCTCTAGAAAATGGAAAAATTGAGGAAACAATGGATTGAAAAACTTCAAGAAATCTTTTACAGTATCCTGAATTGGCACTTTTGACATATCTGTCCCAAGGCTTTCTCTATCCAGAAGAAAATGTTGGCAGATTGATAGCCTCAATGTAGTAGTTAAGCCCGGTATCAATTCTAAAGGTGTGTGTAGCTTCCAGAAGAATTCTACAAAAAAAAGAATGAAAAAATTATCAATAACCTATATGGGTTGCATTTTTGTTTCAAGATAATTAAATTATATATAATCCATCAGTTTTTATTGGCTAATCGAGAAATGTGTGTATAAGGGTGTGGATGAGGTTAACAGAATGGAGAATTATTAAAAAAAAAAAAATAGAGAATTATTTTTGCCTATCATTTTAGTGGCAACAACCCAGCAATTAGTTGTTTCTATTCATCTGAAAATTTCAGGGCTGATAGATCTTGACCTTATGAACATTTTTGCTATAAATGCTGATTTTTTTTAGATATAAGCCAAAACCAGAATTTTACCCCTATGCTCAATCTATAGCCATGGCAGCCATATTTTTTTGACGAAATAGCATAGTAAAACACAAACTTTATTCTAGTTACCCATAGAACAATTCAACTAATTGGTTACCACATCTTCTTTTTTTATATGTACAAACCTGAGATAAATCTTGATTGCTTTCTGTAATACATGTAGTTTCTGACTCTAGCTCTGTATATATCATGTAGACTGTGATGGCAAACAAATCTAAAATGACATGTCAAGATCATATACATATTAATGTGTATGGGTTTAATTGGTTTGATCAATTCATTTAAGGGTCACATACATACACAGGTCAACAATGTGGAGCCCTTTAGCAATTATTTATATTTTGTCCGTCTGTTTGTCTTCTATTTTTAATAAGCACTTATATGAAAACAAATGCTCAAAGAGCCGGAATTGCTCACCTGGCAAACAATGCCCTATTCATCAACTAAGGTTATATAATCCAAATATGGATAACATTTGTAAAAGTTTCTACAGGGTTTGGTCAAATGACACAGTTATCTTCCTTTGGATTTTGTTGTCTACATACAAATATAGTCCCTAGTGTGAACAGTGTTTTTTTGCATTTTTTTGGTGTTACACTTTCCCAATTTATTTCTTGTTATATAATGCATGAAATATTTAAAGTAAGGGGATGAAATTACATGTTAAAAAAAATTGGGTGATGAATCTTTATGTTAAGTAGTTTCCTTTGTTGTACAATAACTGAAGTTTGCTTTGTCAAATTGAAATAAAATATATACACAACATTGAGCATTACTACAGGAAGCTCCCTTTTTTGTTTAGGACTGCTGGGTCCTTTACGCTGCATAATTTTATTTATCTTCAAGATAAAGCAGGTACTTATAAAATATATGATCTACCTCTTCATCATGAGTGTCCATGTATTCAGAAGTAGCATTCCTCTGGATTGAGTTTGATGGATAATGGAAACATTTTAATTTTTTGCTGAAAAAAGTTTTTTTCCATTAATCCAATGTATTTTCTAACTTTCAAATTTTATGTAGTATCCGGCGCGCTAGACCACACAACCACCTTGACTTCACAAAAATAAAGCTTTAGGTGGCTGGGTGTTACCTTTCCACGTCAGTTTTAATCTAGTGTCATACTACAGTACATGATATATGTAGGACTCTAAAGTACGATGGGGACGCTAAAGTACAATGGTCACGCTAAAGTGCGATGCTTCCATACGTTAAAGTGCGATGGTCCGCAAAAGTAAAGACGTTAGAAACGTGGTTTGATAATGACGTTATAAACACTCGTTTATACCAACCATAAATGAACATGCCGGAAGATAGATTAGAAATATTTGATTAACAACTCTTACACCAAATGTTCATGACTTAACCATTTTTTGTCTGCTGTAGCACAATGTTTATTTTTTCGAGTGCTGGAAGAAGGACTTGTATTCTATACAGTCGACTATTTTGCTATATAAATACAAAACATTATACGCATATATTAAGGGAGATAGTTACATTAGTGTGGACGGCAATCTACACCAATAATCCAAATATTTAATATGCTGAACGGCAATCTACACCAATATTATCCAAATATTCAATTCGCTTCATTTTACATAAAATATAATATTTTGCGACACATAAATTACCTTTTTAGCAATTATTACGTGGTCAGTCTTCTAAATTTAGAAACAATCACTTTAGCCTATCGGTAAATTATAAAGCCTATCAAATATGTTATGACCTTAGCATACTAACTTTTGCATAAAAAACCTATGTTTTAATCCCTCTAATCTTACCTTTTTGTTCCATCGTACTTTAGCGTGATATACCAACATACTTTAGCAAACACACAACCATCGCACTTTAGCGTGAGACACAATCGTACTTTAGCGTAGACCATCGCACTTTAGCGTGACCATCGCACTTTAGAGTACCACCGCACTTTAGAGTCCTACATATATAAGGCATGAAGATGTTATTTTTACAGATCAGCTAAATTATCTATAGTAAAGGATCCTACAAATTAATGTAAGATACAGTCACAGAAATAATTATATTTGTAAGTACGTCTGAACCAGTGACAACTCTACAACAGATTTATCCATCGGATCACCAGTAGTGATGGTGATACATGGCTGTGTACATTCTGTATATATACAACTCATCTAAACATCAACCCAACAATGTTAGATCTGTAAATTTGCTTTCTCAAATTTTTTTGTTCTTCCTTGCTGGGATTCAATCCCATGCTACTGAGATATCGTGACACCAAATTGCCTGCACTGTAACCGGCGCGCTAGACCACACAACCACCTTGGCTTCATAAAAATGAAGCTTTCGGTGGCCGGGTGTTACCTTTCCACGTCAGTTTTAATCTAGCGGCGTACTACAGTACATGATATATAAGGCATGAAGATGTTATTTTTACAGATCAGCTAAATTATCTATAGTAAAGGATCCTATCAATTAATGTAAGATACAGTCATAGAAATAATTATATTTATAAGTACATCTGAACCAGTGACAACTCTACAACAGATTTATCCATCGGATCACCAGTAGTGATGGTGATACATGGCTGTGTACATTCTGTATATATACAACTCGTCTAAACATCAACCCAACAATGTTAGATCTGTAAATTTGCTTTCGCAATTTGTTTTGTTTTCCCTCCCAAGGATTCGAACCCATGCTTCTGAGATATCGTGACACCGAATCGCCTGCACTGTAACCGGCGCGCTAGACTACAGGACCACCTGCATGGGCTTCATAAAAATGAAAAAAGTATGTCTGAACCAGTGACAACTCTACAACAAATTTACAGATCTAACATTGTTAGGTTGATGTTATGACTATGTTAGTCAAATGTACAACATAGGTCACATTGACCTAATAACTTATCAATCCTTTTGTACCATGTATCATTGACATGATTGATATACATTGTCTAGAATAATGTAAAGATGACATTATCTTACCTTCTTTGGTGCAGACGACTCTTGCTTATCATACAGTACAACTTCATCTGCAAAATTTGAAGTAAAAATAGTTGAAGGAACTGTTCTTGTTTGAAGACCCTAAAAAAACATAAGAACATCTTATTATCATGTCATATAGCTAAATGGTATATACATGTAGATAGCACTATAGATACATTATACTTCACCTTGGTCTCCTTTATAGTTTATAGTCAATCAAATGTTATAAAATGGTGATACATTGTTACTTGCCACTAAACTTTTAGAGTAAATTGAAAACTGAATTCATTTCAAATAGACAATATAAAAAAAGATGTGGCATGATAGCCAATGAGACAACTCTCCACAAGACACAAAAATGACAAAGAAATTAACATCTATAGGTCACTGTACGGCCTTCAACAATGAGCAAAGCTCATACCGCAATGTTCACTATAAAAGGCCCGGAAATGACAATGAAAAACAAATTCAAACGAGAAAACTAATGGCCTTATTTCTGTACAAACCAGGTGCTCCCCAGTGCGCAGCTTTATAGGACTGCAGAAGTCGAATCCTGAACAGTTGGGGCAATTATGGACACAACATTCAAGCTTGATACAGCTCTGAATTTGGATTGCTATCAAATTTTTGACATAATATGAGTTTCTGACACAAAACAAATGTCAAGATCTTACAAATCTATTGCGCAATATTGTGCAATTAAAGATTTCCTCTTTTAACTTTTTAACAAGAGGCTGTCACAACGACAGCAAACTGGATTTATTAACATTTATTTGTGTCCTGGCAATATCACAAGAACCATTACTGATGAATGGTGAAAGTGAAAATCGTCAGTATCAAATTTGACCTCCATTTTGTCATCAGTATCAACATATTAAAATTTGAAAAGCTTAGATTGAATGGTTCATGAGTAAATGCAACAACGTGAATGGAAACGCCATTTTACGATCTTTCAAGAACCATAACTCCTGAACGGTAAAAGTCAAAATCGTCATTATTGAACTTGACCTCTATTTTGTCATCAGTAACAACATATTAAAATTTCAAAAGCTTTGGTTGAATGGTTCATGAGAAAATGCACGGACACGAGGGGAAACACCATTTTTCAATCTTTCAAGAACCATAACTCCTGAACAGTAAAAGTCAAAATCGCCATTATTGAACTTGACCTCCATTTTGTCATCAGTAACAGCATATTAAAATTTCGGAAGCTTTGGTAGAACAGTTCATGCATAAATGCACGGACACGACTGGAAACTCCATTTTTCAATCTTTCAAGAACTATAACTCCTGAACGGTAAAAGTCAAAATCGTCATTATTGAACTTGACCTTTGTATAATTGTCAGTAATAACATATTAAAATTTTAAAAGCTTTGGTTGAATGGTTCATGAGTTAATGCACGGACAACATTTGATTGCCGCCCGCCGTACATCCCCAAATCAATACCTGACATTTTTGTCACAAAAATCCGGTTAAAAATTGGGAATTTGAGAAATTTGAAGAAAAAAAATTGAAAACAACTGCCATCCCCTTTTTTTTGCAATTAATCCAAAACCTGACATTTCTTTATACATAATATACAAGTATTGTAAGGGAGGTAGATCCGGACATACCCAACATTGTATGTTAAATGTTTTAGAATTACCTCCCTTACAGCTTTTAAATTGTCATAATTGTCCATTTTCCAGAAATACCTAGTTTTTCCCCTTTTTTGCCCCTAATTCCGAAACATTTTACGCCATAACCCCCGAAAGTTAATACTAACCATTCCTTCATGGTATGGAAACTTGTGGTTTAATTTCAGAGAGATTCCTACACTTAAACATAAGTTATTGTTTGAAAAGTACAAAAATTATTATTTTGGGCCCCCTTTTTGGCCCCAATTCCTAAACTATTGGGAACATAATCCCAAAAATCAATCCCAACCTTCCTTTAGTGGTATTGAACCATCATGTAAAAATTTGTAGAGATCCATTACACTTTAACACAAGTTATTGTCTGTAAACTAGAAAAATGCTTCTTTTTGGCCCCTTATTCCTACATATTCAGGAAAATTAACCCCAAACTGTATCCCAGCCTTTCTTGTGTTATAAGGAAAATTAAAGTACAATGTCAGAGAAATTCATACAGTAACACACAAGTTATTGTCTTGAAACTAGAAAAAAATGGTTGTTTTTGGCCCTCAATTCCTAGACTATTTGCCAAATAACCCCTTAAAATAAATACCAACATTCTACTTATGGTATTCAACATTGTGGTACAATTTCAAAACAATTGAAATACTAATACACAACTTTTTGTCCTGAAACTAGATAAATGCTGTTTTTTTGTCCCTTTGGGCCCCTAATTCCTAAACCTTTGGGACCATAACCCCATAAATCAATCCCAAGCTTCCTTTTGTGGTTATAAACATTGTGTTAAAATTTTATTGATTTCTTTTTACTTATTCAAAAGTTATTGTCCCGAAACAATCTGTTTTTCGGATGACGCTAATGACTGTGATACCAATATACGACCAAAATTTTTTTTATTTTTGCGGTCGTATAAAAAGATAATGCAAAATGAAAAAAACAGTCTGCAAATATATTTTCATTTACAGTTTACATTTACCTTTGCAAGTTTTATTGTCTGAGCTCAATATTTGCCCTGGTTCACACACACACATTGCTCCCCATGGCGTCTTGGAGCAGTTTGTACATCCAGAATTTTCACATAAGGTAGCATCTAAAAATAGAAACGACATAATTATTGACATTCAGCTGAATTTTTGTTGTACATAGCACAGCATAAAATTGCACAAACAATGTGCAGTACTTGAAGTTCTAAAGACCTCTTGCTGAAAATGCCCATTTATCCCTGCAAATTATTAAAAGCACTGAAGATATCACACAGGCATATTTGAAACAAATAAAAGTGTTTATGTAATTTGAATACTGTTGATTAATTATTTGTGGGGTACCAATTTTCATAGATTTTATGGTTACAGGTGAACAACACTTTTAAAAGATAACGAAAAAACATCAAGATTTCCTAAAATTTTTACGTCCCTTCGAGTTTAACATTGAGTTATAACTAAAGAAAACATTTAAACCTAAGATCCACAACTATAAAAACTGTGGCATTAACATTCTCTTAGCTGAATAGTTCATAAATCTTTATTTTTATTCTTACCATAAAAGTCCCATCCAATGGTCATTCTCAGCCTCCATCCTTATGGACAAGCTGTGATGCTAACCTGAAATGTAAAATGCTTAGTTATTCAAAATGGTTTGAAAGGACCATTGTTGATATACTCTGGGATTAACAGATACATGTATAAGTTCCAGACATACTATATGTATATTAAATAGAAAAAGTCTTCAAATGTGTAATAGATGTTGAGAACATATGGTTGACAGCAACCCAACACACTGTTGAGTAATTACATCAGACATATTATTGTACTGATAGATGAAAGAGGAGATTTCTGATCAAACTCATTATAAACATTCAGACCACATGAAAATAATATTTCTAAAATATTTTTACAATACTATTTTTTTTCCAAACAGGAATAACATACTGGTACCTACCTATGTATTAATAGATCTATAAGTCTTTTTTCCACACCATGAAAATCATTGAAAATTGACATTATACATCTTTTGTGAAATTCATATGGAAGATGGAATACCAAAAAATAATTCAAGGGGTTTATGATTTGAATTTCAACTGCACAAAAAAATCATTTACAGATTTTACAGAGTTATCTCCCATTGAATGAAAGAATCTTGCTGTTAATTGTACTTGACTCCCCTTGAAGTTGTATTCCAATTTCAAGAGGATGGTAAAGGGGCATTAAGAACATGGAAACACGTAAAATAAAAAAAGTCCAGGTTTACTATAATCAATGCGAGACCAGCAGGAGAAATTAAAAGTATCAAGAAAAAAACTCAGAAAATATAAAAGGCAGAAAACGTTGTATGGGCTACTTAACAATGTCTGTACTTGACCAAGAGTTTAAATGAAATTCAAATATCTTGTTATCCTGCAATCTCACTATCCCAAGACTGACAAAAAGAGAAATTTTAGAAAATTATCAATCTGAAATGCTAATTTTGATGATAATCACTTTTATAATGTAGTACTACATACATAACTGTATGTACTTTTTCACAAAACCAAATTTCACTTTTAAAAGAAGCGCTGGTTAGAAAACCAGACAATGTTCAAAATAATTTTTAAAAATCTATCCAGAATAAATGACCGACTATTGAAGAGTAAAAAGAAAACTATATGTTTTACAACCTTATAAACAAACCAAAATCGTTACAACTATCAACATCAGTCTACAGTGATCATCCTTTTCATAAATAAACAACTCAAAACTACATATTTTTTTTAAATGATCTTTTTGCTGTAAACTTGATTATGAAGAGCAGCAATAAAACAAGAGTGTGTCCAAAGTACACGGATGCCCGCCCCACTGGCACTATCATTTGGCATTAAAATTAGAAAGATCATATCATATGGAACATGTACACTAAGTTCAAGTTGAATGGACTTCAACTTCATCAAAAACTACCTAGACCAAAAACTTTAACCTGAAGCGGAACAGACAAACAAACGAATGGGCGAATGGACAAACAAACAAACGGACGCACAGGCCAAAGAACATAATGCCTCTCTACTATCGTAGGTGGGGCATAAAAATAAAAGTGTTTCTTTGTTGTATACCAGGTATATAAGACATTTCTTTTCTCTTTTTTCTATTGTTTATGCAATTCCAATTCATAGTCAAGTGAATTAATCAGTTAAATAATCTTCTGTGGATTCATTTATTTTTGTGGGTACCAATTTTCATGGATTAAGGAAAACTTACATATTCATGGATACTTCATTTGTGGTTTTGCTTAGTCTGCTTTCAAGCCTTTAAACAAATTTTCAGCCGTTGAATATCTAATTTCACATTTCACCTGTACCAACGAAATCCACTAAAATTGGTATCCAATGAATGACAATGACTCCATATAGTACTTTAAGGGGTAATGGGGTCATCTTCACACTTCTATATACTAATCATCATATCATTCGTTTAGCATAATTATCTTTCCATGTGGACTGCTTCCGAAAGATAAAACCAGATGATCTCCAGAAATACTTCTGCATGATATCAGTCTCTTTCTATAGGTTGCACTTTGTGAATACAGCTGTTTCTCTAACCACGCCTCTTTTGGAGAGATCTAGAATATTCATACAAAATTAAATTTTGTTAACACGCCTGGCTCTCAGTTATGCTCTCTTTGTTGCATCTCACAGAGAGCATAACTTTGGAATGTTACCATTAAATATACATCTGCATATTGTTTATATTGAAATTTATGGTAACCTGACAGTCAAGGTAGGTGTATTTAAGAATTTTTAAGTATTTTTTATGAAGTCATTTCTATTCATTATCTCCCCTTAATACATTATACACAAAGTATAACCTACCGTTACCTCAAACCTGACAATATAAAACAAATCTTTATTGTTCACCCCTATGAAGTCATTTGGATTGATTATCTCCCCTTTATACATTATACACAAAGTAGAACCTACCCTTACCTCAAACCTGACAATAAAAAACAAATTTTTTTTTTCACCCCCTATGAAGTAATTTGGATTGATTATCCCCCCTTATACAATATACACAAAGTATGACCTACCATTACCTCAAACCTGACAGTATAATACAAATCTTTTTTGATCACCCCTTATGAAGTCATTTGGATTGATTATCTCCCCTTTATACATTATACACAAAGTATAACCTACCGTTACCTCAAACCTGACAATATCAAACAAATCTTTATAGTTCACTCCCTATGAAGTCATTTGGATTGATTATCTCCCCTTTATACATTATAAACAAGGTATAACCTACCATTACCTCAAACCTGACAGTATAATACAAATCTTTTTTGTTCACAACATATGAAGTCATTTCTATTGATTATCTCCCCTCAATACATTATACACAAAGTATAACCTACTGTTACCTCATACCTGACAATATTAAACTAATCTTTATTGTTCACCCCTTATGAAGTCATTTGGAGTGATTATCTCCCCTTTATACATTATACACAAAGTATAACCTACCATTACCTCAAACCTGACAGTATAATACAAATCTTTTTTGTTCACAACATATGAAGTCATTTCGATTGCTTATCTGCCCTTAATACATTATACACTAAATATAACCTACCATTGCCTCAAACATAACAGTATAAAACCATTTTTTTCTTTCACCCCCTATGAAGTCATTTGGATTGATTATCTCCCCTTTATACAATATACACAAAGTATCACCTACCATTACCTCAAACCTGACAGTATTAAACAAATCTTTATTGTTCACCCCCTATGGAGTAATGTGGATTGATCCTCCCCCCATTATACAATATACACAAAGTATAACCTACCATTACCTCAAACCTGACAGTATAATACAAATCTTTTTTGTTCACAATATATGAAGTCATTTTGATTGATTATCTCCCCTTAATACATTATACACAAAGTATAACCTACCGCTACCTCAAACCTGACAATATCAAACAAATCTTTATAGTTCACCCCCTATGAAGTGATTTGAATTGATTATCTCCCCTTTATACATTATACACAAAGTATAACCTACCATTACCTCAAACCTGACAATATAAAACTGATCTTTATTGTTCACCCCCTATGAAGTCATTTGGAGTGATTATCTCCCCTTTATACATTATACACAAAGTATAACCTACCATTACCTCAAACCTGACAGTATAAGACAAATCTTTTTTGTTCACAACATATGGAGTCATTTCGACTCATTATCTCCCCTTAATACCTTATACACAAAGTATAACCTACCGTTACCTCAAACATAACAGTATAAAACCATTTTTTTTTCATCCCCTATGAAGTCATTTGGATTGATTTTCTCCTCTTTATACATTATACACAAAGAAGAACCTACCGTTACCTTAAACATAACAGTATAAAACCAATCTTTTTTTTCAACCCCTATGAAGTCATTTGGATTGATTATCTACCCTCAATACAATATACACAAAGTAAAACCTACCATTACCTCATACCTGACAATATAAAACAAATCTTTATTGTTCACCCCTATGAAGTAATGTGGATTGATTATCCCCCCTTATACAGTATACACAAAGTATAACCTACCATTACCTCAAACCTGACAGTATCAAACAAATCTTTATAGTTCACCCCCTATGAAGTCATTTGGATTGATTATCTCCCCTTTATACATTATACACAAAGTATAACCTACAATTACCTCAAACCTGACAGTATAATACAATTCTTTTCTCCCCTTAATACATTATACACAAAGTATAACCTACCGCTACCTCAAACCTGACAATATCAAACAAATCTTTATAGTTCACCCCTATAAAGTCATTTGGATTGATTATCTCCCCTTAATACATTATACACAAAGTATAACCTACCGTTACCTAAAACCTGACAGTATAATACAATCTTTATTGTTCACCCCCTATAAAGTCATTTGGATTGATTATCTTCCCTTTATACATTATACACAAAGTATAACCTACCGTTACCTCAAACCTGACAGTATAATACAATCTTTATTGTTCACCCCCTATAAAGTCATTTGGATTGACTATCTCCCCTTAATACATTATACACAAAGTATAACCTACCGTTACCTAAAACCTGACAGTATAATACAATCTTTATTGTTCACCCCCTATAAAGTCATTTGGATTGATTATCTTCCCTTTATACATTATACACAAAGTATAACCTACCGTTACCTCAAACCTGACAGTATAATACAATCTTTATTGTTCACCCCCTATAAAGTCATTTGGATTGACTATCTCCCCTTTATACATTATACACAAAGTATAACCTACCGTTACCTCAAACCTGACAGTATAAAACAAATCTTTATAGTTCACCCCCTATGAAGTCATTTGGATTGATTATCTTCCCTTAATACATTATACACAAAGAAGAACCTACCATTACCTTAAACATAACAGTATAAAACAAATCTTTATAGTTCACCCCTATGAAGTCATTTGGATTGATTATCTCCCCTCAATACATTATACACAAAGTATAACCTACCATTACCTCATACCTGACAATATAAAACAAATCTTTATTGTTCACCCCTATGAAGTAATGTGGATTGATTATTCCCCCTTATACAATTTACACAAAGTATAACCTACCATTACCTCAAACCTGACAGTATCAAACAAATCTTTATAGTTCACCCCTATGAAGACATTTGGATTGATTATCTCCCTTTCATACATTATACACAAAGTATAACCTACCATTACCTCAAACCTGACAGTATAATACAATTCTTTTTTGTTCACAACATATGAAGTCATTTGGATTGATTATCTCCCCTTAATACATACACAAAGTATAACCTACCACTACCTCAAACCTGACAATATCAAACAAATCTCTATAGTTCACCCCCTATGAGGTCATTTGGATTGATTATCTCCCCTTTATACATTATACACAAAGTATAACCTACCATTACCTCAAACCTGACAGTATAATACAATTCTTTTTTGTTCACAACATATGAAGTCATTTGGATTGATTATCTCCCCTTAATACATTATACACAAAGTATAACCTACCATTACCTCAAACCTGACAGTATAATACAATCTTTTTTTGTTCACCCACTATGAAGTCATTTGGAGTCATTATCTCCCCTTTATACATGATACACAAAGTATAACCTACCGTTACCTCAAACCTGACAGTATAATACAAATCTTTTTTGTTCACAACATATGAAGTCATTTCGATTGATTATCTCCCCTTTATACATTATACACAAAGTATAACCTACCATTACCTCAAACCTGACAGTATAATACAAATCTTTTTTGTTCACAACATATGAAGTCATTTCGATTGATTATCTCCCCTCAATACATTATACACAAAGTATAACCTACCGTTACCTCATACCTGACAATATTAAACAAATCTTTATTGTTCACCCCCTATGAAGTAATGTGGATTGATTATCCCCCCTTATACAATATACACAAAGTATAACCTACCAATACCTCAAACCTGACAGTATCAAACAAATCTTTATTGTTCACCCTCTATGAAGTCATTTGGATTGATTATCTCCCCTTTATACATTATACACAAAGTATAACCTACCATAACCTCAAACATTACAGTATAAAACAAATCTTTTTGTTCACCCCCTATGAAGTCATTTGGATTGATTATCTCCCCTCAATTCATTATACACAAAGTATAACCTACCGTTACCTCATACCTGACAATATAAAACAAATCTTTATTGTTCACCCCTATGAAGTAATGTGGATTGATTATCCCCCCTTATACAATATACACAAGGTATAACCTACTGTTACCTCAAACCTGACAATATCAAACAAAAAACTAATCTTTATTGTTCACCCCCTATGAAGTCATTTGGAGTGATTATCTCCCCTTTATACATTATACACAAAGTATAACCTACCATTACCTCAAACCTGACAGTATAATACAAATCTTTTTTGTTCACAACATATGAAGTCATTTCGACTGCTTATCTCCCCTTAATACATTATACACTAAATATAACCTACCATTGCCTCAAACATAACAGTATAAAACCATTTTTTTCTTTCACCCACTATGAAGTCATTTGGATTGATTATCTCCCCTTTATACAATATACACAAAGTATAACCTACCATTACCTCAAACCTGACAGTATAATACAAATCTTTTTTGTTCACAACATATGAAGTCATTTCTATTGATTATCTCCCCTTAATACATTATACACAAAGTATAACCTACCGCTACCTCAACCCTGACAATATCAAACAAATCTTTATAGTTCACCCCCTATGAAGTCATTTGGATTGATTATCTCCCCTTTATACATTCTACACAAAGTATAACCTACCATTACCTCAAACCTGACAGTATAATACAATTCTTTTTTGTTCACAACATATGAAGTCATTTGGATTGATTATCTCCCCTTAATACATTATACACAAAGTATAACCTACCGTTACCTCAAACCTGACAGTATAATACAATCTTTTTTTGTTCACCCCCTATGAAGTCATTTGGAGTGATTATCTCCCCTTAATACATTATACACAAAGTATAACCTACCGTTACCTCAAACATAACAGTGTAAAACCATTTTTTTTTCACCCCCTATGAAGTCATTTGGATTGATTATCTCCCCTTTATACATTATACACAAAGAAGAACCTACCGTTACCTCAAACATAACAGTATAAAACCAATCTTTCCCCCCCCTATGAAGTCATTTGGATTGATTATCTCCCCTCAATACATTATACACAAAGTATAACCCACCATTACCTCAAACCTGACAATATAAAACTAATCTTTATTGTTCACCCCCTATGAAGTCATTTGGAGTGATTATCTCCCCTTTATACATTATACACAAAGTATAACCTACCATTACCTCAAACCTGACAGTATAATACAAATCTTTTTTGTTCACAACATATGAAGTCATTTCGATTGCTTATCTCCCCTTAATACATTATACACTAAATATAACCTACCATTGCCTCAAACATAACAGTATAAAACCATTTTTTTCTTTCACCCCCCTATGAAGTCATTTGGATTGATTATCTCACCTTTATACAATATACACAAAGTATAACCTACCATTACCTCAAACCTGACAGTATAAAACAAATCTTTATTGTTCACCCCCTATGGAGTAATGTGGATTGATCCTCCCCCCATTATACAATATACACAAAGTATAACCTACCATTACCTCAAACCTGACAGTATAATACAAATCTTTTTTGTTCACAATATATGAAGTCATTTCGATTGATTATCTCCCCTTAATACATTATACACAAAGTATAACCTACCGCTACCTCAACCCTGACAATATTTAACAAATCTTTATAGTGCACCCCCTATGAAGTCATTTGAATTGATTATCTCCCCTTAATACATTATACACAAAGTATAACCTACCGTTACCTCAAACCTGACAGTATAATACAATCTTTTTTTGTTCACCCCTATGAAGTCATTTGGATTGATTATCTCCCCTTTATACATTATACACAAAGTATAACCTACCATTACCTCAAACCTGACAGTATAATACAATTCTTTTTTGTTCACAACATATGAAGTCATTTGGATTGATTATCTCCCTTTAATACATTATACACAAAGTATAACCTACCGTTACCTCAAACCTGACAGTATAATACAATCTTTTTTTGTTCACCCCCCTATGAAGTCATTTGGAGTGATTATCTCCCCTTTATACATTATACACAAAGTATAACCTACCGTTACCTCAAACCTGACAGTATAATACAAATCTTTTTTGTTCACAACATATGAAGTCATTTCGATTGCTTATCTCCCCTTTATACATTATACACAAAGTATAACCTACCATTACCTCAAACCTGACAGTACAATACAAATCTTTTTTGTTCACAACATCTCAAGTCATTTCAATTGATTATCTCCCCTTAATACATTATACACAAAGTATAACCTACCGTTACCTCAAACATAACAGTGTAAAACCAATTTTTTTTCACCCCCTATGAAGTCATTTGGATTGATTATCTCCCCTTTATACATTATACACAAAGAAGAACCTACCGTTACCTCAAACATAACAGTATAAAACCAATCTTTCCCCCCCCCCCTATGAAGTCATGTGGATTGATTATCCCCCCTTATACAATATACACAAAGTATAACCTACCATTACCTCAAACCTGACAGTATAAAACAAATCTTTATTGTTCACCCTCTGTGAAGTCATTTGGATTGATTATCTCCCCTTTATACATTATACACAAAGTATAACCTGCCATTACCTCAAACATTACAGTATAAAACAAATCTTTTTGTTCACCCCCTATGAAGTCATTTGAATTGATTATCTCCCCTTTACACATTATACACAAAGTATAACCCACCATTACCTCAAACCTCACAATATAAAACTAATCTTTATTGTTCACCCCCTATGAAGTCATTTGGAGTGATTATCTCCCCTTTATACATTATACACAAAGTATAACCTACCATTACCTCAAACCTGACAGTATAATATAAATCTTTTTTGTTCACAACATATGAAGTCATTTCGATTGCTTATCTCCCCTTAATACATTATACACTAAATATAACCTACCATTGCCTCAAACATAACAGTATAAAACCATTTTTTTCTTTCACCCCCCTATGAAGTCATTTGGATTGATTATCTCCCCTTTATACAATATACACAAAGTATAACCTACCATTACCTCAAACCTGACAGTATAAAACAAATCTTTATTGTTCACCCCCTATGGAGTAATGTGGATTGATCCTCCCCCCATTATACAATATACACAAAGTATAACCTACCATTACCTCAAACCTGACAGTATAATACAAATCTTTTTTGTTCACAATATATGAAGTCATTTCGATTGATTATCTCCCCTTAATACATTATACACAAAGTATAACCTACCGCTACCCCAACCCTGACAATATCTAACAAATCTTTATAGTTCACCTCCTATGAAGTCATTTGAATTGATTATCTCCTCTTTATACATTATACACAAAGTATAACCTACCATTACCTCAAACCTGACAATATAAAACTAATCTTTAATGTTCACCCCCTATGAAGTCATTTGGAGTGATTATCTCCCCTTTATACATTATACACAAAGTATAACCTACCATTACCTCAAACCTGACAATATAAAACTAATCTTTATTGTTCACCCCCTATGAAGTCATTTGGAGTGATTATCTCCCCTTTATACATTATACACAAAGTATAACCTACCATTACCTCAAACCTGACAATATAAAACTAATCTTTATTGTTCACCCCCTATGAAGTCATTTGGAGTAATTATCTCCCCTTTATACATTATACACAAAGTATAACCTACCATTACTTCAAACCTGACAGTATAATACAATCTTTTTTTGTTCACAGCTATGAAGTCATTTGGAGTGATTATCTCCCCTTTATACATTATACACAAAAAAGAACCTACCGTTACCTTAAACATAACAGTATAAAACCAATCTTTTTTTTTCACCCCCTATGAAGTCATTTGGATTGATTGTCTCCCCTCAATACATTATATACAAAGTATAACCTACCGTTACCTCATACCTGACAATATTAAACAAATCTTTATTGTTCACCCCCTATGAAGTAATGTGGATTGATTATCCCCCCTTATAGAATTTACACAAAGTATAACCTACCATTACCTCAAACCTGACAGTATCAAACAAATCTTTATTGTTCACCCTCTATGAAGTCATTTGGATTGATTATCTCCCCTTTATACATTATACACAAAGTATAACCTACCATAACCTCAAACATTACAGTATAAAACAAATCTTTTTGTTCACCCCCTATGAAGTCATTTGGATTGATTATCTCCCCTCAATTCATTATACTCAAAGTATAACCTACTGTTACCTCATACCTGACAATATAAAACAAATCTTTATTGTTCACCCCTATGAAGTAATGTGGAGATTGATTATCCCCCCTTATACAATATACACAAAGTATCACCTACTGTTACCTTAAACCTGACAATATCAAACAAATCTTTATAGTTTACCCCCTATGAAGTCATTTGGATTGATTATCTCCCCTTAATACATTATACACAAAGTATAACCTACCCATACCTCAAACCTGCCAATATAAAACTAATCTTTATTGTTCACCCCCTATGAAGTCATTTGGAGTGATTATCTCCCCTTTATACATTATACACAAAGTATAACCTACCATTACCTCAAACCTGACAGTATAATACAAATCTTTTTTGTTCACAACATATGAAGTCATTTCGATTGCTTATCTCCCCTTAATACATTATACACTAAATATAACCTACCATTGCCTCAAACATAACAGTATAAAACCATTTTTTTCTTTCACCCCTATGAAGTCATTTGGATTGATTATCTCCCCTTTATACAATATACACAAAGTATAACCTACCATTACCTCAAACCTGACAGTATAAAACAAATCTTTATTGTTCACCCCCTATGGAGTAATGTGGATTGATCCTCCCCCCATTATACAATATACACAAAGTATAACCTACCATTACCTCAAACCTGACAGTATAATACAAATCTTTTTTGTTCACAATATATGAAGTCATTTCGATTGACTATCTCCCCTTAATACATTATACACAAAGTATAACCTACCACTACTTCAAACCTGACAATATCAAACAAATCTTTACAGTTCACCCCCTATTAAGTCATTTGAATTGATTATCTCCCCTTTATACATTATACACAAAGTATAACCTACCATTACCTCAAACCTGACAATATAAAACTAATATTTATTGTTCACCCCCTATGAAGTCATTTGGAGTGACTATCTCCCCTTTATACATTATACACAAAGTATAACCTACCATTACCTCAAACCTGACAGTATAATACAAATCTTTTTTGTTCACAACATATGGAGTCATTTGGATTCATTATCTCCCCTTAATACATTATACACAAAGTATAACCTACCGTTACCTCATACCTGACAATATAAAACAAATCTTTATTGTTCACCCCTATGAAGTAATGTGGATTGATTATCCCCCCTTATACAATATAGACAAAGTATAACCTACCATTACCTCAAACCTGACAGTATCAAACAAATCTTTATTGTTCACCCTTTATGAAGTCATTTGGATTGATTATCTCCCCTTTATACATTATACACAAAGTATAACCTACCATAACCTCAAAAATTACAGTATAAAACAAATCTTTTTGTTCACCCCCTATGAAGTCATTTGGATTGATTATCTCCCCTCAATTCATTATACACAAAGTATAACCTACCGTTACCTCATACCTGACAATATAAAACAAATCTTTATTGTTCACCCCTATGAAGTTATGTGGATTGATTATCCCCCCTTATACAATATACACAAAGTATAACCTACCATTACCTCAAACCTGACAGTATCAAACAAATCTTTATAGTTCACCCCCTATGAAGACATTTGGATTGATTATCTCCCCTTCATACATTATACACAAAGTATAACCTACTGTTACCTCAAACCTGACAATATCAAACAAATCTTTATAGTTTACCCCCTATGAAGTCATTTGGATTGATTATCTCCCCTTAATACATTATACACAAAGTATAACCTACCCTTACCTCAAACATGCCAATATAAAACTAATCTTTATTGTTCACCCCCTGTGAAGTCATTTGGAGTGATTATCTCCCCTTTATACATTATACACAAAGTATAACCTACCATTACCTCAAACCTGACAGTATAATACAAATCTTTTTTGTTCACAACATATGAAGTCATTTCGATTGCTTATCTCCCCTTAATACATTATACACTAAATATAACCTACCATTGCCTCAAACATAACAGTGTAAAACCATTTTTCTTTCACCCCCTATGAAGTCATTTGGATTGATTATCTCCCCTTTATACATTATACACAAAGAAGAACCTACCGTTACCTCAAACATAACAGTATAAAACCAATCTTCCCCCCCCCCTATGAAGTCATTTGGATTGATTATCTCCCCTCAATACATTATACACAAAGTATAACCTACTGTTACCTCATACCTGACAATATAAAACAAATCTTTATTGTTCACCCCCTATGAAGTTATGTGGATTGATTATTCCCCCTTATACAATATACACAAAGTATAACCTACCATTACCTCAAACCTGACAGTATAAAACAAATCTTTATTGTTCACCCTCTATGAAGTCATTTGGATTGATTATCTCCCCTTTATACATTATACACAAAGTATAACCTACCATTACCTCAAACATTACAGTATAAAACAAATCTTCTTGTTCACCCCTTATGAAGTCATTTGAATTGATTATCTCCCCTTTATACATTATACACAAAGTATAACCCACCATTACCTCAAACCTGACAATATAAAACTAATCTTTATTGTTCACCCCCTATGAAGTCATTTGGAGTGATTATCTCCCCTTTATACATGATACACAAAGTATAACCTACCATTACCTCAAACCTGACAGTATAATACAAATCTTTTTTGTTCACAACATATGAAGTCATTTCGATTGCTTATCTCCCCTGAATACATTATACACTAAATATAACCTACCATTGCCTCAAACATAACAGTATAAAACCATTTTTTTCTTTCACCCCCTATGAAGTCATTTGGATTGATTATCTTTCCTTTATACAATATACACAAAGTATAACCTACCATTACCTCAAACCTGACAGTATAAAACAAATCTTTATTGTTCACCCCCTATGGAGTAATGTGGATTGATCCTCCCCCCATTATACAATATACACAAAGTATAACCTACCATTACCTCAAACCTGACAGTATAATACAAATCTTTTTTGTTCACAATATATGAAGTCATTTCGATTGACTATCTCCCCTTAATACATTATACACAAAGTATAACCTACCACTACTTCAAACCTGACAATATCAAACAAATCTTTATAGTTCACCCCCTATGAAGTCATTTGAATTGATTATCTCCCCTTTATACATTATACACAAAGTATAACCTACCATTACCTCAAACCTGACAATATAAAACTAATCTTTATTGTTCACCCCCTATGAAGTCATTTGGAGTGACTATCTCCCCTTTATACATTATACACAAAGTATAACCTACCATTACCTCAAACCTGACAGTATAATACAAATCTTTTTTGTTCACAACATATGGAGTCATTTCGATTCATTATCTCCCCTTAATACATTATACACAAAGTATAACCTACCGTTACCTCATACCTGACAATATAAAACAAATCTTTATTGTTCACCCCTATGAAGTAATGTGGATTGATTATCCCCCCTTATACAATATAGACAAAGTATAACCTACCATTACCTCAAACCTGACAGTATCAAACAAATCTTTATTGTTCACCCTTTATGAAGTCATTTGGATTGATTATCTCCCCTTTATACATTATACACAAAGTATAACCTACCATAACCTCAAAAATTACAGTATAAAACAAATCTTTTTGTTCACCCCCTATGAAGTCATTTGGATTGATTATCTCCCCTCAATTCATTATACACAAAGTATAACCTACCGTTACCTCATACCTGACAATATAAAACAAATCTTTATTGTTCACCCCTATGAAGTTATGTGGATTGATTATCCCCCCTTATACAATATACACAAAGTATAACCTACCATTACCTCAAACCTGACAGTATCAAACAAATCTTTATAGTTCACCCCCTATGAAGACATTTGGATTGATTATCTCCCCTTCATACATTATACACAAAGTATAACCTACTGTTACCTCAAACCTGACAATATCAAACAAATCTTTATAGTTTACCCCCTATGAAGTCATTTGGATTGATTATCTCCCCTTAATACATTATACACAAAGTATAACCTACCCTTACCTCAAACCTGCCAATATAAAACTAATCTTTATTGTTCACCCCCTGTGAAGTCATTTGGAGTGATTATCTCCCCTTTATACATTATACACAAAGTATAACCTACCATTACCTCAAACCTGACAGTATAATACAAATCTTTTTTGTTCACAACATATGAAGTCATTTCGATTGCTTATCTCCCCTTAATACATTATACACTAAATATAACCTACCATTGCCTCAAACATAACAGTGTAAAACCATTTTTTTTTCACACCCTATGAAGTCATTTGGATTGATTATCTCCCCTTTATACATTATACACAAAGAAGAACCTACCGTTACCTCAAACATAACAGTATAAAACCAATCTTCCCCCCCCCCCCTATGAAGTCATTTGGATTGATTATCTCCCCTCAATACATTATACACAAAGTATAACCTACTGTTACCTCATACCTGACAATATAAAACAAATCTTTATTGTTCACCCCCTATGAAGTTATGTGGATTGATTATCCCCCCTTATACAATATACACAAAGTATAACCTACCATTACCTCAAACCTGACAGTATAAAACAAATCTTTATTGTTCACCCTCTATGAAGTCATTTGGATTGATTATCTCCCCTTTATACATTATACACAAAGTATAACCTACCATTACCTCAAACATTACAGTATAAAACAAATCTTCTTGTTCACCCCTTATGAAGTCATTTGAATTGATTATCTCCCCTTTATACATTATACACAAAGTATAACCCACCATTACCTCAAACCTGACAATATAAAACTAATCTTTATTGTTCACCCCCTATGAAGTCATTTGGAGTGATTATCTCCCCTTTATACATTATACACAAAGTATAACCTACCATTACCTCAAACCTGACAGTATAATACAAATCTTTTTTGTTCACAACATATGAAGTCATTTCGATTGCTTATCTCCCCTTAATACATTATACACTAAATATAACCTACCATTGCCTCAAACATAACAGTATAAAACCATTTTTTTCTTTCACCCCCTATGAAGTCATTTGGATTGATTATCTCACCTTTATACAATATACACGAAGTATAACCTACCATTACCTCAAACCTGACAGTATAAAACAAATCTTTATTGTGCACCCCCTATGGAGTAATGTGGATTGATCCTCCCCCCATTATACAATATACACAAAGTATAACCTACCATTACCTCAAACCTGACAGTATAATACAAATCTTTTTTGTTCACAATATATGAAGTCATTTCGATTGATTATCTCCCCTTAATACATTATACACAAAGTATAACCTACCGCTACCTCAACCCTGACAATATCTAACAAATCTTTATAGTTCACCCCCTATGAAGTCATTTGAATTGATTATCTCCCCTTTATACATTATACACAAAGTATAACCTACCATTACCTCAAACCTGACAATATAAAACTAATCTTTATTGTTCACCCCCTATGAAGTCATTTGGAGTGATTATCTCCCCTTTATACATTATACACAAAGTATAACCTACCATTACCTCAAACCTGACAGTATAATACAAATCTTTTTTGTTTACAACATATTGAGTCATTTTGATTCATTATCTCTCCTTAATACATTATACACAAAGTATAACCTACCGTTACCTCAAACATAACAGTGTAAAACCATTTTTTTTTCATCCCCTATGAAGTCATTTGGATTGATTTTCTCCTCTTTATACATTATACACAAAAAAGAACCTACCATTACCTTAAACATAACAGTATAAAACCAATCTTTTTTTTTTCAACCCCTATGAAGTCATCTGGATTGATTATGTCCCCTCAATACATTATACACAAAGTTAAACCTACCATTACCTCATACCTGACAATATCAAACAAATCTTTATTGTTCATCCCTATGAAGTCATTTGGAGTGATTATCTCCCCTTAATACATTATACACAAAGTATAACCTACCATTACCTCAAACCTGACAGTATCAAACAAATCTTTATAGTGCACCCCCTATGAAGTCATTTGGATTGATTATCTCCCCTTTATACATTATACACAAAGTATAACCTACCATTACCTCAAACCTGACAGTATAATACAATTCTTTTTTGTTCACAACATATGAAGTCATTTGGATTGATTATCTCCCCTTAATACATTATACACAAAGTATAACCTACCGTTACCTCAAACCTGACAGTATAATACAATCTTTTTTTGTTCACCCCTATGAAGTCATTTGGATTGATTATCTCCCCTTTATACATTATACACAAAGTATAACCTACCATTACCTCAAACCTGACAGTATAATACAATTCTTTTTTGTTCACAACATATGAAGTCATTTGGATTGATTATCTCCCTTTAATACATTATACACAAAGTATAACCTACCGTTACCTCAAACCTGACAGTATAATACAATCTTTTTTTGTTCACCCCCTATGAAGTCATTTGGAGTGATTATCTCCCCTTTATACATTATACACAAAGTATAACCTACCGTTACCTCAAACCTGACAGTATAATACAAATCTTTTTTGTTCACAACATATGAAGTCATTTCGATTGCTTATCTCCCCTTTATACATTATACACAAAGTATAACCTACCATTACCTCAAACCTGACAGTACAATACAAATCTTTTTTGTTCACAACATCTCAAGTCATTTCAATTGATTATCTCCCCTTAATACATTATACACAAAGTATAACCTACCAATCCTAATTCTATCTCATTTTTGAATGATAGTTTTTCATATGTGACGTCATGCTGTTTCTAAATTTCATAAATTCAAATGTGGCATAACGTTTCTGCCTTTTCGCCATCGTATGTGACGTCACAATTTTTTTAATAACGTTGACGCTTGGACTGATTCGGATGTGTGTCTATTTTGTGATAAACTTGGGTTTAGTTTTCTGTAATTAGTTAATATTTTAGTTTCATTATGTATATCTCTTTCATATTCATTTGTTAACATTTACTGTTTGCAATAGCATTAAGTATTCTATATAATAAGGATGTTCTTATCCCGTGCATAAAAACAATGCCGTATTTGTCAAAACCTTTTCAACTTTTAATCTTCAGTGCTGTACAACTTTGTACCTTTTTCACGTTCGATCTTTTATATCTAGGCGTTATGTATTCAGGTTTAGTTTTCTGTAATTAGTAAATACTTTAGTTTCTTTGTGTATATCTCTTTCATATTCATTTGATAAAATTTACTGTTTGCAATAGCATGAATTGTTCTATATAATAAGAATGTTCTTATCCCGGGCATAAAAACAATGCCGTATTTTGCGAAACCTTTTCAACTTTTGATCTTCAGTGCTGTACAACTTTGTACTTTTTTCACTTTCGATCTTTTATATCTGGGCGTCACTGGTGAGTCTTGTGTGGGCAAGGCGCGTTTTTGGCGTATTGAATTTTAAACCTGATGCTTTTTGTTATCTATTAATCATGTTTTTCTGTGTCTAATATGTTCTCCTATTTATTTGTATTGTAGTCCTGTAATATTATTTTGTCATTTCAATGTTATATTTAACTTTGCCATTAAAGTGCGAGGTTTGGCATGCCTTAAAACCAGGTTCAACCCACCACTTTTATTCCCCTTTAAAAGTGTCCTGTACCAAGTCAGGAAGATGGTCATTGTTATATATTGTTCGTTTCTCTTTGTGTTGCATTTTAACGTTGAGTCGTTTGTGTTTTCTCTTATTTTTGAGATATTGAGATAAGACGTGGCACGGTACTTGTCTATCCCAAATTCATGTATTTGGTTTTCATGTTACATTTGTTATTCTCGTGGTGTTTTGTCTGATGATTGGTCTGTTTCTGTGTGTGTTGCGTTTCGATGTTGTGTCGTTGTTCTCCTCTTATATTTAATGCGTTTCGCTCGGTTTTGGTTTGTTACCCCGATTATGTTTTTTGTCCATGGATTTATGAGTTTTGAACAGCGGTATACTACTGTTGCCTTTATCTACCGTTACCTCAAACATAACAGTGTAAAACCATTTTTTTTTCACCCCCTATGAAGTCATTTGGATTGATTATCTCCCCTTTATACATTATACACAAAGAAGAACCTACCGTTACCTCAAACATAACAGTATAAAACCAATCTTTCCCCCCCCCCCTATGAAGTCATTTGGATTGATTATCTCCCCTCAATACATTATACACAAAGTATAACCTACTGTTACCTCATACCTGACAATATAAAACAAATCTTTATTGTTCACCCCCTATGAAGTTATGTGGATTGATTATCCCCCCTTATACAATATACACAAAGTATAACCTACCATTACCTCAAACCTGACAGTATAAAACAAATCTTTATTGTTCACCCTCTGTGAAGTCATTTGGATTGATTATCTCCCCTTTATACATTATACACAAAGTATAACCTGCCATTACCTCAAACATTACAGTATAAAACAAATCTTTTTGTTCACCCCCTATGAAGTCATTTGAATTGATTATCTCCCCTTTACACATTATACACAAAGTATAACCCACCATTACCTCAAACCTCACAATATAAAACTAATCTTTATTGTTCACCCCCTATGAAGTCATTTGGAGTGATTATCTCCCCTTTATACATTATACACAAAGTATAACCTACCATTACCTCAAACCTGACAGTATAATACAAATCTTTTTTGTTCACAACATATGAAGTCATTTCGATTGCTTATCTCCCCTTAATACATTATACACTAAATATAACCTACCATTGCCTCAAACATAACAGTATAAAACCATTTTTTTCTTTCACCCCCCTATGAAGTCATTTGGATTGATTATCTCACCTTTATACAATATACACAAAGTATAACCTACCATTACCTCAAACCTGACAGCATAAAACAAATCTTTATTGTTCACCCCCTATGGAGTAATGTGGATTGATCCTCCCCCCATTATACAATATACACAAAGTATAACCTACCATTACCTCAAACCTGACAGTATAATACAAATCTTTTTTGTTCACAATATATGAAGTCATTTCGATTGATTATCTCCCCTTAATACATTATACACAAAGTATAACCTACCGCTACCTCAACCCTGACAATATCTAACAAATCTTTATAGTTCACCCCCTATGAAGTCATTTGAATTGATTATCTCCCCTTTATACATTATACACAAAGTATAACCTACCATTACCTCAAACCTGACAATATAAAACTAATCTTTAATGTTCACCCCTATGAAGTCATTTGGAGTGATTATCTCCCCTTTATACATCATACACAAAGTATAACCTACCATTACCTCAAACCTGACAATATAAAACTAATCTTTATTGTTCACCCCCTATGAAGTCATTTGGAGTGATTATCTCCCCTTTATACATTATACACAAAGTATAACCTACCATTACTTCAAACCTGACAGTATAATACAATCTTTTTTTGTTCACAGCTATGAAGTCATTTGGAGTGATTATCTCCCCTTTATACATTATAACAAAAAAGAACCTACCGTTACCTTAAACATAACAGTATAAAACCAATCTTTTTTTTTCACCCCCTATGAAGTCATTTGGATTGATTGTCTCCCCTCAATACATTATATACAAAGTATAACCTACCGTTACCTCATACCTGACAATATTAAACAAATCTTTATTGTTCACCCCCTATGAAGTAATGTGGATTGATTATCCCCCCTTATACAATTTACACAAAGTATAACCTACCATTACCTCAAACCTGACAGTATCAAACAAATCTTTATTGTTCACCCTCTATGAAGTCATTTGGATTGATTATCTCCCCTTTATACATTATACACAAAGTATAACCTACCATAACCTCAAACATTACAGTATAAAACAAATCTTTTTGTTCACCCCCTATGAAGTCATTTGGATTGATTATCTCCCCTCAATTCATTATACTCAAAGTATAACCTACCGTTACCTCATACCTGACAATATAAAACAAATCTTTATTGTTCACCCCTATGAAGTAATGTGGAGATTGATTATCCCCCCTTATACAATATACACAAAGTATCACCTACTGTTACCTCAAACCTGACAATATCAAACAAATCTTTATAGTTTACCCCCTATGAAGTCATTTGGATTGATTATCTCCCCTTAATACATTATACACAAAGTATAACCTACCCATACCTCAAACCTGCCAATATAAAACTAATCTTTATTGTTCACCCCCTATGAAGTCATTTGGAGTGATTATCTCCCCTTTATACATTATACACAAAGTATAACCTACCATTACCTCAAACCTGACAGTATAATACAAATCTTTTTTGTTCACAACATATGAAGTCATTTCGATTGCTTATCTCCCCTTAATACATTATACACTAAATATAACCTACCATTGCCTCAAACATAACAGTATAAAACCATTTTTTTCTTTCACCCCCTATGAAGTCATTTGGATTGATTATCTCCCCTTTATACAATATACACAAAGTATAACCTACCATTACCTCAAACCTGACAGTATAAAACAAATCTTTATTGTTCACCCCCTATGGAGTAATGTGGATTGATCCTCCCCCCATTATACAATATACACAAAGTATAACCTACCATTACCTCAAACCTGACAGTATAATACAAATCTTTTTTGTTCACAATATATGAAGTCATTTCGATTGACTATCTCCCCTTAATACATTATACACAAAGTATAACCTACCACTACTTCAAACCTGACAAAATCAAACAAATCTTTATAGTTCACCCCCTATGAAGTCATTTGAATTGATTATCTCCCCTTTATACATTATACACAAAGTATAACCTACCATTACCTCAAACCTGACAATATAAAACTAATCTTTATTGTTCACCGCCTATGAAGTCATTTGGAGTGACTATCTCCCCTTTATACATTATACACAAAGTATAACCTACCATTACCTCAAACCTGACAGTATAATACAAATCTTTTTTGTTCACAACATATGGAGTCATTTCGATTCATTATCTCCCCTTAATACATTATACACAAAGTATAACCTACCGTTACCTCATACCTGACAATATAAAACAAATCTTTATTGTTCACCCCTATGAAGTAATGTGGATTGATTATCCCCCCTTATACAATATAGACAAAGTATAACCTACCATTACCTCAAACCTGACAGTATCAAACAAATCTTTATTGTTCACCCTTTATGAAGTCATTTGGATTGATTATCTCCCCTTTATACATTATTGACAAAGTATAACCTACCATAACCTCAAAAATTACAGTATAAAACAAATCTTTTTGTTCACCCCCTATGAAGTCATTTGGATTGATTATCTCCCCTCAATTCATTATACACAAAGTATAACGTACCGTTACCTCATACCTGACAATATAAAACAAATCTTTATTGTTCACCCCTATGAAGTTATGTGGATTGATTATCCCCCCTTATACAATAATATACACAAAGTATAACCTACCATTACCTCAAACCTGACAGTATCAAACAAATCTTTATAGTTCACCCCTATGAAGACATTTGGATTGATTATCTCCCCTTCATACATTATACACAAAGTATAACCTACTGTTACCTCAAACCTGACAATATCAAACAAATCTTTATAGTTTACCCCCTATGAAGTCATTTGGATTGATTATCTCCCCTTAATACATTATACACAAAGTATAACCTACCCTTACCTCAAACCTGCCAATATAAAACTAATCTTTATTGTTCACCCCCTGTGAAGTCATTTGGAGTGATTATCTCCCCTTTATACATTATACACAAAGTATAACCTACCATTACCTCAAACCTGACAGTATAATACAAATCTTTTTTGTTCACAACATATGAAGTCATTTCGATTGCTTATCTCCCCTTAATACATTATACACTAAATATAACCTACCATTGCCTCAAACATAACAGTGTAAAACCATTTTTTTTTCACCCCCTATGAAGTCATTTGGATTGATTATCTCCCCTTTATACATTATACACAAAGAAGAACCTACCGTTACCTCAAACATAACAGTATAAAACCAATCTCCCCCCCCCTATGAAGTCATTTAGATTGATTATCTCCCCTTAATACATTATACACAAAGTATAACCTACTGTTACCTCATACCTGACAATATAAAACAAATCTTTATTGTTCACCCCCTATGAAGTTATGTGGATTGATTATCCCCCCTGATACAATATACACAAAGTATAACCTACCATTACCTCAAACCTGACAGTATAAAACAAATCTTTATTGTTCACCCTCTATGAAGTCATTTGGATTGATTATCTCCCCTTTATACATTATACACAAAGTATAACCTACCATTACCTCAAACATTACAGTATAAAACAAATCTTCTTGTTCACCCCTTATGAAGTCATTTGAATTGATTATCTCCCCTTTATACATTATACACAAAGTATAACCCACCATTACCTCAAACCTGACAATATAAAACTAATCTTTATTGTTCACCCCCTATGAAGTCATTTGGAGTGATTATCTCCCCTTTATACATTATACACAAAGTATAACCTACCATTACCTCAAACCTGACAGTATAATACAAATCTTTTTTGTTTACAACATATGGAGTCATTTTGATTCATTATCTCCCCTTAATACATTATACACAAAGTATAACCTACCGTTACCTCAAACATAACAGTGTAAAACCATTTTTTTTTTCATCCCCTATGAAGTCATTTGGATTGATTTTCTCCTCTTTATACATTATACACAAAAAAGAACCTACCATTACCTTAAACATAACAGTATAAAACCAATCTTTTTTTTTCAACCCCTATGAAGTCATTTGGATTGATTATCTCCCCTCAATACATTATACACAAAGTAAAACCTACCATTACCTCATACCTGACAATATCAAACAAATCTTTATTGATCTCCCCTATGAAGTAATGTGGATTGATTATCCCCCCTTATACAGTATACACAAAGTATAACCTACCATTACCTCAAACCTGACAGTATCAAACAAATCTTTATAGTGCACCCCCTATGAAGTCATTTGGATTGATTATCTCCCCTTTATACATTATACACAAAGTATAACCTACCATTACCTCAAACCTGACAGTATAATACAATTCTTTTTTGTTCACAACATATGAAGTCATTTGGATTGATTATCTCCCCTTAATACATTATACACAAAGTATAACCTACCGTTACCTCAAACCTGACAGTATAATACAATCTTTTTTTGTTCACCCCTATGAAGTCATTTGGAATGATTATCTCCCCTTTATACATTATACACAAAGTATAACCTACCATTACCTCAAACCTGACAGTATAATACAATTCTTTTTTGTTCACAACATATGAAGTCATTTGGATTGATTATCTCCCTTTAATACATTATACACAAAGTATAACCTACCGTTACCTCAAACCTGACAGTATAATACAATCTTTTTTTGTTCACCCCCTATGAAGTCATTTGGAGTGATTATCTCCCCTTTATACATTATACACAAAGTATAACCTACCGTTACCTCAAACCTGACAGTATAATACAAATCTTTTTTGTTCACAACATATGAAGTCATTTTGATTGCTTATCTCCCCTTTATACATTATACACAAAGTATAACCTACCATTACCTCAAACCTGACAGTATAATACAAATCTTTTTTGTTCACAACATATGAAGTCATTTCAATTGATTATCTCCCCTTAATACATTATACACAAAGTATAACCTACCGTTACCTCAAACATAACAGTGTAAAACCATTTTTTTTTCACCCCCTATGAAGTCATTTGGATTGATTATCTCCCCTTTATACATTATACACAAAGAAGAACCTACCGTTACCTCAAACATAACAGTATAAAACCAATCTTTCCCCCCCCCCTATGAAGTCATTTGGATTGATTATCTCCCCTCAATACATTATACACAAAGTATAACCTACTGTTACCTCATACCTGACAATATAAAACAAATCTTTATTGTTCACCCCCTATGAAGTTATGTGGATTGATTATCCCCCCTTATACAATATACACAAAGTATAACCTACCATTACCTCAAACCTGACAGTATAAAACAAATCTTTATTGTTCACCCTCTGTGAAGTCATTTGGATTGATTATCTCCCCTTTATACATTATACACAAAGTATAACCTACCATTACCTCAAACATTACAGTATAAAACAAATCTTTTTGTTCACCCCCTATGAAGTCATTTGAATTGATTATCTCCCCTTGATACATTATACACAAAGTATAACCCACCATTACCTCAAACCTGACAATATAAAACTAATCTTTATTGTTCACCCCCTATGAAGTCATTTGGATTGATTATCTCCCCTTTATACATTATACACAAAGTATAACCTACCATTACCTCAAACCTGACAGTATAATACAATTCTTTATTGTTCACAACATATGAAGTCATTCGGATTGATTATCTCCCCTTAATACATTATACACAAAGTATAACCTACCGCTACCTCAAACCTGACAATATCAAACAAATCTTTATAGTTCACCCCCTATGAAGTCATTTGGATTGATTATCTCCCCTTTATACATTATACACAAAGTATAACCTACCATTACCTCAAACCTGACAGTATAATACAATTCTTTTTTGTTCACAACATATGAAGTCATTTGGATTGATTATCTCCCCTTAATACATTATACACAAAGTATAACCTACCATTACCTCAAACCTGACAGTATAAAACCAATCTTTTTTTTTCACCCCCTATGAAGTCATTTGGATTGATTATCTCCCCTCAATACATTATACACAAAGTATAACCTACCGTTACCTCATACCTGACAATATAAAACAAATCTGTATTGTTCACCCCTATGAAGTAATGTGGATTGATTATCCCCCCTTATACAGCATACACAAAGTATAACCTTCCATTACCTCAAACCTGACAGTATCAAACAAATCTTTATAGTTCACCCCCTATGAAGTTATTTGGATTGATTATCTCCCCTTTATACATTATACACAAAGTATAACCTACCATTACCTCAAACCTGACAGTATAATACAATTCTTTTTTGTTCACAACATATGAAGTCATTCGGATTGATTATCTCCCCTTAATACATTATACACAAAGTATAAGCTACCGCTACCTCAAACCTGACAATATCAAACAAATCTTTATAGTTCACCCCCTATGAAGTCATTTGGATTGATTATCTCCCCTTTATACATTATACACAAAGTATAACCTACCATTACCTCAAACCTGACAGTATAATACAATTCTTTTTTGTTCACCCCCTATGAAGTCATTTGGAGTGATTATCTCCCCTTTATACATTATACACAAAGAAAAACCTACCGTTACCTTAAACATAACAGTATAAAACCAATCTTTTTTTTTTTCACCCCCTATGAAGTCATTTGGATTGATTATCTCCCCTCAATACATTATACATAAAGTATTACCTACCATTACCTCATACCTGACAATATAAAACAAATCTTTATTGTTCACCCCTATGAAGTAATGTGGATTGATTATCCCCCCTTATACCATATACACAAAGTATAACCTACCATTACCTCAAACCTGACAGTATCAAACAAATCTTTATAGTTCACCGCCTATGAAGACATTTGGATTGATTATCTCCCCTTCATACATTATACACAAAGTATAACCTACCATTACCTCAAACCTGACAGTATAATACAATTCTTTTTTGTTCACAAAATATGAAGTTATTTGGATTGATTATCTCCCCTTAATACATTATACACAAAGTATAACCTACCGCTACCTCAAACCTGACAATATCAAACAAATCTTTATAGTTCACCCCCTATGAAGTCATTTGGATTGATTATCTCCCCTTTATACATTATACACAAAGTATAACCTACCATTACCTCAAACCTGACAGTATAATACAATTCTTTTTTGTTCACAACATATGAAGTCATTTGGATTGATTATCTCCCCTTTATACATTATACACAAAGTATAACCTACCGTTACCTCAAATCTGACAGTATAATACAATCTTTTTTTGTTCACCCCCTATGAAGTCATTTGGAGTGATTATCTCCCCTTTATCCATTATACACAAAGTATAACCTAAATTTACCTCAAACCTGACAGTATAATACAAATCTCTTTTGTTCACAACATATGAAGTCATTTCGATTGATTATCTCCCCTTTATACATTATACACAAAGTATAACCTATCATTACCTCAATTATTACAGTATAAAACAAATCTTTTTGTTCACCGGCTATGAAGTCATTTGTATTGATTATCCCCCCCCCCCCCCCTTATACAATATACACAAAGTTTAACCTACCATTACCTCAACCCTGACAGTATAAAACAACTCTTTATTGATCACCCCTGATGAAGTCATTTGGATTGATTATCTCCCCTTGATACATTATACACAAAGTATAACCTACCGTTACCTCAAACCTGACAATATCAAACAAATCTTTATAGTTCACTACCTATGAAGTCATTTGGATTGATTATCTCCCCTTTATACATTATACACAAAGTATAACCTACCATTACCTCAAACCTGACAGTATAAAACAAATCTTTTTTGTTCACAACATATGAAGTCATTTCGATTGATTATCTCCCCTTAATACATTATACACAAAACATAACCTACGGTTACCTCAAACATAGCAGTGTAAAAACAAATATTTTTTTCCCTTATGAAGTCATTTCGATTGATTATCTCCCCTTAATACATTATACACAAAGTATAACCTACCATTACCTCAAAAATAACAATATAAAACCATTTTTTTTTTCATCCCCTATGAAGTAATTTGGATTGATTTTCTCCTCTTTATACATTATACACAAAGAAAAACCTACCGTTACCTCAAGCATAACAGTATAAAACCATTTTTTTTTCACCCCCTATGAAGTCATTTGGATTGATTATCTCCCCTCAATACATTATACACAAAGTACTAGATATCATTGAGATGGGAGCCATCTCTGTGGGCCCCGCTGTGAATAATGTGCATTAAAAAATTGTATCTTTACCATAGGACATGGGTTTGTCAACTGAAATCAAAGTTTTTGACCTTGACCTTTGACCTATGAAGTTGTAAATAAATTATGACACACCCTTTGGTGTTGGTTTATAAACATGTCAAGTATAAACTTTGAAATGATAAAGGTTCTCAAGATATAGAGCGGACACGATCTTTACCATAGGACATGGGGTTGTCAACTGAAACCAAAGTTTTTGACCTTGACCTTTGACCTAGGAAGTTGCACATAAATTATGACACACCCTTTGGTGTTGGTTTATATACCAGTGATATTGTTGTCTTTTTTCAAAACTACCTCTACCGTTTTTTATTGGGAAAAACGATATTTTTTATTGAAATTGGGAAATTTGTATATTTTATTCTAAACACATCTCCGATTTTTTACTGACCTTTGCTGTCTTTTTTGCACTATTTTTCATGGATATTTTGGTTGTCAGACATTTTGAACCTGAAAAGTACTTTTCGGAGAGGGGAAAAAAACAGAAGCAATGTTGGTACTTAAATGCATTGAAAACCACTTGTGTTACAAGCACCATATTGATTCTGATCAGAAAACCGGATCTCAAAAGTGCTTTCTAATATCAAAATAATGACATGAATACGATATTTACAAACATTACTACCAATGCCATCACTGTTTTGGGAAAAAGTTAAACTTTTTGGGAGGAATTTTAAGCCATTTTTTTTAGTGATTGGGAATTTTCTCTAGGGGAAAAAGCCGAATATCGGCTGTAATTTGAGGCAAACAATATCACTGTATACATGTCAAGTATAAACTTTGAAATGATAACGGTTCTCAAGATATAGAGCGGACACAATCTTTACCATAGGACATGGGGTTGTCAACTGAAACCAAAGTTTTTGACCTTGAACTATGCCCTAGGCAGTCGTTCATAAATTATGACACACCCTCTGGTGTTGGTTCATATACATGTCAAGTATAAACTTTGAAATCATAACGGTTCTCAAGATATAGAGCGGACACGATCTTCACCACAGGACACAGGGTTGTCAACTGAAACCAAAGTTTTTTGACCTTGACCTTTGACCTAGGAAGTTGTACATACATCATGACACGCCCTCTGGTGGTGGTTAATAAACATGTAAAGTATAAAGTATGAAATCATAATGGTTCTCTAGATAAGGAGCGGACACAAAGTGTTACGGACGGACGGACAGACGGACGGACGGACAGACGGACGGACGGACAGACTGATCACTATAGGGGACCGCCTTTGGCGGGACCCTAATAACCTACCGTTACCTCATACCTGACAATATAAAACAAATCTTTATTGTTCACCCCTATGAAGTAATGTGGATTGATTATCCCCCCTTATACAATATACACAAAGTATAACCTACCATTACCTCAAACCTGACAGTATCAAACAAATCTTTATAGTTCACCCCCTATGAAGTCATTTGGATTGATTATCTCCACTTTATACATTATACACAAAGTATAACCTACCATTACCTCAAACCTGACAGTATAATACAAATCTTTTTTGTTCACAACATATGAAGTCATTTGGATTGATTATCTCCCCTTAATACATTATACACAAAGTATATCCTACCGCTACCTCAAACCTGACAATATAAAACAAATCTTTATAGTTCACCCCCTATGAAGTCATTTGGATTGATTATCTCCCCTTTATACATTATACACAAAGTAATATGAGGCAGGCATTACCTGTGAATGGGGACGAAGTTTGTTTAAATTAATTTTTTTGTAACTTAAATATTTGTTAAAAAAAGAAACGGAAATACCGTAACGTTTCCGATTTTGGTTCTGTTAGGGATTTTACTTATGAAGTTATTTAAGTTATGACGTCATGTTCAATGTAAACAAAGAAACGCAATGCATCAGGTAATGTTTATTCATACCAAAGACAAAGAATGATTAAATTTAAAATGAAATATTGGTATTGTGTTCCTTGAGTTCCTATATTTTACTAGACTAATCAAAGTCTCACGACAACAAGACCGGAAGAGGGAAGTAGAGTTATGTGTTCTGCGCAGATCTGGAAATTAAAAAACGCGACAAAAAAAAAATTGAACGATTTTGAGTTCATTAGTACAATGAAAAATTCTGGAAATTTTCCCGAATTTTTTTTTTTTTTTTTTTATTGAATTTTCTACTGTAATAGGGGACTTCGTCCCCATATAATCTACCATTACCTCAAACCTGACAGTATTATCTAAGACCTTAATAGTGCATGAAACAGTTCCGAAAAGAAAAATGTCTACATTTAATGAATAATACATTTAAACAAATATTTACTTAGAGAAGAATACAACAAGCTTAAAATACACTTAAATTGGACATCTTTCCATGAAAAATGTTTGTTTTCAAGTTGGGGTACCACATTGGTGGAAACAATTTAAAATAAACCATAGCTTCGCATGAATATATGACTAGATATTCAGCAAAATAAATAATTTCCCCATTCCGTGACATCAAGCTTATTTTGAAATATCAATTCTGCTTTAATACAAATTGAAAGAAATAACCACTTACGCCAAATGTTGTCACCTGGAAACACGATAAGTCTGTTGCTGAACCCGATTAGTGCGGAAACACCGATAAAAAAAAACGATATGTCCGTTTATACCTACCTTATATGAATCGATACAGTGAATATTTTCCTTTAACACTAAACTAATTTCATAATCCCCACAGTGTTCCTCTTCACGGTAATCTACTCTCAATTCACTAAACCATGTCGAAAACTTGAACTACCATCTTTTCAATGTATCTACTTCCGCTTCCACTGTGGGGATTATGAAATTAGTTTAGTGTTAAAGGAAAATATTCACTGAATCGATTCATATAAGGTAGGGATTTTTAGCGTTAAGTTGAAGGGTAGAAAAAGCGTCCGAAGCGGAGACTTCGTGACCTAAAAAAAATTCGTTAGCCACCTTCTTCTATTTATATGGATAGTCGACCTTCCTATGGATAGAAACAAGTGCCTGTGATTCTACAGACTACACCGTGAAATTGTAAACAACAAAATGTTGTTTAAGGTTCATCATAACAAACGGAAAAATATGGCTGTATTTACATGCCAAAAATTACTCTGAGTACAGACTTACCTGTGAAGTTGGAAAAGTGTTAATGCCTGGCATCCACTAGATATAATAAAGTTACATGCATTTTGTGTTTCAGAAAGATAAAATCTCTTTTGGATTTTGATGGGCATTTTTTTTTCCTTCATGCAAAAGGTGTGAAAATTAACTAAGTTGTGGAACAACTATGAGATGCTCCCTCAGGTAAAAAACCGGTTTGTATTGTTTTGATTGTCCTTAATTGACATGGACAAGAGTTATCTTCACAACTATAGGTGAGTTAAAGAGTTTAACTGAGTCAGTGAGTGGACAGTATCAAAGTAATTCAGGTGTTTGTTTATTTTTACACCTTCTGCAGAAAGGAAAAAAAATGCCCATCAAAAACTAAGAAAGATTTTATCTTTCTTAAACACAAAATGCATTTAACTTTTATATATCTAGTGGATGCTAGGCATTAAAACTTTCCAAACAGCACAGGTAAGTCTGTACATAGAGTAGTTTTTGGGGTGAAAATACGGCCATATTTGTCCATTTGTTATGATGAACCTTAAACTTCTTTCCATATTTTGATGTTTATATGTTTTAATAATCGTGTTTGTTTATTAACTTGTACCAACAAATGGGTAGAAAATGAGGAATATTGTGATATTTAGATTTTTGAGACTTGTTGTTTATATTTTGAGAAAGTTCCCGTTCTTTTTCATCTGTAACTTTTTCGGGATCGACCCCACTTTAGACATACTTTCTGTCAGTTTTGGACAATGACAGCCAAACTTACACTCTTTTCTTAATTCGAAATGAGTTCTAGAATTTACTTTTCCCCACTGAAGGTTATGTATTTTGCTTAAACTTGTCGATCTTCGTTTCTGACAGACAGCATGCATCGCCATTACTTCAGATGAAAGGCTAGCGATTTCATTGGTTGATTAAAAGAATAAAGTATTTTACCTTATTTTTTGTGAAAATTGTTACAGAGATGTTTTATTTTACGATTAATGTTAGAAAATGTAAAAGTTTATAATTTAATAATTTTGTATTCTTTGTCGTTTCAACTTGATAAAGAATGGAGCTTTTTGATTGGCTATTGGTTTACTTGTGCACAGTGGGGCACTTAAAGGGAAATCACACTATTTTTTATACGCATCGCTCTCGGCGCCGCCATAGTGTTGTAACTGTATTATGACGTCGTCGTTTTCGATTCCGCCGTAAAGGTTGCTAATTTATGAAAAAGCGAACGCTCGAAGGGTGTATTTTCGGGGGGGGGGGGGGGGGGGTACATATAGACCAAGAGTACCAGCATGTTAGCGTATAGCTATCGCAATCTGTAGTTTTCTGTTCAAAAGAGGGTTGTACATAAGAACAATGAGTTTCATGCTGAGTTCACACGTGTCACACGTAATTCGAATTCGATTCACATTAAAGAGGCACTAGCTGTCAAATTCATGGTCACCGATTTGACTCAAATTCTCATATTTGATTTATAACAATGTAAAACATGCATCCAAACTATCAAAAGTCTAAAATAAACAGTTTACAGAGCATGGGGTAGATAATATATAGGTTTGTTTTGTGTGTATTTTATTCCAGACGCCATCTAATTAACTATCGATTTGACCTCAGATGACCATATATATGTGATGTAAACATAAATAAAGATATGAATAGATTAAACCAACACGTGCAATTGGATTTTTATACTGTTTGAGTTATTTTATAGATTAAAAATATATGTTTCTCATTGTTTTTAACCGCATAAGAATGATTTTATGTGCATCGAATTAGTAATCAAATGATTTACCGTAGTTTCACTTTCATTGTTGACATTCTTTTTTTTTAAATAACCAGTACACGTATAATGCATGCGTTGTCAATCTGTAGCTAGGGGTTAAATCGAAGTTCACATGAATACGGATTTAAAGAGGTCGACTCATTCACTTGCAAGTGAATAAGTAATTATAATGTTTCTTAGCGTAATTTGACAAAATTGAACCTATTTGGCTGCAAAAGCGAATTGGTATTTCACTATTTCACTTTCGTTATTAATTGAACAAAAAAACAATCAAACTTTAGATTTTTTATATATCTCGTAGCTAGTGCCTCTTTAACTAATTCGAATTAGTTTAATTCGCATTCGAAACGTTTGACGTCCTAACGTCAATTCTAATTCGAATTACAATGCGCGTCAAATTCACTTTACTGTCTTAACGACGTTAACTTTTAATTCGTATTAACAAAAACGTATTTCTAATGCGAATTGGTTAATTCGAATTAGCTAATTCGAATCAATTTGAATTAAAACAGAAGAGTGTGTGAACGCGATTAGCGAATTCGATTCGCATTCGATTCGAATTCAATTTGAATTAAATGTACGTGTGAACGAGGCATCAACTTACAGTTTTCTCATATCACACGCATGCCACGTCATAACTATTATAGTCTTCTATACTACATGTATAAATAATTCATCAAACATCTTATTTCATATAAGTATTTATCCGGCTCAGCCTGTCGGGTTTATACAAAGCAGAGTCAAATCCATATGTTCTAGTTCTGAATATGCATTAAACTTGCCACTGGACGTAAATGTGTGAAGTCCTATTTGAAATCGTTATTTATTTCACATGTGACGACAGAAATCATCTAAGTGTCGTCCATCTTTCCCAAATGTTCCTTTGATATCTAACGTCTCTGAACCTGAACAGTTGGGGCAAGTTTGGATACAATATTAAAGCTTGATACGGTCTAAATTTGGATTGTGATAAAAAATTTTGACATAATATAGGTTTCTGACACAAAATAAATGTGGTCAAAGGTATTAAAAATCTATTGTGCAATACTGTGCAATTGAAGATTTCTTTTTGAGATATTTCGAAAAATTAGCAAAAAAAAAGAAGGAAACGCCACCCCTTCCCCTCTTGCAGTAATTACCACCAAACTCAATCCCAGCCTTCCCTGTGTGGTATGGAACCTTGTAGTACAATTTTAGATAGATCCATAACACAAGTTATTGTAAAATAGTAATTTTAGTAAAATGCTTGTTTGTGGCCCCTAATTCCTGAACGTTTTGAGCAATTACATGTACCCCTTAAATCAATTTCAGCCTTTCATTTGTGATATGGAACCTTGTGGTACAATTTCAGAAAGATTCATTACTTCTCAATGTCATATTAGAAATTTATGAAAATCAAAAGGGTATTTACATCAACAGATATACACAATTTATCAAAGTTGTATGAAAATTGATGAAAGCGATATTGAGTTATAATTGTCCGAAAACTGGAAAATCCCCCTTTTTTAATGGATAACTCGGAAACGTAAAATCAAAATTTATAAAAAAAGAAAGGGAGCTCACGTCAATAGCTATAAACAAATTCTTTAAAGTTTTATACCAATTGGTTAAAGCGTTTTTGAGTTAATTAATGTCCGACATGTTGACGACGGACGGACGGACAGATGTATACCATAATACGTCCCGTAACCGGGCGTATAATAATTCAACAAGAGAAATATTTAACACACACACACACACACATGTATTTATGTAGAGATATACACATGTCTCACAGAGTACTGCTAAACTGTAACAAACACATTAATGGTCCGTCTGGTGAAAGAATATTCCACTCATATAGACAAATGTTTTGTGCTGATGTTCATGTAATATTTGCCACTGAAAGTTTTGCAAAAATCAAGAAAACAATGGTAAAAAAATTAATAAATAGTAATAAAAGTTCAGATGTAGGTTCGAGTTTAGGTTCGACAGTGATAAAGGAATATTGTCGGTGACCGTGACTGAAAAGGACATCCAGTTTTATGACTCTTTATTCTTTGGTTCTTTCAACAAAAATAGCCAACATGATATATCAGAGAGTGCTTAAATATTGGCACACAAATTCAATTAATTATTTTCAAATTAACTATCATTAATGAGGGGTGGGGGGGGGGGGGGGGGGGGAGATCCTGATCCCGAAATCCCGGGCTTAAAAACATGAAATCCCGAGGTTCAGAATTTTAAAAAAATCCCGACGTCCCGAAAAAGGTCCTGCCCCCCTCATTAATCAGTATTGGCAAAAATAGTTGCATTTACCACAATGAAAGATAAATGTGATAAAAGAATATACATTCAAACAAAAAGAGGTGCACCAACAGAAAATAGAAACCACATTCTTACTCTTTAATTTCATCGGATCTCAAAATTTAAACTCCTACCAGAATTTTTACTCTATATCTAACAGTATAACTCAAGAAGTTTCTAAGTGTAACTCGAGCTTAAACTAGAAATCTTACTGGAAAAAATATTCGAAATCAAAATAAAACTGGAACTCGAACTTAATTTGTGTCGATTATGGAGCGTTGTGTAATAACAGAAATGTTAGCCAATTTTAAATTTCTTCCGGAAACGGTGTCATTGAGGGCTATTTTTTAAAGTGCCGAGTTTGTGGCTTTTTAAACACGGCATTTCGGGTTTTATCTTCCCGGTGTAATGGACAAGTTAGTGAATTTATTCTGTTTGTAGTCTAAATGGAACGTGTTACTTTTCAGCCCAGATACCCTCAATCTTCCGAAGTAGAAGATTCTAAATCTGCAAGCCGTAAATTAATTCTTTAATACGGCATGAGGCACACATTAGTTTTTCCTATACAACAAATGCAATTAAAAAATTTAGATGACTCCAACTTTGACAATTACTTTTTACTAAATTGTTACTGTATGTTTAATAATGAATAATCAAAATACCTTAAAAAAATATTATTATATAAAAATTATATAAATTTAAGATTAATATTTCTGAGATGTAGGTTATGGATTGTCTCTACTTACATTTTGTATAAAGGGGGAGGATTCCCAGTTATTTAATATATTTAATTAAATTGTATTCAGGCGCGTAGCTCCCTATACGCCAACACGCAGTTGCGTGCACATCAATTCAGCATGCAAAAAAAAATGTCAAAATAAAATTTATAGCATTCGGCATGCAAAAAAAAATATCAAAATAAAAATTTAAAGGATCAAAATAAAAATTTAAAGGAAACACAAATATGTTGTTTATAATAAACAAATCATTTAAAAATTGTATGTTTTTGAATATCATAAATACAGTTGTGAAAATGAATAATCAGTCCCTTGCTTTAATGAAAATGAAAAATCTTGCTTCAATAGTGCAGAAAATGAATAATTTGCCCTCTTAGATTACAAAAATAAATAACCTGTCAAAAACAAATCCTCCTGCCCCACCCCCCAGAATATCAAATGGGCGACCCCTTAGTCTATATAGGATTTTTTTTCTGCGACAAGTGCCTCAAACCATGTATTAAGATTTTGGATAAAGGACCACAATAGGTAAAAGTCCAATTTAAAATTAAATGTTTGAAGTTCTTAGACCACATTCATTCTGTGTCAGAAACCTATTCTGTTTTGACTATTTGATCACAATCCAAATTCAGAGCTGTATCAGGCTTTAATGTTGTGTCCATACTTGCCCCAACTGTTCAGGGTTCGACCTCTGCTGTAGTATCAAGCTGCGCCCTGTGGAGCATCTGGTTTATTTGAAGGGTAGATGTTCCCGACCTGTTTATTAGTGGAATTATGAATCAGGCCATTACTCTTCTCAATTGTATTAATGCATACTTTTCATGTTGGGACAGTTTCCTTCATTTTTGAAGGCTGTATGGTTGCCTATAATTGCTTTGTCATTTGAACATTTGTATATGTACTTTAAAATTTTAGTCTTGCATGTATATAATTATGTGTACGATATATCACTGATTCAGTGGCAATGGTAAATAGACACTGACAAGTCTTAGATAACATTTTATAGTTTTGAATGTTTTTTTTCATCAGTTGACTAAAACTATAGGTGGAGGTGTGTTCTTATTTCCAACAGAGGGGCACTCAACCTATATCAATTTGTGCATGAAGCAAATTGATTGTTGCTAGATACTGAATGATTATACCACAAAAAAAGTTTTAACCTGTGCATATATACTTAAAATACGATAAAAAAAAAATCATGTCTTTTTCAGGACTTCTGATCCAACCATGTAGTATGGCATGTTATTGGGATATGGTTTTGGTCGATGGATGTTCGTGAAGGACCTGTAGTACAAAGTATATCACTGGATTTAGCTCTTTTGTCTAAGTGTATTATTAAAGTACTTTGCTTTGAGCTCAGTTCATTATTATGCAATTCATTCTTTGTGAAATAAAGATTTGACAGACAACTCTCATGTACAAGGATTTGTCAAAGAAGTATCCCCTCTATGTACAATGTAAGTAATAGGGAGATAAAAGCATTCTATTTCGATTGTTCATTGACCAAATTTAAAAAAAAGACCAAATTTACCTGACAATACTACTCCCACTACTAGCAATATGATGCTAGGTTGTTTTAATACATCTGTACTGCCTACTGATGACTTGGTCCTGAGTTTAAATGGTCCTTCAAGTATGTTTAAAGGGGCACTAGCTAAGAGATGTATAAAAATCTAAAGTATGATTCGTTTTTGTTCAATCAATTATAAAACTGAAATAGTGAAATAATAATTCGCTTTTAGCAGCCAAAATGGTTCAATTTTGTCAAATTATGTTAAATAATATTGATAATGAAGTATTCACTTGCAAGTGATTAAGTCGACCTCATTAAATCCGTATTCATATGAACTTCAATTTAACCTGATTTCTAAAACTATATTTTATTGTACATGTTGAACATTTTTCATTCATTTGTTTATTTCTTAATTTGTGTGAATTAACATTGATACAGTAAATGTTAATTACTACACTTTCATACCACAACAACACATGCTGTATTGGTACATGTATCACTTATATTAGTATCCATATAACAGAAAAAAATGAAAAGAGAATAATTTTGCATAACCTTTTGAATACTATTACTTTTTAGATATTTAAACATATTAAGACTAATTAAGCTATTGATAATATCCACTTGACATACTTGAAATTCTATCATATTACTTTTGGAGATGTTGTGAGAATGATACTGATGATCCACCACAAAATAATATAAATAGAACCATACAAATAGTAAGCAAATACATATAAAAAAAAGATGTGGTATGATTGCCAATGAGACAATTCTCCACAAGAGACCAAAATGACACAGAAATTAACAACTACAAGTCACCATATGGCCATCAACAATGAGCAAAGCCAATACCCCATCATCAGCTATAAAAAGCCCCGAAATGACAATATAAAACAATTCAAACGAGAAAACTAACGGCCTTATTTATGTACCAAAAATTATACAAAAAGCGAATATGTAACACACAAACAAACGACAACCACTGAATTACAGGCTCCTTATATCATGTTATCAAATCTTTATATCATCTCCCATTTAGAAAAAAAAACACATGAAAAAATGAACCTATTATGTGTTGCTCTCCTAGCTACAAAGTGAATCAAAAATCAAAGATGTGGAACATATTCGATCATAATCATTTGGTAACTAATGTAATTACTGTCTCTTCCATGCCCATCTTGAACATAAAAACTAAATATTGAATAAACAATACTTCTAATGCTCAGGTTGGTTGTCATCGTGCAACGCCGTTAATAACACCATATAGGAAAACATAGAACTCCCTTTTAAGTAACTGTCAAACATCAAAACATACTATCCACACTCATCTGTGTCCACACTTGTTATATAAAAAAAATATATATATATAATTTTAACCCATTGCAAGAAATGCTGCTATGCTAGCAACGTCGTTCAATAACGTTAAGAGAAAAAGTTATAATTCCCGCCAAAAATTGATAATAAGATTACAGGGCCGTAAGTAGCCTCTTTTAATAGTGAGGAAAAATATTTTCGCCGAGCGGAGCGAGGCGAAAAATTTTGGGCGAGGGGTCTGGGGGCCGCTTAAGGCTTAAGGCCCCCAGAAGCTCTGAGAAAAATAACGCAAAATCGTGCATTCTGAGCGTTTCCCAGACTCTTTCTTGCATTGAAACGGTTTAATTTATGTTTAGATATTTTTTTCGACAATCAGGTCCCAAAGCAAAAACAAAGATTCATTGTAATTTAAGATTTTTAGGTATTAGATACAACATTAAAAGACCGATATGTAGGCCATGATAAAGCAAAAATCGTAATTCTCATAATTATTAATACCGTATCTGTCTGTCTGTTCTTGTCTTGTATTATGATTAGACTTTGGTGATTTTTTTATGACTAGATTTAAATATAGTGATATTTCAGTATTATACTTTAAGTACTAGTACTGCTTATGTCCAGGGACCATCTTCACCTTGTTTTATGATCTTTTTTTTATTCTTTAAAAGTATTGTTGAAGATCATCCGGCAACTATCAAGATGAAGAGCAAGAACACAAACTTTGACCATTGATCATTTGTACTTTTTCTATGCATTGACTTTGTGTGCGATTATGTCCCCATACTCCTTTATTATCTGTTAAAGGGTGTCAACACGACTTATAAATGCAAGTTAAATTTAACCTTTCGATGTAAAAGGTCATATATGGCAATACCTTGGTTTTTTTCTTCAAATTATTTGATACCGGGAAATATGTGACCTTGCTTTAATTCAAACCATGTCAGCTATCTAGTTTTATTTACAATCAAACTCTTTGATATCAATTTCAATTATCCATGCAGTAAGGACATTTTTTTGTGTGTGTCCACTGAGTAGCATCGCATGTTCTTAAAATATATTTCTCGCACAATTCTGGACATCGGTGGACATGCAACATTGCAAAACCACATTTACAAATGAAAATCAACGCTCAAACTATAGTCATAAAGTAGGACAATAAATGAACAAAAGACAAGCCAGGAACACAGAAGTTCAAACAATAGACCATCAACTCTGAAAACTAAACGGAAAATAGAAACATGGATAACGAAAAAAAAAAATCCAGGGGATACACCAAAGAGTGAAAAGAACTTGCTTCTTGCAAGACTTTTCGTGAAAACAATTTGATATGAAAACAACCTTTTCTTTCATTTTTTTTTTGAAATTTTTTACACGAGGCATTTGCCTCATTTGCCTCAATGTAGTTACGGCCCTGGATTATTTCCACTATAGCGGATTTAAAACATCGGTGACCCCTTTTTTTATTAATGCTTTAAAAATCTCCCCTGAAGCTGCAACTAATGCAGAAGTTTGAAGGAAAAAACTTTAGTAGATTTTTTTTATTTCAAGAAAAATCCATAATAAACGGCAACTAGATATCATTGAGATGGGAGCCATCTCTGTGGGCCCCGCTGTGAATAATGTGCATTAAAAAATTGTATCTTTACCATAGGACATGGGTTTGTCAACTGAAATCAAAGTTTTTGACCTTGACCTTTGACCTAGGAAGTTGTAAATAAATTATGACACACCCTTTGGTGTTGGTTTATAAACATGTCAAGTATAAACTTTGAAATGATAACGGTTCTCAAGATATAGAGCGGACATGATCTTTACCATAGGACACGGGGTTGTCAACTGAAACCAAAGTTTTTGACCTTGACCTTTGACATAGGAAGTTGCACATAAATTATGACACACCCTTTGGTGTTGGTTTATATACATGTCAAGTATAAACTTTGAAATGATAACGGTTCTCAAGATGTAGAGCGGACACGATCTTTACCATAGGACATGGGGTTGTCAACTGAAACCAAAGTTTTTGACCTTGACCTTTGACCTAGGAAGTTGCACATAAATTATGACACACCCTTTGCTGTTGCTTTATATACATGTCAAGTATAAACTTTGAAATGATAACGGTTCTCGAGATGTAGAGCGGACACGATCTGTACCATAGGACATGGGGTTGTCAACTGAAACCAAAGTTTTTGACCTTGAACTTTGCCCTAGGCAGTCGTTCAAAAATTATGACACACCCTCTGGTGTTGGTTCATATACATGTCAAGTATAAACTTTGAAATCATAACGGTTCTCAAGATATAGAGCGGACACGATCTTCACCACAGGACACAGGGTTGTCAACTGAAACCAAAGTTTTTTTACCTTGACCTTTGACCTAGGGAGTTGTACATACATCATGACACACCCTCTGGTGGTGGTTAATAAACATGTAAAGTATAAAGTATGAAATCATAACGGTTCTCTAGATATGGAGCGGACACAAAGTTATTACAAAGTGTTATGGACGGACGGACGGACAGACTGATCACTATAGGGCGACCCGCCTTTGGCGGGGCCCTAATAAAAAATGGCGGGAAATGTAAAAAGGCCTTAAAAAATAAGGAAACTGAGAAAAATAAATGTGTATAAGATAAAAGTTACTATTGACTGTTTTAGTTAAACCAGTTAAACAGTTTCAATCGGCTTTATCCACAAAAGAGACATACAACCAGCATGAGTTCTCATCTCGATGTCAGATGTCAGGAAAATACCCGTCCGCTGAGGAACTTACCATAACATAGAATGGTATATTAAAATTACTTATAAAAATCAATCCAAACAAAGCAGCAGGACCTGACAACATAAGACCAAGATTACTGAAAGAACTGGCGAAGGAAATAGCCCCCATACTCACAATGAACTTCCAAACATCAATTGAAACAGGGGATATACCATCTGAATAGAGGTATGTCAATGTTAGCCCAGTCTTCAAGAAAGGTGAGAGATATAGAGCAGAGAACTACCGACCAATATCTCTGACTTGTATATGCTGCAAACTCATAGAGCAACAGTGGCGGATCCAGAACTTTCCCTAAGGGGGGCCCGCTGACTGACCTATAAAAGGGGGGGGGGCCGCTCCAGTCATGCTTCAATGATTCCCTATATAATCAACCAAATTTTTCCCACGAAAGGGGGGGGGCCCGGGCCCCCAGCCCCCCCACCCCCTGGATCCGCCTATGAGCACATAATTACAAGCCACATCATGAACCATGCAGATCGCCACCAAATGCTCTACCCATTACAACATGACTTTCGCTCTAAACGATCTTGTGAAACCCAACTAATTGAATTTGTGGACGACATCACTAATAAACAGCTGCGCCATGAGCGCATGATACGCCCGACGTCTTGTGTGGAAGTTTTATGCAATAATCATAAATAGTTTCTGAGAAAGTTTTAAGGAATTACCATTTATTGCTTTTGAGACACGGCGGGACATGTGAAACCCCCCCCCCCCCCTGTTTTTTTTTTACAAATATCACTAAAATAAAATTTTGAATCAAACCAAAAAGTATACAGATCTTTAGATTAATATAACAAAGAAGTGTGTACAGTTTCAAGCAATAATCATAAATTGTTTTTGAGATACGGCGCAACATGTAAAAAAAAACCTCCCCTTTTTAACAAAATACTCAATAACTCAAAAATAAAATTTTGAGTCATCACCCGATGTATACAGATCTTTAGATTAATATAAAAAAGAAGTGTGTAAAGTTTTAAGCAATAATCATAAATCGTTTTTGAGATATGGCACGACATGTAAAAACCCCCTCCCCCTTTTTTACAAAATACTCAATAACTCAAAAATGAAATTTTGAATCATCACCAAAAAGTATACAGATATTAAGATTAATATAACTAAGAAGTGTGTAAAGTTTTAAGCAATAATCAAGAATCGTTTTTGAGATACGGTGCGACATGTGAAAAAAAAACACACCCCTGTTTTAGTTACAAAGTGCCGTAACTCAAAAAGTTTAAATCTTATTTTCACCAAAAAGTATACAGATCATTTGACCATCATAAAGAACAACTATATTAAGTTTCATGAAATTTAGATAAGTCGTTCTCAAGTTACGGTGCGACATGTTTACGCCGGACAGACAGACGGACGGACAGACGGACGGACGGACGGACGGACACCGGACATTTGTATACCATAATACGTCCCGTCAAAATTTTGACGGGCGTATAAAAACATGAGTACAGGTAAACAGACAGACGTACTAATTATGGATTTCTCTAAAAGCTTTCGATAAAATTGGTCAGTCTACTCGTTCATAAACTCGAACACTACGGAAACAAAGGAAAGATCAATAGGTGGATTGCTAGCTTCCTATCACATCGGACACAAGCAGTAGTAGTGGATGGAGAGAGCTCATCACATATTGATGTAGAATCTAGGGTCGCTATTCCTGTTTTACATCAACGACATGCCTGATGGAATTAAATCTACTATTCGCCTATTTGCTGATGACACCATAGCCTACCTTACAATATCAAACGACAAAGATTCCAACGACCTATATAGCTACAAAAAGATCTAGATAAATTGGCAAAATGGGAAACCAAATGGAAAATGGCCTTCCACCCAGACAAGTGCAATGTGCTCACCATCAGTCGGGAAAACAACACCATTGCAACATCATACAAACTACGTTGTCCCACTTTAGAACCTGTCAAAAGCGCCAAATACCAAGTTCGGCCTAGCCACAATCAGATGTGCATTTTGTGTTTCACATGAAGTCAAAATTAAGTATCACCTCAGGGAAAAACTTTTTTGATATTTTGGTTCAAAAATGATTTAAATTATGAAAAATTGCCATCGTTAGGCTAACACTGGATTATATAATTAGAGGCAGTTTTTGGAAAAAATATCTAATATTTTTATTAAATAAATGGTGTTTAAAAACTGTATAATTTTCTTTAATGGTTGCCTTCAAGACATGGTCACCAGTGTCAGATTTTTGGTCAATGACAAAGACAACAAAATATGTTTAGAATTATTGAATATCAAACATTTTAATTGAGAAAAAAAATGACAAGAACATGTTGAACTCACAGTTATTTCAAACAACAGTAGCTTTCTTTAATCATTAATCTTATCTGATAAAACTGTATCTAAACTTATCTATAAATAACAAAACTTCCAAAAAAAAAAACCTTTCTTTTGGTGTATAGAACATTAAAATAACTTGAAGCATATTCTTACAATAAACAATCAAACTTAGCAATACAATTTATATGTTTTGTCTACGGACAAGACATTGTATTCATATTTAATGAAATGCATTATTAAAACCTAATTTTGATATAGCTGAAGTGTTCTCTTGAAAAAAAACCATACATTTTATCAGGTTTATCTATCAAATGATGCTGAACTTTGAGGAAAATGGAAACAAATACATTTTGATAATGTCTACGGACAAGACATTTTATTGATATTCAATTAAATGCTTTCAAAGATGATTATTAATGTTAAGATAAAAAGTTACCAATTAAATTTTAAGCTGTGTTTTTTAAATTTTGGAAAATATAAAAATGTACCCATAATTCTTTACATATCTCAATAATTTATTGATTAAGCCAAAATGAAGACACATTATTTTAACTGAAATCCATATATCTAACTGTTTAAAACAATCAAACTATTATTAAAACTCAATTTCGACATAGTTGAATGTGTTCTCTTGAAAAAATAACATACATTTTACCTATCAAATTAGGCTGAACTCAAGGAAATTGGATACAAATATATTGTGGTAATGTCTACGGACAAGACAATTTCAGTTAAAAAAAAAAGTCTGTTAGAATTAATTGTGACTATATTTATGTTGAAAATACTGAGTTTTAATTTGAATAGCTAACTTTCATCACCTATAAATCCATAGCAGACAAATAATTGAATTTAATACTTGTTATGTACAAGTGTCTTGTCCGTAGACACTTCCTCATCTGCTGTTAATACTGAAATGCAAAAGATAAAGTTAGAGAGAGAGACATACTTTTTCTTCATTTGATTTAATTAATCTTTTAAGGTATGCAGCAACTGGAATAAACAATATTGAAGGAAAATAAGGTATGCTTTTTATGACTAATAATCTGCCACTTTTTTAAATCCACTCCTGTAAAGTAATTTTACAAAAATTGAGAACACTTAAATTACCATTCATTTATTAAAAATAAGATATTTCTAAGTTTAAACAACACACAGGACTAATTTAGACCCATAAAGCCAATCAATATTGATAAAAAGACATGTCTACGGACAAGACATGTGTCTACGGACAAGACATTCTGACATATTTTTGAAATTTTTCATCTATTAATAGGTGTAGAAAAAAATGTTAGTAGTGTTTTCATATCTACAAAAGAACAGGAACTTAACAATGCAACATTAATGTAATTATGCTTCCAGTTTACTAGGGAATACATGTCTACGGACACTTTTCACTTTATTTGTATATCCAACGTTGATGGCATATATCTCCAGCTAGGGTACTGCAATTTTGATAAATGAGGTAGTTTTTGATAATGTATATACTAGGCGAGAAAACAAAACACATAATAGCATAAATTTGATTTATTTTTCTCTTTTATCACTACACTGAGCAAGCTAAAAACAAAAGTACAAAATTTCATAACAAACGCATAGTATTCAACTTTTGATCATAACTTTGTAACCACTGAAGATTATTCAAATTTTGATCATAACTTTGTAAATCATTTTGCAATATGCTGTTTATTTTTTCAATGTTTTTATCATAAAAATGAATGTTGAATCATCAGCATATAAATCAATGTTGGATTGCTTAACATGAAGAGGTAAATCATTTATATATATATATATATATATTATATATATATTAAAAATAACAAAGGAACTAAAATAGAACATTGAGGCACTCCATACTTTACAAACGATTTATCAGATTTAATGTTAGCGTATTGGACTTCTTGTTGTCTTTCAGACAAATATGATTTTATCCAATCTATCATATGTTCTCTGATATGATAAAATTTTAACGGACGATGATTGACGGGACACGGAAGAAGCTTGTGGTTATGTGACTTAATAAAATTGAGAATGGAAATGGGGAATGTGCCAAGGAGACAACAATCCGACCGGCATAGAGCAGACAACAGCAGAAGGTCACCAACAGGTCTTCAATGCAGCGAGAAATTCCCGTACCCGTAGGCTTCATGTTTAATTAAAGACAGTGACAACATGTATTGTGTCGGTGTGAAAAATAGTCTCAAAAAATCGAAAATTGCGTACATTTTTGTTTAGGGGCCAGTTAAAGCCTGACTCCGGTTACGGGATTTCCTCGCTGTCTTGAAGACCCATTGATGGCCTTGGAGTGTTTTGTGCTCTTTGTCAGGTTTTACAGCCTAATTTCCCACTTTCCTGCGTAATTTCTTTGTTTTCAAGATAGGAAAATGCACAACTGTACATAAATAAAAAAAAAAAATCTTTCAAACTCGAGTAAACTTGTATTTCAATGATGAAAGTAAAGCATCAACATTAAATAGCCTTATATATATCCGGTTGACAAACTGTAGTTTCACGACCAAGGTCAAACAAACAAAACGGCCAGTAAATCTATACATGAAATGTTTTTTGTGTGTGACACTTCCCCAATGGCCATTCTACATATACCCAGAAGATACTCACTATATATATATATATGATACCGGGTATGTTCTGACAAACGGGGTTCCATTTTCAGCTAAATTGTCTGAAATGGGATTATGTTTTTTTCGCCTTGCATTGGAAAGGGTCAGATTTGACTATCTAGAACGGGGTATTATAAATACAACGTTGCACTATTGTTTCAGATAAGGGTGAATGTTTGGTAGCATTAAAACGTTTAAACCCGCTGCAATTATTTGCACCTGTCCTAAGTCAGGAATCTGATGTTCAGTATAGTTGACGTGTGTTGATGTGGTTCATAAGTGTTTCCCTTTTCTCGTTTAGACCGTTGGTTTTCCCGTTTGAATGGTCTTACACAAGTAATTTTTGGGACCCTTTATAGCTTGCTGTTCGGTGTGAGCCAAGACTCCGTGTTAAAGATCGTACTTTGACCTATAGCGGGTTTCTTTTATAAAATGTGACTTTGATGGAGAGTTCTTATTTCTTCTTCTTTTTTTGAGTGTGGTATAGATGATAATGACATTTTAAGGAATCTTTTAAGATTTAAACTGATGGTTAGTTTTGATTTATTAAACAAATCAGTTAGGTGGTATTTAACGCTTATATGATAGGTTATAATTTTATATCTTCTTTTTAGATTTTAAATGTTTACTTGTCTACGGGTGTCATTTGGTTTAACGAGAGAAACGATCGTGAAAGAATATCTAACGGCGGTCAAGTATTGAGAGACGATCGTGAAAGCTCTGGTAACGAATCGCGAAAGACATTTAATCGAGAAGACATATGAAAGGTCAATAAATATTCTAATTTAATTAATAACACAGACAAATTAACGACAAAATAAAACTGTCTGTCAAAATGGTTCAACATTATGAACAGTATGTGAGAATATCCAATTTTAAAAGTACATAGTTATTACAAAACAACAAAAGGCAAATTACTTCTCCACATTTCAATGACATTTAAAATGTAAACAAACATGTTTTTTTTTTCACAAATTAGACTAGAAAAACTACTTTTATCCGAATAAGGGCATTCTATTTGAATTAATCAAATGGTTCTCATAGTTATTTTGTATAAAAATAATCTAAAACTTAGTAAATGAAAAACTATTTACACAAAAATTGATTTTTTTAGGATCGTGAAAGATCACGTACCGCATTTTTGAAGATCGTGAAAAGGATCGTGGAAGATCTGATGCTACGAAGACGTTCAAATTATTCAATTATATCATAATTAATATTTGTTATTGGTATTGAGAAAAGCTAGATAGGTCAACATCCTCAGTAGGTTTAACAATTAAAAAAATAATTAATATTTTCAGAAAATGAAATATAAAATAGTTGGATGATTGTAGAATGAAGCTTTATATTGTCATGTGAAGTACTCACTTATCAAGAGTTATATTATACCCAAATTTTGTATATTGGATCCTATAACTTGCATGTCCGTCAGACAGGATTCACCTGACCCCGAATTTGCCTCATTTCATGGATGAAGATTCATTTTTGTGGTCAAGTCCGTATCGCGGATTCGTTAAGCTTTAGGATAACTGTTATGATTGTAAGATGTATATTTTCGACTTCTGCAAGGTTTCAAATTACATCGAACTCATTATCATACATCATTCGGCAATGTTTGTTTTATGTTAACTTGTTTGGCCTTTTGGATATATACCTGTATGCAATAGCGCCAAGGTATTTCGTGTATGGTCTACATGTCTGTCTGCATGTTTCATATATGACCATGATGACGTCAATTGTATTTGGTATATTGAATGATAGTAAGATGTCTATGTCTGGCTGTCGGTCAGGGTTCATATACTTTTGACCTTATGTTCCGAATTAATTGACCAAGCATAACTTTTACATTTGTCAGTTTCTTAGGCACTGTAAAGATCGGAACATATGTATTTGGTGTACGGGATATTTGTAGAGATCTGTATTGTATGGTTCATCTGACCTTGAACTCTTTTTATGAACAATTGACAATCTTAAGCGCATTTGACACTTCTAGTAAAGCCCTTAGTATTATAGACGTTCAACAAATATACTATCATAAGTAAAGCAGACGAGACAGTACAGCATTTGCGCCCTGGTATTCTATAGTCTGTAGGTATATAGTTAAATCAATTCACATCTGCGTTGTATATAAAGAACTTAAGAAAGTACTGTTGCACAAAATGTTGGTTATTGTTCAATTTCAAATAACTCATGAAAGATGCTGTTTTGCTGTAATTTTTTGTTTGATGGATCTCATTTTGGTTTAAACGTTGCATATCCATATTATTGGCAAAATAATGTCGGTCTGCCTGAATTGCACTTTACGAATTCTCAGAGCTGAATCTTTCACACTTATTTAGAAACATTTTTAGTTGTTTTTTTTTTTTAACTTTTGAGGTAACGTATTGAATAAAAAAAAATATAGCTTTAATGTTCATCCTTCTCAAAATAATTACAGGCTTCAACAAGTTGCAGGTTTATCAAATGGTAAAAGAAATACTGATATCTGAATACTAGTATTAAGTCTGGTCCCGCATTATCTTTCACGATCAAAATAATGCGTTGCCTCATCTTTCACGATCAAGTTTGATGGAAATTCAACAAATTCAAGGTGTTCATATACAAATTAATGCTTTTAAGGGAAGAACATACTTTAATTTTACTGTACTATCAGATACATCAAAGATTAAATTTCAAATATATCATGATGAACTGAAATATGACCATTATAGGTACAAAAAGCGTGTTATTTGTAAATAATTTCATAGACATGCACTGCGCCTTTTGTGTAAAGTACTGCATATTATCTTTATCTTATTTCACAGTTATGTTGAGGAAGTTAAACCATTTTGACAGACATATTTTTTTGTTCGGATTTGTTCCGCGTTTTGATAATTAAGCGATTTTTTCAAAGATTCTGTACTAGAATTTACATTAAATGTCTTTCACGATCCGTTACCAGAGCTTTCACGATCGTCTCTCAATACTTGACCGCTGTTAGATATTCTTTCACGATTATTTCTCTCGTTAAACCGAATGACACCCATGTTGTCGCTAAGTCATAAGTACTGCTAACAGTGTGAAATTATTCATAACCTTAAGTTTAAGAATTAATAAGTCTTTAAGAAGGCTCTCTTGATAGGGGTATACTACATGTAAGAGCATGGGTTAGGTCTTTCAGTTTACATTTTATGAGCATGTATAAGTATAAGGTAGGAGAAATAAACATTTGCTGACATGAGCAAGTTTTACAGTCAATGTGCATTGTGGATACATGTAGTATATATATCCTATTGATGAGGAAAGAGACACAAGTGAGATTAAAGGACACAATGACAGTTGATGAATCTATCAAGTTTTAGATTTTGATATATGACTGTATATACAGTTTGAATACTTTTAAATAAGTTTGGTGGCATGAATATAAGTGTATAAAGAAGAAGTTTTTAATTCAAATGTGAACAGTCGACAAATACTATAAGGGATTCTACACTTCAAGGGATCTCCCAACTGAAGTGGTTCATCTGGTAAAGGTGGAATATACAGAATAGTGGGTAACAGGTAACAGGTTCTCTCATTGGCACTCATACCACATCTTTGTATATCTACTAAATTGAAAACAACGTTCAAACCTATGCTTGCGTTGGATAAAACCCACATTTTTATACCTGTGCATGCAAAACGAATTTCTGGGTAAAGGGGTCTGAATACAGCACAGACACCATTTCCAAAAGACCAAAACAGTGAAACTGAGGTATTTTATAACAAAACGGATATAAATCTAAAGTTCAGAAAAAGCTATCGTTAAAGATTTATTTTTCTTTGTTCATGCCCCGATTTCATGTGACCTTTTAACTGAATATACAACTTCCCAGAGATTTGATATCCACATGTTAATCAGTACATAATCTGAATGATCCAAAGGCAGACTATTTTCACCAATTTGTATCATGGAGTCTGTACTTCATAAATTAATGGTAAATTGTTGAAATCCAGGAGCTTCTGACCTTCCCCTGGACCCTTTACCAGGGCAACTTGAGATACTACTCATGTTCAGAAAATCCTGGTCTAGGACTATTGAAATGTAAAGTAACGCCTTATACCCTAGAATTTGGAATTTCTCGTTATTGGTCTACTGCTGTTAAGATCCATCCAAGACAATTAATGGAGAGAATTCGGCATAAAAAAATATCAACCCTGACACTTCAACTATAAAATATACATGTTCCAAATCAACTTGAACCGTTACATTCAGTGCCGTATGATTTCACAATTATTTTATGTTTTTTAGCCAAAAAAAGGTCCAAAAGTATTTTTGCCTCGTTATGCTCGGCAAAGATTGTATCATATACGTCTCCTCTTTCTAATATCCTGGAAACGTCCCTGAGGTTTCTTGTATGTTTCTCTATCCATTGGCATTATCAAGCAAAATATGCAACGAAACTCACCAATGCAGAATAACGCAACAAGAGATACCCAATCACTCATTCTGATTCAAGGCAGTTGAAAAAAAGAAAACAAGAAAAAACGATTAAAATCAATTTTCCAAAATTTGTTCACTTAAAATTTACAACTTATCTATAGAATCGATTCCAATGTCTATCTAAAAGTTTTTAGGTCGTATGTAGGTTTTTTTGTTGTTGTTGTCACAAGTTGAGTTACTATCTTATTGACATCTATCCTACTGTTGTTTTTTTTATAAGAACAATCAAACAGACTACAAACGATGTACTCATGACTTTATCTAATATTTCGGAGAGAAAAAAACCAAAAAAACAAAGCCTCATCATCTGTTGCTACTTTATGTTTGAAAGATATTTGAAATCTTTTATTTTAAATGCATTCATCTATTTATTTTTCTTTGTAAACATATTTTATGCTATAAAAAAAGACAACATGCCTATATATGTAGATAAAATAACCAAAAAGAAAATGTAAAATGTATATGCTAATCCTTTCTGTTTACGTTTTCCGTTTCCGTGGTTTAGCAACACCATATTGGGACTAGGTCAGTCTTTTTTCTTAAAGGAGGTACCATTTGATATTTAAGGGGGGGCTAGGATAATAAAAATTATCCTGCATTTTTTTTAACTTGTAGTCTTTGACATCCTTTTTTATTATTCATTTTTTTTTGTCCTGACTTTTTTTACAAAAAAAAAAAAATCTTATTGTCTTTTTATGACCTAAAACTCATGACTTGCCTTGTTTTCAAATTTCATACTAGCCCACCCTAAAAATCAAATGGTAGCTCCCTTATTGACAAAACAAATGGCCGACTATAATAACTGGGTAAGTATTTTCTTTAAATATTATGAATGTTTAAATTTAATGCCGAGAACGAGATATAAATACAGGAAGATTATGTATGTTTCGACCACTTTTAGATGTATTTAGGGTACGACATTTTGTTTTTTTCTGATGAAGGAATTTCAGTTTTCTCGGACAGAATATTTATGTTCAAATTGTTTACTGTAAAGTCGAGTAGACCGGTCTGAATATATGCTGTAATTTAAAATGTAAATCGATAATTGTGTAAAAAAAACAATTGAGAGCGTAAACAACACATTGACAGAAACAAGTGCATGTGGTTTTATTAGGTTTTAACCTTATTGTATAATATGTGCATCAAGCAATATGTGACACAATAATAACAGATTTTTATCCCCCCCCCCCCCCACCATAGAGGAGGGTGCATTAAGTTTTACCCATGTATTTCTGTACGTGTACAAGTCCATAAGTCCCAAAGTTGGTTTCTGATCTTTAACTTTATATTACTAAACCAAATGTTATTCTGTTCTGGTATATACCTCCGTTTTATCGGAGCACTCCACTTGTCGAATGAGCATTAAAATCTTTAATTATACTTAACCGAAAAAGTGAATTAAATAAGGGTTTAAAATGTCTTTGATAATATATTAAAAGATGGTCTGATTAATCATTTTAAAGTCTCATTGTCAGCATTGTCTGAAGACATAAGGTTTCCAGATAATAACTTTAGTATCAGTGAATGGAAATCAATAAAATTTTAAAGGGGCACTAGCTACGAGATATATAAAAAATATAAAGTTTGATTTTTTTTTGTTCAATCAATAATGAAAGTGAAATAATGAAATAACAATTCGCTTTTTGCGGCCAGAAAGGTTCAATTTTGTTGAATTATGCTAAGAAACATTGATAATTAGTTATTCACTTGCAAGTGAACGAGTCGACCTCTTTAAATGCTGGTTATTAAAAAAAAAAGAATGTCAACAATGAAAGTGAAACTATGGTAAATCATTTGATTACTAATTCGATGCACTATAAAATCATTCTTATACGGTTAAAAAAAATGAGAAACATCTATTTTTAATCTATAAAATAAAATCAAACAGACCTATAAAAATCCAATTGCACGTGTTGGTTTAATCTATTCATTTCTTTATTTATGTTTACATCGCTTATATGGTCATCTGGGGTCAAATCGATAGTTAATTAGATGACGTCTGGACTAAAATACACACGAAACAAACCTATATATTATTTACCCCATGCTCTGTAAACTGTTTATTTTAGACTTTCGATAGTTTGGATAAATGTTTTTCATTGTTATAAATCAACTATGAGAATTTGAGTCAAATCGGTGACCATGAATTTGATAGCTAGTGCCCCTTTAAGGATGTTCGCTGCTCAGTTTCAAAATAAATAACTTTTCATGAAACTAGTATGTATTGATAGCGAATAAATTGAGGAATCAAAAAAGCAAAAAAAATATAGGGGTCAATGTGCTTGTTATCGAGATATTAGCCATTGGAATTTTGGCGGGTAAATGTTCTCTCTTGATTTTTCATAGCTTTATCATTGACCGTTAAAGTTCTCAAATACTATTAAAAAATAAACAAAATTTTATAACACTTTTACAAATGACTTATAATTATACTTGTGAAAGATTTATAAAAAGAAAAATGGGGGTTCATGGGGAAATTGTTTTAAGGCATCCAAATGGATAAAACCAGAGGATTCCGAAAATCTGACAAAAATTCCAAAACATGACAAGCAGACATCCTTAACACAATGTTTATAACCACAAAAGGAAGGTTGGGATTAATTTTTGGTGGTTATGGGGGTTTAGGAATTAGGGATCCAAAGGGGTCCAAAACAAGCATTTATCTAGTTTCAGGACAATAAGTTGTGTATAAATATTTCAATTGCTCTGAAATTGTACCACAATGTTCAATATCATTAATTAGACAGTTGGGATTTATTTTAAGGGTTATGGGGCAAACAGTCTAGGGTTTAAGGGCCAAAAACAAGCATGTTTGTAGTTTCTGGACAATAACTTATGTATAACTGTACGAATATCTCTGACATTGTACCTCAAGGTGTCTTACTAGAATGGAAAGGCTGGAATTGAGTTTTGGGGTTGTTGTTCCAAGGAAGTTTCAAAAGGTGAGGGGCAAGAAAGGGACCCAAATAAGCATTTTTGTAGTTTTCAGTCAATAACTTGTATTTAAGTGTACAATCTTTCTGAAATAAGACCACAAATTTCTATACTACAAAGGGATGGTTAAAGGGGAGGTTATTGCTCAAATCAGTAACCAATTAAGGGGCAAAAAGGATTTTTTTCTGGTAAAGGACAATTTAGACAATTTTAGAGGAGTAAAGGGAGGTAATCCAATTAAATTTTAAAGAACACTGTTATATATGTTTGATTACTTGATTACCTCCCTTAAGCTGCTTGAAAATTATGTATTGAAAAATGATGATTGTCTATTGTGTAGCTGTAAATTAAGTTAAAGAATTTACTGTTAATTAATATAAATTTTAACCATGATTGTATGTCCTTCTCTATTTTAATATTTTATTATGTATTTCAATGAGTAGTTATTATTGCCAACTCCATTACAAATTTGAATTGAGATTATTTTTGGAATTATGGGAAACAAAAAAGGAAAAAGAGGGGGGGGGGGTTGTTTAAATAAGAATTAATTTGTGGAGGGGGGGGGGTGTCAAAATGTTCTCATTTCAGATTTTAGTGTATTGCTCAAAAGCAAAAAAAGCTTAAGTTCATCAAACCACATTCATTCTGTGTCAGAAACCTTTGCAGTGTCAACTATTTAATCACAATCCAAATTTAGAGCTCTATTAAGCTTGAATGTTGTGTCCATACTTGCCCCAACTGTTCAGGATTTCAGCTGTCTGTCTGTCTGTGGTTTTTTTTTGTCTGACTGTCTGTCTGATTGTTGTATTCAAGTCTGTTATTTTTTTTTTAGGTTATAAAAGACACTTCAATAAAATGTATGGATAATTTGATTGAGAGCCAAAATACAATTGAAACACATGCAGGCCCCTATATAGGCCCTATCCCCTCTTTTTAACTAATTTACTAATCCGTACTCTTTGTTTTTCTTTCAGACGCTCAGACTAAGGAAAGACAGCAGATCACAGAAGAAGTCCATTGAAAGTTGAGTATAGTTTTCTTTATATAGGCCCCTATCCCCTCTTTTTAACTAATTTACTAATCCATGCTCTTTGTTTTTCTTTCAGACGCCAGAGGGACAACAGATAACAGAAGAAGCCCATTGAAAGATGAGTATAGTTTTCTTTATATATGCCCCTATCCCCTCTTTTTAACTAATTTACTAATCCATACTCTTTGTTTTTCTTTCAGACGCTGGAGGGACAACAGATAAGAGAAGAAGCCCATTGAAAGTTGAGTATAGTTTTCTTTATATAGGCCCCTATCCCCTCTTTTAAACTAATTTACTAATCCATACTCTTTGTTTTTCTTTCAGACGCCAGAGGGACGACAGATAACAGAAGAAGCCCATTGAAAGTTGAGTATAGTTTTCCTTATATAGGCCCCTATCCCCTCTTTTTAACTAATTTACTAATCAGTACTCTTTGTTTTTCTTTCAGACGCAGGAAAGACAGCAGATCACAGAAGAAGCCCATTGAAAGTTGAGTATAGTTTTCTTTATATAGGCCCCTATCCCCTCTTTTTAACTAATTTACTAATCCATACTCTTTCTTTTTCTTTCAGACGCCAGAGGGATGACAGATAACAGAAGAAGCCCATTGAAAGTTGAGTATAGTTTTCTTTATATAGGCCCCTATCCCCTCTTTTTAACTAATTTACTAATCCATACTCTTTGTTTTTCTTTCAGACACCGGAGGGACAACAGATAACAGAAAAAGCCCATTGAAAGTTGAGTATAGTTTTCTTTATATAGGCCCCTATCTCCTCTTTTAAACTAATTTACTAATCCATACTCTTTGTTTTTCTTTCAGACGCCAGAGGGAAGACAGATAACAGAAGAAGCTCATTGAAAGTTGAGTATAGTTTTCTTTATATAGGCCCCTATCCCCTCTTTTTAACTTATTTACTAATCCATACTCTTGTTTTCTTTCAGACGCCAGAGGGACAACAGATAACAGGAGAAGCCCATTGAAAGTTGAGTATAGTTTTCTTTATATAGGCCCCTATCTCCTCTTTTTAACTAATGTACTAATCCATACTCTTGTTTTTCTTACAGATGCCAGAGGGACAACAGATAACAGAAGAAGCCCATTGAAAGTTGAGTATAGTTTTCTTTATATAGGCCCCTACCCCGTCTTTGCAACTATTTTACTAATCCATACTCTTTGTTTTTCTTTCAGATGCAGGGATCACCATTGGAGGACAGCAGATAACAGAAGAAGCCCATGGAAAGTTGAGTATAGTTTTCTTTATATAGGCCCCTATCCCTTCTATTTAACTAATTTACTAATCCATACTTTGTTTTACTTTCAGACGCCGGAAAGACAGCAGATAACAGAAAAAGACCATTGAAAGTTGAGTATAGTTTTCTTTATATAGGCCCCTATCCCCTCTTTTTAACTAATTTACTAATCCATACTCTTTGTTTTTCTTTCAGACGCAGGAAAGACAGCAGATCACAGAAGAAGCCCATTGAAAGTTGAGTATAGTTTTCTTTATATAGGCCCCTATCCCCTCTTTTTAACTAATTTACTAATCCATACTCTTTGTTTTTCTTTCAGACGCCAGAGGGATGACAGATAACAGAAGAAGCCCATTGAAAGTTGAGTATAGTTTTCTTTATATAGGCCCCTATCTCCTCTTTTTAACTAATTTACTAATCCATACTTTGTTTTTCTTTCAGACGCAGGAAAGACAGCAGATAACAGAAAAAGACCATTGAAAGTTGAGTATAGTTTTCTTTATATAGGCCCTATCCCCTCTTTTTAACTAATTTACTAATCCATACTCTTTGTTTTTCTTTCAGACGCCAGAGGGAAGACAGATAACAGAAGAAGCCCATTGAAAGTTGAGTATAGTTTTCTTTATATAGGCCCCTATCCCCTCTTTTTAACTAATTTACTAATCCATACTCTTTGTTTTTCTTTCAGACGCCAGAGGGAAGACAGAAAACAGAAGAAGCCCATTGAAAGTTGAGTATAGTTTTCTTTATATAGGCCCCTATCTCCTCTTTTTAACTAATTTACTAATCCATACTCTTGTTTTTCTTTCAGATGCCAGAGGGACAACAGATAACAGAAGAAGCCCATTGAAAGTTGAGTATAGTTTTCTTTATATAGGTCCCTACCCCCTCTTTGCAACTATTTTACTAATCCATACTCTTTGTTTTTCTTTCAGATGCAGGGATCACCATTGGAGGACAGCATATAACAGAAGAAGCCCATGGAAAGTTGAGTATAGTTTTCTTTATATAGGCCCCTATCCCTTCTATTTAACTAATTTACTAATCCATACTTTGTTTTACTTTCAGACGCCGGAAAGACAGCAGATAACAGAAAAAGACCATTGAAAGTTGAGTATAGTTTTCTTTATATAGGCCCCTATCCCCTCTTTTTAACTAATTTACTAATCCATACTCTTTGTTTTTCTTTCAGACGCCAGAGGGACGACAGATAACAGAAGAAGCCCATTGAAAGTTGAGTATAGTTTTCCTTATATAGGCCCCTATCCCCTCTTTTTAACTAATTTACTAATCAGTACTCTTTGTTTTTCTTTCAGACGCAGGAAAGACAGCAGATCACAGAAGAAGCCCATTGAAAGTTGAGTATAGTTTTCTTTATATAGGCCCCTATCCCCTCTTTTTAACTAATTTACTAATCCATACTCTTTGTTTTTCTTTCAGACGCCAGAGGGATGACAGATAACAGAAGAAGCCCATTGAAAGTTGAGTATAGTTTTCTTTATATAGGCCCCTATCCCCTCTTTTTAACTAATTTACTAATCCATGCTCTTTGTTTTTCTTTTAGACGCCAGAGGGACGACAGATAACAGAGAAGCCCATATAAAGTTGAGTATAGTTTTCTTTATATAGGCCCCTATCCCCTCTTTTTAACTAATTTACTAATCCATACTCTTTGTTTTTCTTTCAGACGCCAGAGGGACAACAGATCACAGAAGAAGCCCATTGAAAGTTGAGTATAGTTTTCTTTATATAGGCCCCTATCCCCTCTATTTAACTAATTTACTAATCCATACTTTGTTTTTCTTTCAGACGCAGGAAAGACAGCAGATAACAGAAAAAGACCATTGAAAGTTGAGTATAGTTTTCTTTATATAGGCCCCTATCCCCTCTTTTTAACTAATTTTCTAATCCATACTCTTTGTTTTTCTTTCAGACGCCAGAGGGAAGACAGATAACAGAAGAAGCCCATTGAAAGTTGAGTATAGTTTTCTTTATATAGGCCCCTATCCCCTCTTTTTAACTAATTTACTAATCCATACTCTTGTTTTTCTTTCAGATGCCAGAGGGACAACAGATAACAGAAGAAGCCCATTGAAAGTTGAGTATAGTTTTCTTTATATAGGCCCCTATCCCCTCTTTTTAACTAATTTACTAATCCATACTCTTGTTTTTCTTTCAGATGCCAGAGGGACAACAGATAACAGAAGAAGCCCATTGAAAGTTGAGTATAGTTTTCTTTATATAGGCCCCTACCCCCTCTTTGCAACTATTTTACTAATCCATACTCTTTGTTTTTCTTTCAGATGCAGGGATCACCATTGGAGGACAGCATATAACAGAAGAAGCCCATGGAAAGTTGAGTATAGTTTTCTTTATATAGGCCCCTATCCCTTCTATTTAACTAATTTACTAATCCATACTTTGTTTTACTTTCAGACGCCGGAAAGACAGCAGATAACAGAAAAAGACCATTGAAAGTTGAGTATAGTTTTCTTTATATAGGCCCCTATCCCCTCTTTTTAACTAATTTACTAATCCATACTCTTTGTTTTTCTTTCAGACGCCAGAGGGACGACAGATAACAGAAGAAGCCCATTGAAAGTTGAGTATAGTTTTCCTTATATAGGCCCCTATCCCCTCTTTTTAACTAATTTACTAATCAGTACTCTTTGTTTTTCTTTCAGACGCAGGAAAGACAGCAGATCACAGAAGAAGCCCATTGAAAGTTGAGTATAGTTTTCTTTATATAGGCCCCTATCCCCTCTTTTTTACTAATTTACTAATCCATACTCTTTGTTTTTCTTTCAGACGCCAGAGGGAAGACAGATAACAGAAGAAGCCCATTGAAAGTTGAGTATAGTTTTCTTTATATAGGCCCCTATCCCCTCTTTTTAACTAATTTACTAATCCATACTCTTTGTTTTTCTTTCAGACGCCAGAGGGAAGACAGAAAACAGAAGAAGCCCATTGAAAGTTGAGTATAGTTTTCTTTATATAGGCCCCTATCTCCTCTTTTTAACTAATTTACTAATCCATACTCTTGTTTTTCTTTCAGATGCCAGAGGGAGAACAGATAACAGAAGAAGCCCATTGAAAGTTGAGTATAGTTTTCTTTATATAGGCCCCTACCCCCTCTTTGCAACTATTTTACAAATCTATACTCTTTGTTTTTCTTTCAGATGCAGGGATCACCATTGGAGGACAGCATATAACAGAAGAAGCCCATGGAAAGTTGAGTATAGTTTTCTTTATATAGGCCCCTATCCCTTCTATTTAACTAATTTACTAATCCATACTTTGTTTTACTTTCAGACGCCGGAAAGACAGCAGATAACAGAAAAAGACCATTGAAAGTTGAGTATAGTTTTCTTTATATAGGCCCCTATCACCTCTTTTTAACTAATTTACTAATCCATACTCTTTGTTTTTCTTTCAGACGCCAGAGGGACGACAGATAACAGAAGAAGCCCATTGAAAGTTGAGTATAGTTTTCTTTATATAGGCCCCTACCCCCTCTTTGCAACTATTTTACTAATCCATACTCTTTGTTTTTCTTTCAGATGCAGGGATCACCATTGGAGGACAGCATATAACAGAAGAAGCCCATGGAAAGTTGAGTATAGTTTTCTTTATATAGGCCCCTATCCCTTCTATTTAACTAATTTACTAATCCATACTTTGTTTTACTTTCAGACGCCGGAAAGACAGCAGATAACAGAAAAAGACCATTGAAAGTTGAGTATAGTTTTCTTTATATAGGCCCCTATCCCCTCTTTTTAACTAATTTACTAATCCATACTCTTTGTTTTTCTTTCAGACGCCAGAGGGACGACAGATAACAGAAGAAGCCCATTGAAAGTTGAGTATAGTTTTCTTTATATAGGCCCCTATCCCCTGTTTTTAACTAATTTACTAATCCATACTCTTTGTTTTTCTTTCAGACGCCAGAGGGATGACAGATAACAGAAGAAGCCCATTGAAAGTTGAGTATAGTTTTCTTTATATAGGCCCCTATCCCCTCTTTTTAACTAATTTACTAATCCATACTCTTTGTTTTTCTTTCAGACACCGGAGGGACAACAGATAACAGAAAAAGCCCATTGAAAGTTGAGTATAGTTTTCTTTATATAGGCCCCTTTCTCCTCTTTTTAACTAATTTACTAATCCATGCTCTTTGTTTTTCTTTTAGACGCCAGAGGGACGACAGATAACAGAGAAGCCCATATAAAGTTGAGTATAGTTTTCTTTATATAGGCCCCTATCCCCTCTTTTTAACTAATTTACTAATCCATACTCTTTGTTTTTCTTTCAGACGCCAGAGGGACAACAGATAACAGAAGAAACCCATTGAAAGTTGAGTATAGTTTTCTTTATATAGGCCCCTATCCCCTCTATTTAACTAATTTACTAATCCATACTTTGTTTTTCTTTCAGACGCAGGAAAGACAGCAGATAACAGAAAAAGACCATTGAAAGTTGAGTATAGTTTTCTTTATATAGGCCCCTATCCCCTCTTTTTAACTAATTTTCTAATCCATACTCTTTGTTTTTCTTTCAGACGCCAGAGGGAAGACAGATAACAGAAGAAGCCCATTGAAAGTTGTGTATAGTTTTCTTTATATAGGCCCCTATCCCCTCTTTTTAACTAATTTACTAATCCATACTCTTTGTTTTTCTTTCAGACGCCAGAGGGAAGACAGAAAACAGAAGAAGCCCATTGAAAGTTGAGTATAGTTTTCTTTATATAGGCCCCTATCTCCTCTTTTTAACTAATTTACTAATCCATACTCTTGTTTTTCTTTCAGATGCCAGAGGGACAACAGATAACAGAAGAAGCCCATTGAAAGTTGAGTATAGTTTTCTTTATATAGGCCCCTACCCCCTCTTTGCAACTATTTTACTAATCCATACTCTTTGTTTTTCTTTCAGATGCAGGGATCACCATTGGAGGACAGCATATAACAGAAGAAGCCCATGGAAAGTTGAGTATAGTTTTCTTTATATAGGCCCCTATCTTTTCTATTTAACTAATTTACTAATCCATACTTTGTTTTACTTTCAGACGCCGGAAAGACAGCAGATAACAGAAAAAGACCATTGAAAGTTGAGTATAGTTTTCTTTATATAGGCCCCTATCACCTCTGTTTAACTAATTTACTAATCCATACTCTTTGTTTTTCTTTCAGACGCCAGAGGGACGACAGATAACAGAAGAAGCCCATTGAAAGTTGAGTATAGTTTTCCTTATATAGGCCCCTATCCCCTCTTTTTAACTAATTTACTAATCAGTACTCTTTGTTTTTCTTTCAGACGCAGGAAAGACAGCAGATCACAGAAGAAGCCCATTGAAAGTTGAGTATAGTTTTCTTTATATAGGCCCCTATCCCCTCTTTTTAACTAATTTACTAATCCATACTCTTTGTTTTTCTTTCAGACGCCAGAGGGATGACAGATAACAGAAGAAGCCCATTGAAAGTTGAGTATAGTTTTCTTTATATAGGCCCCTATCCCCTCTTTTTAACTAATTTACTAATCCATACTCTTTGTTTTTCTTTCAGACACCGGAGGGACAACAGATAACAGAAAAAGCCCATTGAAAGTTGAGTATAGTTTTCTTTATATAGGCCCCTTTCTCCTCTTTTTAACTAATTTACTAATCCATGCTCTTTGTTTTTCTTTTAGACGCCAGAGGGACGACAGATAACAGAGAAGCCCATATAAAGTTGAGTATAGTTTTCTTTATATAGGCCCCTATCCCCTCTTTTTAACTAATTTACTAATCCATACTCTTTGTTTTTCTTTCAGACGCCAGAGGGACAACAGATAACAGAAGAAGCCCATTGAAAGTTGAGTATAGTTTTCTTTAAATAGGCCCCTACCCCCTCTTTGCAACTATTTTACTAATCCATACTCTTTGTTTTTCTTTCAGATGCAGGGATCCCCATGGGAGGACATCAGATAACAGAAGAAGCCCATTGAAAGTTGAGTATAGTTTTCTTTAAATAGGCCAATACCCGTCTTTTGAACTATTATAATAGATTAAATTCAATATTATTTAGTACTGTGTTATTGAAATTAAATGTATAAGAGTTTGATTTTACAGTATATAAATCATCCATCACATATATTTGCATATGAAGATGTTGAAAGAGACATTATAAATACTATGCATCATTTCTGTTTTTCTGTTCAGTTTTGCTATTGCTCACACATGCACAATTCTTGCCAGGTATATATAAAACTTACATCATAGGTTTATACAGCAATGACTAGGACAAGTTCAAAAATCATTAATGCTGATCGACTATTTCATTTTAAATTTTCACCCTTTGGAAAAATTGTTATATGGAAATTTCATTGTTACGCCACTCTTCAGTTTTATTTTTCAGTATATTAATCATCTATATATTATTTATGAGTCTATTAGTCAGTGTTTTTTCTGTTCAGTCTTGTTACAAAATGTATTGCTCACACATGTACAGTTCTTGTCAGATTTTTTTGAGATTAATATCAAAGGTTTAATTTTGCAATGTCTTAGAAAATTAGGGTCAATTAAATATTTTTGAGTTATGTCCCTTGGAAGTATTAATTATGTTAGAATTTGCATTCTATTTGCTTTTAAGTCTTCATTTCTTTAAGATATTTATAAAAGTTTAAATAAAAACTCACAACTTTTTTTTAGTTATTGCCCTTTGATAGATAAAATAAATGTTCAACATGTGGAACATTGGATTTCTGTTCGTTTACTTGTACCAAATGAATTTTTTTTGTCATTCAATAACAGCGTAACCAGCCTATTTCAACACCTGGGTATTCCAACATCCTGCTTTATCTGACACATTTTTCTGGTCCCAAAATATGCCTTTTCTTACAGAAAAAGCCTGAGTATTCTGACATTTTTATGCCCCCCCCCCCCCCCCCCCACCCCCCAGTTTGTCAAATAACACAGGTTACCCTACTATTTTAAATTTGTTACTATGTAGATATATAGTGATTTTGAATAACTGACCATTTTTTTTATTCCAGGTAATCAACACTTTTCCATAGTAATAGGGTTTAAAACTTGATGGGTAGTATTTCGAACTGTTTTAAGGTGAGAATTTAGTCATCAACTTGCACCTTACATTTATTTATGTTATCTTATGTGAACGACCCTTAATATTTATACATCAATCATACATTTCAATATAAGATATTTTTTTCTTTTATTTTTGAAGTAAATCAGATACATTTATAATTCAGAAGGTTTATATATATCCTTTTTCAATCTTTGCTTCATATTTCCTGGATAAATATTTTACCCTATTATCAGTAAGGGGAGATAACCTAACATAGTTAAACATAGGACCCTATGGGAAGTACATAACAATGTCTTCTTTTAGAGAACCGGTGAATGTAATGAAATCAAACATTGGACGAATGTTTATTATGAGGTGCTAACCAAGTGTTGTTACTTTGAAGCTGATCTATTATCCAAGATGGTAGCCAGCAGGGGACTTTAGCATTATACTAAGGAGCTTATAGGAAATACATATGTCTTCTTTTTGAGAACTGCAGAATGGAATGAAACCAAACATGGCATGAATGTTCCTTAGGAGGTGCTGACCAAGTATTGTTACTTTGCAGTCAATCCATCATCCATGATGGCTGCCAGTGGAGACATAGTTCAACATAAGACCCTACGGGAAATACATGCTTACAAATGTCTTCTGTTGGAGAACCAGTGAATGGAATGATTTACTGTTCAAGCTATTTTTTATAAAATAACAGGCCCAATATTAAACTAAATTTAGTCTCAATCATTATTTGGATATCTGTTTAATATGATTTTTATATATTTCTTTACATGATTTTCAAAACTAGAGCCAGGTGAGCGACCATGGCTCTTGAGAGCCTCTTGTTTGAGTTATTTTCCGAAAAACTGGAAAATCCCCCTTTTTTAATGAATAGAACTTTTTAACCTGGAAAAAACATTGAAAGGGAGCTCATGTCAATAGATTTAAACCATTCACCAAAGTTTCTTGCATTTTGGTGAAAGAATTATTGAGTTGTTGTTCAAAAACTGGAAAATCCCCCTTTTTTGAGGAAACAAACCCCCAAAAACTTGGAAATTTATAACCTAAAATTTATAAAAAAACAAAAGTGAATGTAAATGGATATGAACATTTCATCAAAGCTTCATGCAATTTGGTACAACCATTTTTGAGAAATTGACCGACATGTTGATGACGGATAGACAGAAGGACAGACAGACAGAGGGACAATGGTATACCATAATTAATCCTGTTAACAGGCATATAAAAATGGATGAGAATTTATTTCATCCCGTCTTGTACTTTTTTGTAATAAATTTCTAAAGATTTCATTCCAACAATTTATCATGGAGAAAACAAATTTTGGAGTAAGTGTCAATAAAACAACAACTTAAATCAACAAGATAGATATTAATTTTATGTTTCTATTATGTGGGTATGAAGATGGTATAGGTAATCAATTTTTTAGAAGCTTCTGAATTTTGTTTGATATTTTAAATGATTGTTCAATATATGTTTGCGTACAGTCGTCAGGTCCAAAAAAAATATTTTATTGAATGAGGTTTTTCACTTTTTTCCATAAAAGTTACACATTTTTAATACCCCATATTTTTTTAGTAAACTTTAAAAATAACTTAGTATACTAATAGTTCAAACTGGTTTTTTTTATACACTGATACCTGTTGGTGTCTGATCCAGTTTTTTTTTCTCACGATTTATATGCTTTTTAGGATAAAATTATTTTGATATGAAGAATTGACAATTGAAATTTAACTTGTATTTCTTTTACAGTTGTAAGTGTCACTATTGCTTCCTTGTTTTTATATTTGGTTCTTATGTTGTACTGTTAATATATAACACTCTCCTAGATTAGGGGGAGGGTTAAGATCCCGCTAACATGTTTAACCCCTCCACATAATGTCTATCTGTATCTGTATCATTAACGGAAGGCTTAATACTAAAATTTATATAAAAGAGATGATTTTTCATTTCCTATCATTAATTATCTATTTCTAGATGGTGACATTCCCTTTTTCCCTTGTCAACATTTTTCACTAAAGCACTAGATTTTTCAATTAAATAAGTCTTTTTATCAGGTTCAGAAATTTTGAATGATTTTTTTCAACCTTGATACATTCATGACAATCCATTCTTGGGGAGAGAAAAAACAAGTCACATTTTAAGCAGAATTTTTTATGCCCCACCTACGATAGTAGAGGGGCATTATATTTTCTGGTCTGTGCATCCTATTGTCTGTTCGTCTGTCTGTCTGTCCCACTTCAGGTTAAAGTTTTTGGTCAAGGTAGTTTTTGATGAAGCTGAAGTCCATTCAACTTGAAACTTAGTACTCATGTTACTTATGATATGATGTTTCTTATTTTAAAACCAAATTAGACTTTTGACCCCATTTTCATGGTCCGCTGAACATAGAAATTAAAAGTGCGAGTTTCAAGTTAAAGTTTTGGGTCAAGGTAGTTTTTGATGAAGTTAAAGTCCAATCAACTTGAAACTTAGTACACATGTTCCCTATTGGTTGATCTTTTTATTTTTAAGGCCAAATTAGATTTTTTACCCAATTTCACGGTCCATTGAACATGGAAAAAGATAATGCGAGTGGGGCATCCGTGTTCTTTGGACACATTCTTGTTTTATTAGGAGTTTATTCCAATAGAATAAATCCAAATATTTTATGCTTAGTGATTCAAAAAGATTTAAACACTCAGAATAAAAATTTAAATGAATATATGAACATATCCATCTTAAAACGTAAAACTTTTAAAACCTGAACTACTATTTCTTGTTTCAAAGACAACTTAAAAAACAATATGTATAAGGGTTAAGAATGTAAAGATTCATTTATTATGTACAAAAATCATACATTTCTTATCATTTGAGCATATTTAGTATGAAGAAGATTTTGCATACCAGAAACTTTATATGCATGAGGTTTAGGATGTTCTATATATCAACTTGACTCTCAATTTATAAATGTTGATTTTGTGTTTCAGATGAGGAAATGCTGAGTGGATTATTAAATGTAACAATACATTGTCTGTATTGTTTAGATCAACCGTCAGGTAAATATAGTCTAAATATAGTAAATATAGTCTTTATATCTTTAAGACTGTTTTATTTTTCTCTCCATTAAACATTATATCTTTGAACTTTAATGAAAAGGCATTAAAATTAAAAAAAAACGATTTGTTTTAGTCATATTGTTATAATCTTATCTTGATTGTCTTTTTATTCTTATATTAAATTCACAGAATTTGATTGCAAATGAAAAAAATTGCACCAGCTGTATTATATAATGAACATTTTTTTTCAGTCCTTTGTGAATACATTCTTATGGTCAGTAACATCCTTAAGATGACAAAAATATTTACCACTGCATTTTAAAGAAATAGTAGTCATTTGGTCAGAAACTCTCTAATAATGATCTTGATGCACAGACTCAGCAATCTTTTGAAATGGCTTCCTGACCAATCAGAACGCCCAAAATAGTTACATTCCCACAATGCAGCACTACTTCTGAATTGGTTCACTACAGTAAAACCATTGTCCATTACACACAAAGTGTAATCTACATGTCTTTTACAAACAGTTAACACATTTCAATGGTCAGTATTATTTGTTACAGATGTTTTTGCTGTCCTGGAGCTGGACTCCTATAGTCATTTCTTCAAGAAAGCTCAGACCCATAAATGTTTACCCTACCTGGGATGAGGATTTCGAGCTGGAACTTGATGGCTCACAAGCATTACGGGTGTTATGTTATAAAGTTACTAGTCAAAATAATGTATTGATTGGTCGAAGTGCTCTTGAGGTGAGTTCTAAAACACTTTAAACTTGGGGCTAAAATTTCAAGATTTCATCTGAAGGAATAATTTCATGAAATCTTTTCAACAAGAGCTAGTAGAATACTTGCCCTATGAAAAATTGGTTTGAGATCCTATATACTGGTGATCAAATTATAGACAGTTTTTGAAAAAAAAACAATAGTGCATATTAAAATAATATTGATATATTAGATGAAATATAGAATTTAACTATTTCAAATTAAAGTTCCAAATATAATTATTCAATATATTGGATTGTAATTTCACAAAGACGTTAGATCATTGATCAAACACACAACTTTAAGTATAAAATGCTTTTACACTTCTTACACAGTACTAGTGTTTTAACACCATGCACTGTGAAACAACACATTTTATCATTAGATGCATTACATTTTTATTTCCTTTTCAGTTGAGTAAAGAATGGTTAAGTAGCAGTTTTTAAAAACAAAAGATTTCTATGAATGAGGTATTTATACTTTAATTTATTGTACTGAGATTTGTATTCTAAGTTTTGTAAGCAGGCTATCATTCTTCCAGACGTCTACACTCACATTAACTGCTGAAATAAGCATAACTCATGTTTTTGATAATAAGATTTAAAATACAAAAGAAAAAAATAGTACTTTTTAAATGTAAATAAAAGATTTTTCATAACCTTAGATTTTAGAAAGAGCATTTTGTTAATTAAGAATTGTTTATGATGTTTTTTTCATTGGGAAAATTGTGTTTAGATCGATTTCTTTAATTTTTGTGCTATTTTCACATTTTCTGACCAGTGTGAGAAAAATATTTCTCCTCACTAGTGAAAAATTTGTTCTCTGCAAATGATTGGTTGAAATTTAATTGGGACGTTAAATTTTCTTGTTTTCTTCTGAATTTTCTTATTGTGACGTCATGAAATAAGGCCATGCCTTAACTCTCAACAGTTAAATTTTAATTATTTAAAAAGCTCGGCAATCCTCAGGCTTTAAATATTAAAATTTAACTGTCTCGAGTGGAGAAATATAGATTCCACAACTGCAACAAGTGTATTACGATATTTCTACACTTGAGACACTTAAATTTTAATATTTAAAGCGCAAGGCTTGCCGAGATTTTTAAATAATTAAAATTTAACTGTTGAGAGTGGAGAAATATCGTAATACACGAGTTACTGTGGTGGAATCTGTTTCTCTAATGATTTTTATCCTTCCTTTTTAAAGATTTGAGGAAAGTTGTGTACTTTTGATGTGACGTCAACAGGCATGGTCGCCTTTTTTCATGACGTCACAATAAGAAAATTCAGAAGAAAGCAAGAAAATACAACGTGACAATTAAATTTCAACCAATCACTTGCCGAGAAATGATTTTTCACTAGTGAGGAGAAATATGTTTCTCACACCGGTCAGGAAATGTGAAAATAGCACAAAAAATAGAGAAATATTGTAATAAACTTGTTGCAGTTGTCTATATATCTCACAATTAGAGAAATATCGTAATAAACTTGTTGCAGTTGTCTATATATCTCACATTTTATATTTTGATAACATTATTTGTATGCAGCATTTCGTGAAATCTTAAAAAACTAGATATCATTGAGATGGGAGCCATCTCTGTGGGCCCCGCTGTCAATAACGTGGGGTAAATAAGTTGTATGGATAATCTGATATGAAGCATTATTTGAAGTTATTACATAGTCTCATGTGTGATTTTGATCTAAGATTTTAAGTTAAAACTGATAAATATTCTCATCTTACTTTCATAGTATAATAATGATATGACTGCATGATGTGAACTCATTGATTACTACTCTAAGGTGACTTCTGGATATATGGATTGATGTTTGAACAATATGTTTAAAGGTGCTGCCCAATTGATATTTGTCACATATTTTTAGAATTATGACTTCAATATATTATGACCCACCAAGTATAAAGTATGAAATATTAATGGTTCTCGAGAGGTAGAGCGGACACAATTTGTTAAGAACAACGAACAGATGGACAGACCGACAGACTGATCTTAGACCTAGGATGCATACATTATGACACATTCTCTTGTGTTGGTTAATATATATGTTAAGTTGAAAATGTTTGTCAGGTATAAAGTATGAAATAATAACAGCTGTCCTCTCAAAATATAATGTGGATCAAATTTGTTAGCGATGGACAGACCAACAGACAGACAGACCTTTGACCTAGGAAGTGGTACATATATCATGACACACCCTCTGGTGTTGGTTAAAATAGATGTCAAGTATAATATTTGAAATCATAACGGTTTTCAAGATATAGAGCGGACACAATTTTCACCACAGGACACAGGGTTGTCAACTGAAACCAAAGTTTTTTTGACGTTGACCTTTGACCTAGGAAGTTGTACATACATCATGACACGCCCTCTGGTGGTGGTTAAAATGTATGACAAGTATATACTTTGAAATCATAACGATTATCTAGATATGGAGCGGACACGATCTTCACCACAGGACACAGGATTGTCAACTCGAAACCAAAGTTTTTGACCTTGACCTTTGACCTAGGAAGTTGTACATACATCATGACACACCCTCTGGTGGTTGTTAAAATGGATGTCAAGTATAAACTTTGAAATCATAATGGTTATCTAGATATGGAGCGGACACGATCTTCACCACAGGACACGGGGTTGTCAACTGAAACCAAAGTTTTTGACCTTGACCTTTGACCTAGGAAGTTGTACATACAACATGACACACCCTCTGGTGTTGGTTAATAATCATGTTAAGTATTAAGTATGAAATCATAACGGTTCTCTAGATATGGAGCGGACACGAAAGTGTTACGGACGGACAGACGGACGGACAGACTGATCACTATAGGGCGACCCGCCGTCGGCGGGGCCCTAATTATCTTGTATCGTTTTTTTTTGTTCAACAATCTGATTAATGAATGCAGAACCCACAAAAGTTTCTGAGGTGCCCAATGTTTGAAAATTTGTATGTGTTCTATTGTTCTTTCTCCAACATTATAGATATCTTTAACCATCTACCACAGCCAAAACTCTAAAGAGAACACTGTCTAAACTACATGGGGGAATATTTGGATTTAAGATCAAAACTGTTACCATGTAAGTATGAAAATATGTTAGAAGAAAGTAAAGATGTAAAACAAAGCAATTTCTTCTTTGGAAAAAATTGAAATTGTCTTCTGGGTGTGTAAATGTTGTCATTCTAAATCCACCTATTTACAGTCTACTACCTATTGTGAAATTATTCTTGAAATTTTATGATAAAAATCAGCCCATAATAGTCATAGAATACATAAAATTCTTTAATTTCAAGAACTTTTATTGCTGAAAACAATAAAATAATATCCAAAACTGATATACAAACAGTTTGATATTCATACTGAATGTGTAAAGTTTCAGAAAGACATTATGAATTTAAGATGTAACACACAGAAATGTGTAATGTACTGCCTCAACTTAAACAAGCATTTAGTACCTCATGATTTAGATATTCCTGAGCAGAAATAGAAATGATAATAGTATAAGTTTTAATTAGTATATTATTTATTTTAGGAGGAAAGGAAAGACCATTCCAACTTTCGTTGCTCCTTGTATCAGACTTGTAGAACAAAAAGGTTAGTCTAGTATTTTTTTCATAGGAAGTGAAACTGAATTGGGATATTGGTTTAAATGTTCTTAAATGATTATCTTGAAACAGATGGAATATAATCATTAATATGAATTGATTGGATGAATAATAGAGAGCAACAAATAAAATCTGCCTTCAGCATCTTTTGGGTTATGACATTTTATTTTCTTTGACACATTTTAGGTTATCTAATTCTGATACAAAGGTAAACTTCACTCTTGAAATTCAATATAGTTTTACTGGTATAATTATGACTCTCAAACTTTTTGTTGAAAACTTAGTTATGATATTGTTAATTTAAAACATTATTTATTATTTACATACACACTCCCTGATTATCTCCCATTATTTCAACTAAATATAGATACTTGTGTATCTACAAGTATGGAATGCTAGAGTGTCAACAATGTTCAATTTTAACCATTGTTATTATACGTGTTATTAAAATCAAATGGTGCGTATTTGTAATCATGGATATTATATGATTTATACTCCAGTATTGGTCTTTAAATGCTAAAAAAATGAAGTCGTCAGAAATTTTGTTTCCATTAAATATAAAATAAGCAAATGATTTATTGCCTGTTGTAACCCAGAAATATGGTTCATTCTTGTTTTCTATATTTTACTTTTAAGAGCTGTCAATCAAAGTAAATGCACAACTGTAACGCATGCATTTGACTATTTATTTTTCAGCTATTTGCAGGAATTTTAGACAAAAACTTTTGTCTCCATAGAAAAGTGAACATGGAAAGGATTTTACAAATGAAACATGGGCAGAAAATGTATGTTAAAGAAAAAAGCTATTCATGCTTAAAATAATATATTAATTAAGTCTTTTTTTCCCTATAGATTTAATCCTATATTGACAATGTACTGTTTCTAAACAATAATTGATTCATCAATTTTCAGAACTCATAATCATATATTGTGAGCTCGAAATTAAAGACATTTATAACTTACACTGATTATCCTGCTTCATTTTTAGGTCTTAAAATTACTTTAAAATTTAAACTCGTCACTCATGACCATGCACTTCAAGTTTCAGGTTTTAGTTTTTGGTCAACATCATGTCAAAATAGTAGTCGAATCAACATAATACTACATACACATTTTCCGTGTGATATTTATCTTTCTAAATATATCACCAATTCTAACATGACGTCCTTCAAACGCTTTGAGTACACATCCGTGGTAAAATATGAATATATTTGCTGGGCTATTCCGATTGTACTCCCAAGTCATATGTTTTTTTATGAATGAGCTTCCCTACATCATAGAACGATGAAGTAAGAATATTAGCATTTTACTAGAAAATACATGTTCTGAAACCGAAAATCATCACAACAAGGAAACGTAAACAAACAATGCTAAAATGTGGTATAAGCCTTTTTTTTAAATATTATAAGACCTATAAGTAAATTATCATTCAAATTCATCCAAAACAATGTAAATACGTTATTGTAAATAGTTTGAGCATGTCACTAATTCAGTTAGCTCCGTTCTTTTACGTCAATTTATTAGTGCGTTTATTTATGGGAACGGCACATATTTGCCTCCACTTAGAGCGCTTCGATCCAAAAGAATTGCCGTTTTTGTCCTATTAGAATCGAAATAATTCATGGGGGCTTTAATATATCTAGATTTTACCACGGGTTGTCCCTTTATGCCGATATTTTACCCCTCGCTATTGCTCAAGGTAAAATATTTGTCATAAAGAGCCAACCCGTGGTAAAATCACGATATATTCAAGCCCTGATGAATTATTTCTTAAATGAAATTTTTTACCCCAACTTTATGTTCAGCTAAACATTGAAAATGAGAGTGCAAGTTGGGCATCCGTGACCTATTGATTGGATGGGTATCCCAATAATAAGAATTTGCATTCCAATTCGCCTAGATCTGTATGCAATTTTTATTCGAAATTGCGATAAATTCACTTTTTTTTTCATTCTTAAAAAATTGCCGAAACGCACACAATAATTTACATTATTCTGATTTAGAGTAATTTCTCGCAATTTGATTGGCTGATATTGTCCTAATAAATTTCAGTACAATTTTTTATAAAGTCAATTGGAATTATCTCCCTTATTTATTACGTCAATTGAAATTATCTCCCTTATACCACTGACCTAATAAAAAAATATAATTTGAGTTGCTTTAAATAGTCCTAATATTTTTAATTTTTCACAGTTTTAGATTAGATATCTAAAATATATTTGGTTGATATTGTCCTATTATTGAATTTGAATATAATAATATGTAATATAACAAAATCAGGATAAATTTGTTACACAGTGTTCAATTGTCTTAATATGGAATTTATCTGGTCAATAAAATTCATATCGGGTTTGGCTTAGCCTCATCCGATATGAATTTTATTGACCCGATAAATTCTCGTATTAGGACAATTGCACACTGTGTAACTAATACATGTAGTACTCTTATTTTATATTAAGACAAAAAAAAGTATATACATGTTGGGTTTTTTTCAGTGTCCAGATCTTGAAACAAATTTGCACAGCATGGTTCAGTTGTCAACAGAAATAACAGAGAAAGTAAGTAAATAGAACTATTTTGCATATATATGTCATATGAATGTTGAATATGAAGCAAAGTTTAGAGGGTAGCAGTTTATTTTCAGTTATTTTTTAACTTTTTAGCTCACCTGGCCGAAAGGCCAAGTGAGCTTTTCTCATCACTTGGCGTCCGTTGTCGTCCGTCGTCGTCCTGCGTTAACTTTTACAAAAATCTTCTCCTCTGAAACTACTGGGCCAAATTTAACCAAACTTGGCCACAATCATCATTGGGGTATCTAGTTTAAAATATGTGTCCGGTGACCGCCCAACCAACCAAGATGGCCGCCATGGCTAAAAATAGAACATAGGGGTAAAATGCAGTTTTTGGCTTATAACTCAAAAACCAAAGCATTTAGAGCAAATCTGACATGGGGTTAATATTGTTCATCAGGTCAAGATCTATCTGCCCTGAAATTTTCAGATGAATCGGACATTTCGTTGTTGGGTTGCTGCCCCTGAAATGGTAATTTTAAGGAAATTTTGCTGTTTTGGTTATTATCTTGAACATTATTATAGATAGAGATAAACTGTAAACAGCAATAATGTTCAGCAAAGTAAGATCTACAAATAAGTCAGCATGACCAAAATGGTCAGTTGACCACTTTAGGAGTTATTGCCCTTTATAGTCAATTTTTAAACATTTTTCGTAAATCTTAGTAATCTTTTAGAAAAATCTTCTCCTCTTAAACTACTGGGCCAAATTTAACCAAACATGGCCATAATCGTCATTGGGGTATTTAGTTTAAAAAATGTGTCAGGTGACCCGCCCAACCAACCAAGATGGCCGCCATGGCTAAAAATAGAACATAGGGGTAAAATGCAGTTTTTGGCTTATAACTCAAAAACCAAAGCATTTAGAGCAAATCTGACAGGAAGTAAAATTGTTCATCAGGTCAAGATTTATCTGCCCTGAAATTTTCAGATGAATCAGACATTCCATTGTTGGGTTGCTGCCCCTGAAATGGTAATTTTAAGGAAATTTTGCTGTGTTTGGTTATTATCTTGAATATTATTATAGATAGAGATAAACTGTAAACAGCAATAATGTTCAGCAAAGTAAGATCTACAAATAAGTCAACCACTTTAGGAGTTATTGCCCTTTATAGTCAATTTTTAACCATTTTTCGTAAATCTTAGTAATCTTTTAGAAAAATCTTCTCTGAAACTACTGGGCCAAATTTAACCAAACTTAGCCATAATCATCATTGGGGTATGTAGTTAAAAAAATGTGTCCGGTAACTCGGCCAACAAACCAAGATGGCCACCATGGCTAAAAATAGAACATGGGGGTAAAATGCAGTTTTTGGCTTATAACTCAAAAACCAAAGCATTAAGAGCAAATCTGACATGGGGTAAAATTGTTGATCAGGTCACGATCTATCTGCCCTGGAATTTTCAGATGAATCGGATAATCGGTTGTTAGGTTGCTGCCCCTGAATTGGTAATTTTGAGGAAATTTTGTTGTTTTTTTTTGTTATTATCTTGAATATTATTATAGATAGAGATAAACTGTTAACAGCAATAATGTACAGCAAAGTAAGAACTAAAAATAAGTCAGTATGACCAAAATAGTCAATTGACCCCCTAAGGAGTTATTGCCCTTCATAGTCAATTTTTAACAGTTTTCTTAAAATTTGAAGATTTTCAATAACATTTTCCACAGAAAGTACTGTTATAGATAGAGATAATTGTAAGCAGCAAGAATGTTTAGTAAAGTAAGATCTACAAACACATCACCATCACCAAAACACAATTTTGTCATGAATCCATCTGTGTCCATTGTTTAATATTCACATAGACCAAGGTGAGCGACACAGGCTCTTTAGAGCCTCTAGTTATTTGAACTAAGTAAATAGGCCAAGAAGGCTAAAAGTCTATTGAAATAAAACTAAGTGCAGTACTGAAACTTAAGTTTAGTAAGTACTACAAACAAACCTAAAAAAGTATTGTTTGCTTCATTAGCACATTTTTTGATCAGCTATAGATAACTATATAAAATTATTTCATCTAAAATTTCATTAATTTCTTTTTTTTTAAGCAAGACAGTTATATCAACGTACAGTTGAAATAATGTAAATTTAAATTTACAATAACAAGAACAATATGAACCAGCATTCTGTGAGTATTGCATGGCAATATAGAGTCCCCTACACAGGCAATTGTCTCAGAAAAAAAATCCTATTTACCTATATATAGATGTATATAGGAAATTATACAGGATTTTTTTTTTGAGACAAGTGCCTATGTTTTGGTTTTTTTCCCCTATACTGTATGTAATACGTCTACTTTATTTGGTGTATGGAATGATTGTTTGATGTAAATGTCTAGCTGGCAGGTGTCATCTGACCTTGACCTCTTAAGTCTTTTTCTTTGAAATTATAAGCAATAGGTCCGCTATATTTAGTGTATTGCATGATTGTAAGGAGTACATGTATTTTCAGGTTAACCTGCCTAATCTGACCCCTAAGAATTCCAACATCCTGCTTTAACCGACACATTTTCATGGTCCCAAAATTTGCATATCCTTGCAGAAAAAACCTCAATATTCCCATACTCTTGCTTCATTTGACAATTTTTCTGGTCCCCAAGTGTGTCGGATAACACAGGTTACACTGTAGTAAAGCTTTATATTTAGAACTATCAACATAATATCAATGGTTAGTAAAATAAGCTATGACATTTCAGCATGTGCACTCTTATTGGCCTTAGCCCTAGTTATATTTTATTTTTATTTTTTTATATATTAATAGACACAAGAACAATTTTTTGAGTCATCACAAGAGCATGAAGAAGATCCAGTTAGCAGTCAAAGTACCTCTACCATGTACATGTTTGAATCCTCAGAAGAGAATTTAGGTAGCAGTCAGTGTAGTTCATATATTCCAAATGAATCTCAAGTAAAGAATCCAGGTTTAAGAGCTTTAAACTCTTTTCTTGCTGAAGTTGACATATCTCCAGTTAAAAAAATTCAGTCAAATTTGTTAGATGCATGTGACCATACCATTAGCGCCGATACATTTCAAAGGCTGAGACATGTTTAAATGCCATGCTTGATACCATCTGTCCTGGTGAGGGAGATAATTTATTTGAACTTATAACACCATCTGCTGAGAGAGAGGACAATGTTTTAGATGAAGCCATACAGGAAGCCTACAATTCAACTGAAACATGGACATGACAAAGACAATTGCTTTCAATTTTGGCAGTAAAGAAGCCTTACAATTATGTAAACCACCTGATTCCTGGAGTAACACGGTACAGATATAATATTGCGAAAAAACATGGCATGCAATATGGAATTGGTGCACCTATGCCTTCTATTTCAAACTTTAGAAAAACCATTGACCCAGCAAGAGTGGAAAGCTTTATTGATTTAATTACATCCTCTAACATCATACAAGACATGCCCTTTGGTGAAAAAACAATGAAGTTGTCTACTGGTAAAGTTATACCTACTCCAAATGGTATTAGATGCATTGCACCTGCAGCAATAGTTAGACAATATGACCAGTACTGTGATGAAAACAGCATTGATCCTTTAGGTAGGAAAAACTATACATTGTTTAAAAAAATAATTATTTTAGGATCATGAATATCAGAAAACACTATGAATTAATCTTTGTTGATATAAACTACAAATAAAAAAGATTTAGATGATTTTTGGTATAAAGTCATTATGGGTTTCAAAAATTTATATACATTGTGTATGTGAATTTGTTCAGATGAAATGTAAGCAGAAAAGTAAACAGTTTCTCATTTAATTTCATAAAAAGTTAGTTTTATATAGACAATAGACAATAGACAATATTTTATTGGCACAAACACATTTACATTAAATGGTTATGGCATACAAAATTAAGACAATTAAACTGACAATAGTCAGTATAATTATTTATTATTTTTTTTGTAGAAAGGAATATCAAGTATTGTAAAATGAACTACTCTAGATCTGTAGTAAGAGTATAGTGACCATGACCTCATCCAGACAAAAACAAAAACACCCTTAATTATTGATCATCATTTAAGCTTAGTTTGCTTTATATGATGTTATTGATGCATACCACTAATCCAATTTTTGTAATAATAGTTGATTATTTTACAATGTATTTATATATATGTCAATTATTTTAGGGCATAGTACAATGTACAGGATTCTACAAGCTTATCAAGCTTCCATTCAGAAGTCAGTTGAAGGTCTAGATTATTTTATTGTTGAAGGTGGAAGAGCTTTTGCTGACTTAAATTCAGTAGTAAGCCAGTTACAGATACACAAATCTGATAGTGATAAAATCCTGAAAGATCTGTCAGACAGTAAAAGATATCTGAAATGTGATTACAAGGTACAACATTAACTATTTCAATTATAATACCTATATACATGTACATATACATAGAAATATTGCATATGGTGTAATATTCTCCTGTTTTCATTGGATATTACGATCACACGTTTCAAAGAATATTTCATGTATCTGTATGTATACGTATATTGAGGGTCAATCTTAAAAATATGTGACGTCACACATAACAATTTTGGAGGTTGCTCTGCAGAGTACGAAGTTACGGAGGGCATAATGTTTTTGACCCATCCGTCCATCCATCAGTCTGTCCTTCAGTCCGTCATTCATGTTCTTGTCATCTCAAATCCTTTAAACAGCAGAATTTCAAGAATCTTTTTTAAATAATAAGGACATACTATGTAGATGTGCATATCTACAGGAAATATGATTCATTTTTTTTTCTAGGAGTTATGCCCCTTTCAACTTATTTGCTGTAATATACTGCAATAGGTTTCATGAAATTCTGTTGAGTGGTTTCAAAGGAGTTGCGATGACAAACTTTTTAATAAGAAGGACATACTATGAAGATATGCACAATGACAGGAAATTATGAGTTATTTGATTTTTCAAGTGACACTGTGGGGAGGTGGGGTGTGTGAGCGCGCTCGCTAAGGTTCTATAATTTGTATATGTTATATGTAAATATATAAATTAAGGACTTTCACTTAGTCAACAGGTTAAATATGGACATGTTAGCTGATATTGACCCTCGGAATTCGTCCTTGGTCAATATTGACTGAGCAGGTCCATATATAACGTATTGACACCATCAAAAATCCATTATTGATAAATAGACAAAATGTGTCGTAGAACAAAATTATAAAAATACGAGATAAACCAGCGCAATCATGTAAGACCATAGAACTTCTTTAAGTCACAAAAGTTTTTCAAGATTTGTTTAACTTCTTTAATTCACCAAAGCAAAGACAAACAAAAATATTGCAAAATTTGTCATTAACATTCATATAAGATGTGGTTTTTCATGATTTCAAGATCAAGCAAACAATATTCATAAAGCAGGAAAAAATCTTAATGTCATACATGTATGTTCATTTTCAGTGTTAAACCTGAACGCAGGACATTGATTTGCTAATTTTAAACTTCACATTGGATATAACTGTTGAACACAGACTGCGCTATAGACACCTGAACCAGTCAGTAGTGATTAAAATTTTAAACATGTTTCCTTTTTTTTTTAGGTTCATTTAGAAACAAAATCTGATATTCCAGACCACTGCCTGTCATTTGTTCTTAGTGACCAAGACAAACTGCTGCAAAATGACTGTTTGGATCATTCACAAAACAAGGGGTGTAAGAACTGCCAGATATTGACAAATGTTCTTGAGACCATTCAACAAAAATTAAATGACCTTAAAGATAAAGTTGATGAGAACTTGTTTGATAATATGTTATTTAAAACATCCAAAGCAGATGGAGATATTTTGGATTGGAAAAAACATATCCTGCGTTCTAAGTATCAAGCTAGAGCCAAATCAAATATTATATCAGAACTTTCTGAAAAGAGGGCTTTTATTATGGTAGACTGGGCCATGAAATTTCTGCCAAGGAAATACTGTGAGGGACAAACAGATTGGTTTGCTAAGCGTGGCATAAACTGGCATATAGCTAATTGTTTGACTCAATTCCACAAGATTCAGTAACTTCAGCATCCATACTATGTGACATTGCTAAAGAAGTGGTAAAAATCAAGCCTCAGATAACAAATGTCAGTTTCTACTCTGATAACGCTGGATGCTACAAAAGCACACTGACAATTGCATTACTTTATGCCAACCTTGGACCCTTAATTACATCATATGATTTCTGTGAGGCTCAAGATGGGAAAGGTCCATGTGATAGAAAATCTTCACACATCAAATCAGAAATAAAGCGATATGTCAATGAAGGACATGCTGTTATAGATGCAAAAGGAATGAAACAGGTATTATGTTAATTTTATTTTTGAAACAGAAATTGTTGTGCGAAAATCTGTTTTGATTGGCATTTTACACAATACATTGTACAATAGTTTGATTGGATGAAAGGGTGCAAAAAGTTTAAACATTTATTCATCAATAATATGAAAAAAGGATATAGGGGATGCATGAGTAAGACAAAATGACAATAAAGTAGAACATGTCGATGTCAGCATCCAGTATTGCTGGCCTTCAACAGTGAGAAACAGTCGATACTGCATAACAAGAACTAAATCTTCCCAAAAAATGTCAAACTTTATTTTACAAATTATATACCACAAATCCAAAATTAGTCTGTATTTTGCAAGTACTGAAAATTCAGTAATTATTGTGTGCATTTATTATTGCGATTTTGTCATTTTAAACCTAAAAACAATTTTAATTTTTACGATTTTGAGAAAAATTCTGTTTAATTCATATAAAATATTTCAATGTGTTTACAATTCTGTCGCATTTTTTGCAATAATAACAGCCTCGCAATAATTTCTGAATTTACAGTATGTAAATGGAAGCACTATCTAATAAAAAATACAATTGCATTGTTGTATACATAATTGTAAAGAATGCAATCTGGATTCTTATATTTAAAATGAAAACAACAGATCTTGCTTAGATATTTTAAGATTCAGTTTATGTTGTAATTTAAAAAAAAATAAGATTCTGTGGTTTTTTTTAATTGCCCCTCTTGCCAGCCATTATTGAATTCGGGTGTTTTATTATGTAATTAATACTTTACAAGTTGGCATTAGAAAAAGAATCTGTGGTATGTCTTATAAAATGGCCTAGCTATTAATACAAACTATTGCTGTAAAGGAATGTTTTGAATTTTCTTGAACATTCATTCATGTTTTCTTTGCTTACAAACTATAAAACAATAGGTTTTTTGATGCATGGATAAGTATACAAAACTGATACTGTTGCTATTTCTTGAATCAGTTGAGTGAATAACTTTACTGCAATTTTGCCAATAAGTTAATCTGAATAAAATTTACAATAAATGAATCATACTGCGTGTATTTATTTTTTACATTGTTGTTTACATTTATTAGGCTATTGATTCTAGAGGTAACAAGACCTACATGTGCAAAGTGGTAGAGGAATGTGAAAGTTTGAAGCCAACTGTTAAGAGTATCCCTAATATTACTTCATACACTAACTTCAGTTACTCAGAAAGTGGACTTACAGTTTGGAGAGGATTTGGTATTGGGAAAGGTAAACGCTTCCTTAAAAATTAATTTACTTCTTATTTTGAAGATGAATTAGATTCATTGCTCCACTTGGCTCTTTCAACCACAATAACTGAGCTTATTGATAAAAAAAATATCATCACAAAATAAAAAATAAAACGGAAAATGTACGTGTCAAAGTTACACATATATTCCTGCTTGCATAAAACACTGTAAAGGGGCATAACTCATGAATTGTAAAAGTAACTCCACCCAAATTAGAACTTTATCTGTGTTTTGTGTTGTTAAGGTGGTATGGGTGTCTTCCTCCATCTTGGATTGTAAAAATCAGTGAACCAAAGGTCCAGATTTTCTATCAAGTTAGAAAAATTTGATGCAGGAATACAGATATTTAATATGAATTGTCATTTAAAAGAACCAATTTATAAGAATATAACTTATAAATATTAATATTTTTGCAAATATTGATTATTTTTGTTTGTTTTTAGCTCACCTGACCCGGCCAACCAACCAAGATGGCCGCCACGTCTAAAAATAGAACATAGGGGTAAAATGCAGTTTTTGGCTTATAACTCAAAAACCAAAGCATTTAGAGCAAATCTGACAGGGGTAAAATTATTTATCAGGTCAAGATCTATCTGCCCTGAAATTATCAGATGAATCGGAGAACCCGTTGTGGGGTTGCTGCCCCTGATTTGGTAATTTTAAGGAAATTTTGCTGTTTTTGGTTATTATCTTGAACATTATTATAGATAGAGATAAACTGTAAACAGCAATAATGTTCAGCAAAGTAACATTTACAAATAAGTCAACATGACCGAAAAGGTCAGTTGACCCCTTTAGGAGTTATTGCCCTTTATCGTCAATTTTTAACCCATGTTTCGTAAATCTTAGTAATCTTTTACAAAAATCTTCTCCTCTGAAACTACTGGACCAAATTAATCCAAACTTGGCCACAATCATCTTTGGGGTATCTAGTTTAAAAATTGTGTCCGGTGACTTGGCCTTCCAACCAAGATGGCCACCATGGCTAAAAATAGAACATAGGGGTAAAATGCAGTTTTTGGTTTATGACTCAAAAACCAAAGCATTAAGAGCAAATCTGACACGGGGTATATTTGATTATCAGGTCAAGTTCTATCTTCCCTGAAATTTTCAGATGAATCGGACAACCCGTTGTTGGGTTGTTGCCCCTAAATTGGTAATTTTAAGGAAATTTTACTGTTTTTGGTTATTATCTTGAATATTATTATAGATAGAGATAAACTGTAAACAGCAATAATGTTCAGCAAAGTAAGATTTACAAATAAGTCAAACTGACCGAAATGGTCAAATGACCCCTTTAGGAGTTATTGCCCTTTATAGTCAATGTTTAACCATTTTTCGTAAATCTTAGTAATCTTTTACAAAAATCTTCCGCTCTGAAACTACTGGGCCAAATTAATCCAAACTTGGCCACAATCATCTTTGGGGTATCTAGTTTAAAAAATGTGTCTGGTGACCCGGCCATCTAACCAAGATGGCCGCCATGGCTAAAAATAGAACATAGGGGTAAAATGCAGTTTTTGGTTTATAACTCAAAAACCAAAGCATTTAGAGCAAATCTGACACAGGTTTATTTGTTTATCAGGTCAAGGTCTATCTGCCCTGAAAGTTTCAGATGAATCGGACAACCTGTTGTTGGGTTGCTGCCCATAAATTGGTAATTTAAAGGAAATTTTACTGTTTTTTGTTATTATTATCTTTAATATTATTATAGATAGAGATAAACTGTAAACAGCAATAATGTTCAGCAAAGTAAGATTTACAAATAGGTCAAACTGACCGAAATGGTCAGTTGACCCCTTTAGGAGTTATTGCCCTTTATAGTCAATTTTTAACCATTTTTCGTAAATCTTAGTAATCTTTTAGAAAAATCTTCTCCTCTGAAACTACTGGGCCAAATTAATCCAAACTTGGCCACAATCATCTTTGGGGTATCTAGTTTAAAAAATGTGTCTGGTGACCCGGCCATCCAACCAAGATGGCCGCCATGGCTAAAAATAGAACATAGGGGTAAAATGCAGTTTTTGGTTTATAACTCAAAAACCAAAGCATTAAGAGCAAATCTGACAAAGGGTAAAATTGTTTATCAGGTCAAGATCTATCTGCCCGGAAATTTTAAGATGAATCGGACAACCCGTTGTTGGGTTGCTGCCCCTAAATTGGTAATTTTAAGGAAATTTTACTGTTTTGGGTTATAATCTTGAATATTATTATAGATAGAGATAAACTGTAAACAGCAATAATGTACAGCAAAGTAAGATTTACAAATAAGTCAACATGACTGAAATGGTCAATTGACCCCCTAAGGAGTTATTGTCCTTTATAGTCAATTTTTAACAATTTTCATAAAATTTGTAAATTTTTACTAACATTTTCCACTGAAACTACTTGGCCAAGTTCATTATAGATAGAGATAATTGTAAGCAGCAAGAATGTTCAGTAGAGTAAGATCTACAAACACATCACCATCACCAAAACACAATTTTGTCATGAATCCATCTGCTTCCTTTGTTTAATATTCACATTGACCAAGGTGAGCGACACAGGCTCTTTAGAGCCTCTAGTTTATTTTTTTTTAAATTGCCATTTTAAGGGGAGGTAACTCTAAAATAATGCATTTTCTGAAGGATTCTACAAGGAATTTTCCTATTTTGTATTTTAGCCGGAAAAAAAATCACGGTGACCCTATCTTTTCTTTTGAAATTCTCAAAAGCATTGTCTGAAAGCTATCTTTTCCTTAAGTATTTAACAATTCTATCATTTTGTTTAGTTTCTAACCACAAAATGGTGTTTTTACCTGTATAATCCTTACAAAATGTGTCATTTTGTCGCGTCCTGTAGCTTGAGAAAATGAGCGGTGACCTATCACTTTTATTATATATTTCAATATATATCAATAGATACTACGTTTTGGCAAAGTATGAACAAATTCTATCATTTTTATTTTAGACTCCCATACAACCTTAAGCGTTGTGTAGGAGTTTCACAATAACATTTAGTTGATGCAAAAGTTCTATAAAAGTTAAAGGACTGGAATAAAAATTTGGATGTACAGACATAAGAAGGTACAGAGAGACAGACATAGGGATAGACAAGTCAGGGGCATAAAACATAGATAAAGCCAACTGCATCCAAATCATACTTGTAACAACTACAAAAATATTTACTGACAAATTTGTTACATGTATTACATAGAATGCAAGTAGAAGAGTCAAAATGTCAGTTTAGATTATTTTAGTCAATGTTCTATCTGATTTTTTTTCAATGATATAAAAGTGCAATATTTCTTAATTTTAGATTATAAAAACTACTTTCTGATTTGAGTCCTGCAGGATTTTGTAAAATAAAAGAGTTAAGAATTTAGTCCTTCCTTTTTTTCCAGAATATCTATACTTTTAATCGAGAAGACCTCATTTTGTATGTCGCTTCTCTCCCTTCCAAAATAAACAAAGCATCATGCCTCTGTGTCCTATAGGTACCATGCATAGTAGCATTTGTCATCCTTGCTTATGAATATTGAGTTTGGGTTATTTTGGGAGAAAAACTAATATAAAGGCGTCCGGATATTGTTCCGTCATTGGACATACTTTTAAGTCATCGACAAGACTTCCATTTACGACTGTTTTAAAATCACACATACTTTCCCGTTTACTCAGGCATAAATAAAGTGTATTTGCTATTTAATATCAATTTCAAGTTTACTATTTACGGGCAAAACTAATTAAAATTAAAGGAAAACAAAAAAAGGGGGACTTTGAAAAAAAGGTCCTGTCCCAAGTACTTTTTGATCACTTTCCGTAAATTCTCCAGTGATAAAATCTTTAACAAATCTTCATCTTCAACATTTATATACTTTCAATCACATTCTAAAGGCCTGCGATTTTGTGTGTTCTAGTTAATTTCATAATCCTTCATTGATATTTTTTAGGAATGCATATTCCATGGAGCAAAGTGACAGATCTAAGCCAAATGATCACCATGACCCTAAAGATTACAAATACTTCACAGAATATATCATTCAGAGATATCAAAATACAACACATAAAACCTCAAGAAATTAATCCACAGGAACAAATTGAACTGGATATTTCGGAAGATGACAGTTTTGCCATCAGTAATCCAGAAAACAGTTGAGGAATTTTCTGTTGCCCAGTTTCTGGATGTACCAAAAGTTTTCTAAAACATAAATCTTTAGAAGACCACATTATCATTGGGAACTGTCACTTCCAATCGAAATTCCAATCTACCAGCGACACATATAAAAACTTATATGCACTGAAAGTAACCCAGGCTGTTGGTCATTGTTTCAACTTAAGTATGAATGCTGAGGAAACAACAGACACAAATATACTGATGAAAGGATGGGGTCTGAAATCCAGGAAAGCTCATGTCATTTTTTCCGCAGATCAAAAGAAATTTTTAAACGAAAAATTTCAAATTGGGCAAATTACTGGCATAAAAGAGGATCCAGTTTCTGTTTCTTTAGAAATGCAATCAGCAGTGTTGAATGGGAAGAGACGGTTTAAGCGTGAAGAATTTTTAGTACCACAACAAATTGCTAGTTACTTTTCTCGTTATTCTAGACAGATAAACTCCAAGTATAATGATGGAATAGCTGCTAAATCAGAAAATGAAACATTCATTATTACACAAGAAGTATTGGCTAACATTAACACATAACACATAAACCTGTGGTGACTTATCTCACAATATTTTGTAAATTATATTGTCATTCTATTAACAATTTTAGCCCTGCAACAATTGCAAAAGGCTGTACATCGTATTTGATATTAAGAAGTTTGACCCTATCAATGAATCCCAAACAGGTGCTATAACCAGTCTTTTGAACATTTAAGTGGACATTTTTCTTTTCTCAGCAACAATGAGCAAATTTCAAAATGAGGAACAGCAATAAAAGTCTTTCCTTGAATATAAATATGTCTTTTGGATTTTTTTTTTTGGCATGGTAAAAGCCCATCTTTTATCTTTCATTGGCTAACATATGTCTAGTGCTTAAAAATTCCCTCTTCCCATCATCTGAGGAAAATAAATATATAGGCAAGGAAAGTGAAATAGTCAGAAATTTCTTATGGGTAGGTTTATTTTGTAAAGGTTTGTTTTAATATTCAACAATGGGGAATCATATTTTTCTGAATGGTAAGGGGAAAAATAACTTTTTTTCTGAAAATATTCAAGCCCCAGTGTAATTAAATTTTCAAGAGTTATACTCCTGTCAGCCATTTCATATGCATTGTATCAATAAGAGTTGGATTGTGGTTGGAATTTTCTATACAAGTATTTGCCTTTTGGAAGATTGACTGACAATAATTTGCTCAAGAAGAATGAACAAGTTTTTTTTTATTGATAATTTTGCAAGGAGTATTTTTAATAGTCCCCTACTGGCCAATAAAATGAGACTTTGGGTTTGCACTCTCTCTGTCTGTCTGTCAATTTGTCAGTCTGGCAAATTAATTTTTAACACTTTTTTAGCTCACCTGGCCCGAAGGGCCAAGTGAGCTTTTCCCATCACTTGGCGTCCGGCGTCCGGCGTCGTCGTCGTCCGTCGTCCGTCGTTGTTAACTTTTACAAAAATCTTCTCCTCTGAAACTACTGGGCCAAATTAAACCAAACTTGGCCACAATCATCATTGGGGTATCTAGTTTAAAAAATGTGTGGCGTGACCTGGCCAACCATCCAAGATGGCCGCCATGACTAAAAATAGAACATAGGGGTAAAATGCAGTTTTTGGCTTATAACTCAAAAACCAAAGCATTTAGAGCAAATCTGACAGGGGTAAAATTGTTTATCAGGTCAAGATCTATCTGCCCTCAAATTTTCAGATGAATCCGACAAACCGTTATTGGGTTGCTGCCCCTGAACTGGTAATTTTAGGGAATTTTTGCTGTTTTTGGCTATTATCTTGAATATTATTATAGATAGAGATAAACTGTAAACAGCAATAATGTTCAGCAAAGTAAGATTTACAAATAAGTCAACATGACCAAAATGGTCAGTTGACCCCTTTAGGAGTTATTGACCTTTATAGTCAATTTTTAACCATTTTTCGTAAATCTTAGTAATCTTTTACAAAAATCTTCTCCTCTGAAACTACTGGGCCAAATTAATCCAAACTTGGCCACAATCATCTTTGGGATATCTAGTTTAAAAATTGTGTGGCGTGACCCGGCCAACCAACCAAGATGGCCGCCATGGCTAAAAATAGAACATAGGGGTAAAATGCAGTTTTTGGCTTATAACTCAAAAACCAAAGCATTTAGAGCAAATCTGACATGCGGTAAAAGTGTTTATCAGGTCAAGATCTACCTGTCCTGAAATTTTCAGATGAATCGGACAACCTGTTGTTGGGTTGCCACCCTGAATTGGTAATTTTAAGGAAATTTTGCTGTTTTTGGTTATTATCTTGAATATTATTATAGATAGAGATAAACGGTAAACAGCATAATGTTCAGCAAAGTAAGATTTACAAATAAGTCAGCATGACCAAAATGGTCAGTTGACCCCTGAAGGAGTTATTGCCCTTTATAGTCAATTTTTAACCATTTTTTCGTAAATCTTAGTAATCTTTTACAAAAATCATCTTCTCTGAAACTACTGGGCCAAATTAAACTAAGCTTTGCCACAATCATCATTGGGGTAATTTGTTTAAAAAATGTGTGGCGTGACCTGGCCAATCAACCAAAATGGCTGCCACAGCTAATAATAGAACATAGGGGTAAAATGCAGTTTTTGGCTTATAACTCAAAAACCGAAGCATTAAGAGAAAATCTGACAGGGTTTAATTGTTTATCAGGTCAAGATCTATCTGCCCTGATGTTTTCACATGGATCGGACAACCCGTTGTTAGGTTACTGTCCTGAATTGGTAATTTTAAGGAAATTTTGCCGTTTTTTGTTATTATCTTGAATATTATTATAGATAGAGATAAACTGTATACAGCAATAACGTTCAGCAAAATAAAATCTACAAATAAGTTTACATGACCAAAATAGTCAATTGACCCCTTAAGGAGTTATTGCCCTTTATAGTTAATTTTTAACATTTTTCATAAATTTTTGTAAATTTGTAGAAAATATTTTCCACTGTAATTACTGGGCCAATTTCATTATAGACAGAGATATTTGTAGCAACAAGAATGTTCAGTAAAGTAAGATCTACAAACACATCACTATCACCAAAACACAATTATGTCATGAATTTATCCGTGTCCATTATTTAATATGCACAAGACCAAGGTGAGCGACACAGGCTCTTTAGAGCCTCTAGTTTCTTCATGCTCGAAGATATTGATTTGATATTTCTTGTATTGTTTTATCCAGCAAATTACTGCAAAGTTTGAATTTTGTCTCGGTCTGATGATTTAGTTCTGGTCTTTTAACTTAGAAAATGCACTCAATTTTCAACACTTTTTTTTTATTCTTGAAGATATTGATTTGAAAATTGGTATTTAAGGTTTTATCACAAGTTACAGATAAAGTTCAAGTTGTACTCAGATCTCTGATGATTTCGTGCAGGGTTGTGGTCCTTGGACTTAAAAAATTTACTCAAATTAGTTTGCAACATTTTTTTCCTTTTAGGTTTGACTTGATATTTGTTAAATAGTTTATACCATTACAAGTTATAGATCAAGTAAGCTTTTTTCCAATTCAATGATTTTTAATCGTTAGGTGACTTTGTATTGCCATGAAATACTCACAGAATGCTTGTTTACATTGTGTCAGATAAAGTCACATTGGTTTTATAACTGAAATGATATTTCTTATTCAAGATATCTCTGTCTGACTGTATTATTTTTTTTGTCTATTTTGTACAATAAATGCAACTACAAAATCCAAAATTTTCTATCTGCCTGGTGGAGTTTAGTCTGACATATATAAAAGTATTTTGCATAGATTGATGAACTAATTTTGATCTTATCACTGTACATGTATTGCCATCTCATTTTTCTAATTTTTGTTATTTAAAAGATCAACACATATATAGTTTTGAGTATATCTGATTTTAAGTGATAGATTTGTGTTTATTAGATATATTGATTAAAATGTCTACAACTGTATCATGTGTATGATATACATCTATATTGGGTATAGACTAAACAGTTTTCAGTACAAAATGATTTATAATCCAAGCAATTTTAAGTTAACACTTTTGTTGAAAAATAACTTGAATACATGCGAAACTAATCATGTTTTGCCAAAGAAGGAAAGTAGCTACACTTTATTAAAGTTACAAATACAAGAGAACAACAGTAGCACTGCCACTGATACTTATTAAATTAAGCATCTGCCTAAAGTACACTTCATCCCAAAATTAAGGTTTTTCAATAAAAATTTAAGATTTGGTTCAATAATCTTTACTTAAATTGAAAAAAAAGAATAACAAGTTGTATGTTAAACTTTGATTCAAAAGAGTTTTTCCTGAATTAATTTAAGTATAACCTTTAAAATAATTTAATTATCAAAATTCATAATTTTAGCAAAAAAACAAAATTTTCCTTAAATAATACAAACCCAGTAATGAACCCCTTGGGTTCATCTCAAAACTATTTTCAAAATATCATTGATAGCAATAACCAATTTTTTATGGGGGGGGGGGGGGGGAAGCGATATGACCTCCTCCTTTTTTAAAAAGGTTTTTAAAGGTTTGAAATAAAGGTTTCTTAGTTACAACAGAAGGTCAGTCATTTGAACAAACATATTCAACAAACACTGAAATCTATACAACATATTAGTTGGTTTATATGGTGGAAATTGTGGCCTTCATGAACAGTTGACACCCCCTAATATGACTCAATTTGTATTATTTGCCATTGATTCAAAATATGTTTACCCGGAGATATTTTTTCATTGTTGATTAGCTGAATACCTAATCTTTAAGTGTATGTAGTCATGTTTTGCCTATATTTCTGCAAAAAAAATAATTTTGGGGCCCAAACTTGGTCAAATTTTACTCTTTTTGTCAAAGATCTACAGTGCCGATTGGCTCTAATACTCTATCTGTATGTCACCCATACCTGTCAACTGACCCGTATTCTGCGAGTGTGACCCAAGATTTTCACAATTCTGAGAGATCACCCGGGACACCCGCCGGATAACCCGGGAGGGAATTCCGAAAATGACCCGTTTTCACCCGTATTTCTTAGCCTTGATATTGATTTTCATTGAAATACCGGCAAATTCGTGATTCTTCCATCAACAGGAAGTTCATCTAGCTGTGTAAACTGTCAAATTAAGTGACCCATTAAGTGCATGGCTTCACTTGACAGCTTTGGTGTCAAACACACTGTTAATTAACACCAATTACCTTAGCTTTTATAGGTCGTAATGTTATTTACAAACATATTTCAACGAGAGTTACTTCCGGCGTTTTGCATTTGCGCCGATCCGCATTTCATTTGCGCCGATTTTTTCTTTCATTTGCGCCGATTTTTTCTTTCATTTGCGCCGATTTTTGTTTTCATTTGCGCCGATTTTTTACAGGTAAATAACATGTTAATTACAGGTGAATCGACATAAGAAGATGTGGTATGAGTGCAAATGAGACAACTCTCTATCCAAGTCATGTTATTTTTTCATTTAACATTATAGAACTCTTCCGTAAGCCAGTTGTACACTATATTCACATACTTTAAAATAACAAAGTAAGATCTTTAGATAAAAACACTCTGGTATATACTAAAAGTCATGTTATTTTTTCATTTAACATTATAGAACTCTTCCGTTAGCCAGTTGTACACTATATTCACATACTTTAAAATAAAAAAATAAAATCCTTAGATAAAAACACTCTGGTATATACTAAAATGACGAATTGAAAATCTATATAGCATTCAAATCCATAAAAACGGAATACATTAAAATCATAAATCTGTTCTTGCTGAGTATTTATAGGCAACACATCTAATATATTCCTTTCTTGTGATTTCGACTCTTCTATATTTGTCGTAATTGCCAATAACGAAGTCCATCTTTAAATTTCTTTGTCTGGCTTACGTACTTATGTGTATAGCCGTCGATGGTTAAAGAATTGACTCCTCGGCTCGTTGCAATTTGCAATTTGCACATCGTGTTACAGCTAGGATCAGAACAATATGAATCAAAATAAACTAAAACCTATGTTTATAACCAGATTTTACCAATATACCTTAACGGTATAGTACACGAACAAGTATTAACTAACCTGTAAATCCAATTAGGGGCAAATATAAAATCGGCGCAAATGAAAAAATGAAATCGGCGCAATTGAAAGAATGAAAATTTTTAAAAATCGGCGCAAATGTCATACGCCCGTTACTTCCCCTTTTTTGTCACCATTCAAAATTATTCCTTATATTTACGTTTTTTTGGGTGAAAAAGATTAAATCTTAAAAAAAATAAAGTTCAAATACATATTGAAATATAACTTTTCATTATTTTTATACCTTTATACAATTTTTTTTTAAAAAGTTGAAAATTATTTTGTTCATCTATACTTCCTTTAACTGTAGTACTATATTTTATTATAGTCTAATTTCAATATAAATTTTAATGATGTGTTTTAAGGCTGAATAGCAAGTATCAAACTTATTACAATTACTTTTGTAAAATATATTCTTGTATAGATGTTTGAGGATGAATTACATCATCACAATAAGTAAAGAACAAAAGACTGTGTTACACAAATTTATAAAATTCTTTTAAAGTGCAATGAAATAATAATCAATAAGATTTAAAATTACATAACCAAGTGAACATGCATTGATCTTTTGGTAACTTTGATTTAAATTATAAGAAAAATGTACCCTAAATACTGAAACTCAGCTCGAAAAAGTTCGTACGCGTTATGACCTGAGATTTGATTCTTCAATGCAGGTCATGACCTGCATTTTCATCGTCACAGGTTGACAGGTATGATGTCACCATATATGATCTACTTTAATAAATATATTTTTATCAAGCACATTATGTTGTTTTTTTTTAATGATAAGCTATTTATGGCTATCTGCAGTGAAAACTGAGCTGTTCATAACTGAAATTTGGTCATTTTGGAGTAAATTTTTCCTTAGCAACCGACAAGACGGACTTGGATGATTACGATTTTAAACTGATTTTTATGAATAATGCAACTAACTTTGATGTTAGAAGCAGTTTTTCTATCACATAATTTTTTTTATGTGGCCAGCTGTTGGTTGATGCATACAGAGAATTAATGTTAAAGAAATGATGATACACATCACTATCAAACAAATAACATAACTAATAACTTTTAGCCATACATTTTCCTCTAAAAGACACAGTTCTTATAGTTTACATTCATAAACTGACAGGAACTATATTTATAGACAACCAATATACGAGCATCTTCGCTAGCCAAGGGTTACGTAACCCTTGGCTAGCGAAGATGATATACGAGTGACCAAACAGGTCGTTTTTTATTAAGTCCTTTGGTCTTCTCTTCTGCATATTCTCAATTTATTATACATGAAATAACACCTTAACTGCATGTTTGAAAATATGTAGTGTGCAACAAACAGAATGAGGGATAAACGCCAATGAGACAGCAACCTATGACAAAAATAAGCAAACGACATGTGCAAGCTGAATGGAGAAAATGAGATGCGAGTTTCCCTCAATGAGACAGCATCCAAGCGACTACAGATATATATGAATGATAAATTCACTTTGCTGATGCTACCACTTGTTTTTTTTTTTACTTTTCTACTGATAAAAACTGTCCGCAATGAAAAAGCCGGTAGTGATGAAAGTGGCATTAAACACCAAAAAAGCAATACAATCAATCAGGGTTTATTTCAGTCATGTCCTACATCATTTTGGTTTGGCAAACAAGAACCTCTGGAACGGATTTTAAATTGACTGAAAGCAATGTTCATGTTACTCTCTTCTTGGATAATGACTGATATATTTGTCGCTGGACATGAAGCAGCTACATCAAATACAAATATTTCATCAATGCCGTGTAGAATTTATTCATTTGTTGAGAAACATATTGCTAATGTGAGTTATATGCTTGACAAACACAGGTATATAACTAAAAAGTATTTGTAGACTTAAGAGAAAGGTAGGAAGGGTTTAGCATCAAATATAGGGCCTGCTTTTAAAGGTCTTTGTGTCCATATATGTTGAGACCTTTAACTTTCAACTTTATATTTAAAGTTTATACTTTATAAAAGTGAAGTATGCTCCTTGTGTAACTTTAAGAGGATTCCTTTATATATAGAATATTTTTTCTTACTATAAAAGGGTGTGGTTTATGTCCAAGGATTGCAAAATTTCTGAGAATCTCGCGCAGTCACTATTTGGATGCATCATTTGGTAGCTAAGTAGACATGTCGTTGACAAGCACAACTGTGCTACACTGACCACTGTCTGTGTCTGTAACGATTCTATGTGCAAACATGTAATAGAGTTACGTCCCTGCTAAACTGGAGTCTGTAGGTTTCAGCTCTGGAGTTCCCAGTGAAGATATATTTTTGTATGTTTGCAAACACAGGCACATTTAAGATTTACAGCTACTAATAAAAATAAAGCAAAAGTTGAAATCTGTAGTACATCTTGACACGAACTCGTATGCTTACTATTAAGAATTTTTGCTTATAATAATGACATGAAATGAAGTCATTAGACACAATACCTTTAAATCTAAGAATTTTACGCTGTTTAAGTAGACAGAGTTGCCTTTCATACATCTCTGAAACTTAATTCAACAATGCCAACTGAAAAAGTTAAGAATCGTATAGAATAAAACAGAATAGAATAGAAAAAATAGAATATTTTTATACACAGTAGTGTACAAGTATGTAGCAATATATATATTTCATTTATTCACTGGGGTGTAAAAATATAGTATATATACATTGTTCTTTCTGAAAATCGGTCGGGAGTTCGAACTCCAACTATAGACGATCAGTGCGTTTATATCTCAGTTTGAAATGTTATACTGTGCAGTAACCTTTCCCTAGCTCTTTCATCACCGATTAAGAATCACATGCTTCACATGGTGAGCATTACGATGTATTTTGAAAATTGTACACATTCATAGACTTGACGACTAAACTATGACCAATTAAATAAACTATTATACTATATCAGAAACATATAATACAATATTGTATTATATGTCTCTGACTATATACATTTGTACAGTGGCTTTACTCATGGTTGAAGCTGGGAACAGTATATCTATTAATATATATGTTCCTGTTAATATATATATGTTCCTGGTTGAAGGCAGTAGAATGACATATAGTTTTTGATTTATTATAATACCAATCATACCACATACTCAGTTTATATAGTGTTTTAATAGACATGACACTGATAGACAATTCTGCGAACTCCTTATTTATAGGTTCCTGATTTGTTTAATTGATTTACCGAACAGATGCCTTTAAATAATTTTGTTAAAAATGTGGTTTAAATGAATAAATATTTAACAAAATTAAAAAGAAACGATATTGACGAATAATTTTGGTCTTGCACTGTAACAAACAAATCACTTCCGTAAAATCTATTTAAAATATTATTTGATTCTTTAGACACCCCCACCCTCCTCCATTTCCCAACACCAATACAATTGAATTAACAATATGAAAACTGTAAACAATGTTATGCTTTTATTTAAAGCAAAAATAATATACTCGAACTACTCGACCGCGTTTTCCTCATCTTAATCCAGCCGCTGTCAATCACACGTTAATACATGAATATTCATACAAGCCTCAGTAGTTGGAGCACCTCACTGTTTGTGATTTAGTAATTCACTAGCTCACATACTAATAATAAGAACATGGGGGACTTTATACATCTAGCATAAAACACAATAAATGTTTTTCATTAAAAATAAAATTATTGCAATAAAGAAATTCAAATATTAAAATAAGGCTTTTCTTAATAAAAATTCAAATAAGAATTTTTAAGCAAAATTACACTGTGACACAATCATTAATTTAATGTTTCTAGATCCTTATTTAATCTCCTTTCTATATCTTAAGCATTATTCGAAGAATACATGAGTGAACTATCATCGGCAAAAAGTCTAACTAAACATTGAATTTCATCTGCTATGTCATTTATAAACATCAGAAATAATAAAGGCCTAAGTACTGAGCCTTGGGGCACACCTGCTTTTAATGTTCCAAATGCAGATTCTGAATTTTTTAGAAGTACTTTCTGTCTCCTATTACTTAAATAATTTTCAATCCAACCCAATAAGTTGCCTTTTATGCCATAAGTTTTGATTTTTTGTAATAGACCTTTATGCCAAAGTCGGTCAAAAGGCTTCGATATATCACAAAAAATCTTCATCTTCCGTAGCTAAACAAATTCTGTGATAAATCTCAATCATTTGATGAAATGTTGAATGACCAGAAACGAAACCTGACTGGAATTTATACAATAGGTTGTGCTTAAAAATGAAATTAAAAATATGTTTATAAACTATTCTTTCAAAAATTTTACCCACACAACTTAACAATGCAATAGGACGATAGTTTGAAACCAATGATTTATCTCCTTTTTTGAAAAAGCTAAAACATTAGCATCTTTCCAGCGACTTGGAAATTTGGAAGTTTTCATTGAACAATTAAATATAAATGTTAAAGGTACACACATATTTAAGCATTTAATGACAAATATAATCTTCACTGGATGCTAAATACCAATTTCCAAAGATTTGCCGTATGTCTTTAATCTCATCCTCCGTTATTTCATCAATATCTAAAAAGTAAAAACACAAAAATACTGAACTCCGAGGAAAATTCAAAAAGGAAAATCAAAAATCAAAAGGCAAAATCAAAAGTCCAAAAACATCAAACGAATGGATAACAACTGTCATATTCCTGACTTGGTACAGGCATTTTCTAATGTAGAAAATGGTGGATTGAACCTGGTTTTATAGCTAGCTAAACCTCTCACTTTTATGACAGTCGCATCAAATTCCATTACATTGTCAACGATGCATGAACAAAACAAACATACTCAAAGAGTAAAAATGTCAACAATAGGGGTACAACAGTCAATATTGTGTTATCATCTTAATATCACTACATAAACAACAAATGTAACAAAGTAGCACAAAAAGGCATACATCAAATTTAACATTCTCATTTTGCTTATCTTATACGGCTGAATTTATCTATGTAAAGTCTACCCATAAATGAAAGAAGGTTTTCATTACTGGTGTAAAATTGCGCGTTTGAAATTCGCACAGGTAGACATAAAAATAATTTTGTCGTATGACGGCATACATAAATGCAGACTCACGTAAAGTAGATATAACAAAAAACAGACTTACAGCAAAAATAATAAATAAAATAATGGTGTGGTTCAAAGTATGACGGGACACATAAGTACAGTTTCACGTCAAATACGGCTGAATTTATCTATGTAAAGTCTACCCATAAATGATAGAAGGTTTTCATTACTGGTGTAAAATTGCGCGTTTGAAATTCGCACAGGTAGACATAAAAATAATTTTGTCGTATGACGGCATACATAAATGCAGACTCACGTAAAGTAGATATAACAAAAACCAGATTTAACAGTAAAAGTAATAATAATAAATAAAATAATGGTGTGGTTCAAAGTATGACGGGATACATAAGTACAGTTTCACGTCAAATGTATATCATAAAAAACAGACTAAACAGAAAAAGTAGTCTTATTGAATAAAATAGTTTAGTCATTCATAGTATGTCAAGATCCTTAAAGGGAAATTCCGCGATTTTTTACTTATCATCTAATTATGTTCATCTTAACATAAAAAACACATTTGCAAAGTTTTAAATTTATATTCCTTCTAATAACGGAGAAAATCAAGTATTTGTAACTTTTTTGGTTGAATTCTCGAGTGGGTCGTGACGTATTAGCCCGATTTATTGAATTCTGGGAAAAAATAAAATCTGTTTAACTCTTATAGCTTATCGACAATATACGTAATTAAAAGCGCACAGCTGACGAATGGTCGAAGTTATGAACCACAATATAAGAATGAACGAAAATGAATATGCATATACCGTTTTGTATTGATTGAATTAAACTCCTATACAATTATCTCTAGTAAATGTTTTTGAATAAATTTAATTAATTATTGTTGAGATTTTTTTCATAAAATATTTATTGAACATTTTTACTGATATTGAACTGAAAATATTTCAGTTCTATTTACCGTTATTGTTTTGATAATCATTTCAATGCAACTAATGTGTGAGCAGAGTGTGTATATTATTTTGTAAAGGTCACTGTATATTTCTCGGCTTGAGGTCAATTCGTTTACCTTGTAGCTATTTAGCCGCAGGTGTGAGTTCAAGCGTACACAGGTATAAATGTTGTTATTTGGAAAGGATAAACAGAAAGGATTAGAAAGAGTATGCTGTCACGATGTTAATACACTAAGATTTAATACACGATGAGAATAAAGATACAATAATTAAATTGTGTAAATTAATTGAAAATAAAATTCAGATTCGTAATTCCGAAAGTGTATAAAAATAAAAGGAAACAATTTTTGATTACTTTCTTAGCGGCAATTGGCGTAAAGATTCAAATATGAAGCAAAAAATAGTAGTTTTAATCTTTTATAAAAACTAAATGCAATATTACCCAATTTGATATACCATTGTACATCTGTTTGTTATCATTGACTTTACCGGAATTTCTTAACTTGTATTCAAATCTGGCTGTGTTTAAATGCTAATAAAACTATTGCAATTTTAAAGTTTTTAATTGACCAAAAAATACAACATACAACATGCATGATTTTTTTTTAGTTTCTTTTTAACATTTTATTCTTACATAATTAAATTCATTTGACAATCATTTACACGAACTTTTTGTGAAAAGAATATCAATTATCTAAGCTAAGGCATTATTTCTTTTGAGGATTTTTGAGGATTTTTTTTAAAATTCTATGATAATATTTGTGCAATGTTGAACATGATAGCCGTCATTAATCCAAATAAGTAATACAGTAGTTGTAATAAAAGTTATATTTTAGTCATGCATAACTGATATTGACGAATTTATAATAGTTCGTCCATACATCGTTGTTCTTGAAACAATCATTATTAGTATACATGTAAGTTTCCTGACGTATAAGAGCCATTGAGGATGAGCTCCAGAGAAATCAGACTAGTGGCGTTTCGTTCGTTTGTTTGTTGGGAAAGGAGAGGAAATGCAACCGCTTGTACAGATAAACGACAGAATTACCATACAAGCATTTATAGTCAACACAATCAGAAAGAGTTCCCATCGTTAGACGGGGAATATGAAGGCTTCCAAGAATGAACAAGTGACATGTCTAACTCTGAACAGTTAGAAAACAGACTATCGACATCGACCGCTTGTTCTTAATATTTGAAACTGTATGCATATATATACGTATACGTTTATGATATATATAGTGATGAGTTCTTGCGTCTGACAAAAACTAAATTCCTTCATGGTTATATCTTGCCATACGTTTATATTGGTTTGTAAGGTGATTACTCACAATCGTTATTTGAAAATCCTGTTTGTGAGATGTAGATTCATTTCAATACATAAATTTCGTCTATATATTTCACAAGTGTATAACACGGAGAAGCTCTGAAGGTCCATTACTCCCATTTTGTTTGAGTGTGAACCATCGATGTTTACAGCAATATCACAGAATAAGATGATGATGGTAGAAAGAACTATGGGCGTCATGTGGCAAATATTACATGCATATCGGACAATGAGTTGTCAATCTGTATGAAAAGATTTCCAATACAACCATATTATTGAGAAGGAATGTTTACATGCTATACTCTCGTACTAGTATTACAGGGTTCTTGTGGCGTTCACCTTAGACACACATCTTTTTAACGATGTTTAAAAAAAAGACAGAACCAATTTAATGTCATATTTCCCTATTTTTTAAATATAACTAAAAGTCTTTTATCTGACAAGAATACCCCTATTTAGCGAACAAGTAATTTATTCTTTTTTCTGTTATTGAATACCAAGAAAGAAAATAAATCCCGAAATTAATTTGAAACTTTGATACTCAAAAGTTTCCCAGCAAAATATTCACATTCCCTGGGGATAATTAGTGTTCGTCCAGTGGCATATATAACAATTGTGATGACTAATTACTTCTTTTGTTCGAGAACAATCTTATTGAAATATAAATCTGTGATTTTACTAGGTCCACAGCTTCAATGAACCAAAGCAAAAGTTATACATCGACCTGTATTTAAATCAAATTGGTTCTCTTCTTCTTCTGGTATACAATAGTCTATCGACATTCGATGATTACATACTGTTGGCAGGCCGCTGTTGGCATACGTGGACTAGTCTATTTACAACACTTTTACCCCTATTTATTCAAAATATATGTTTTTTTCTTATGTTCAATGTATACATGTATATATTTTAAATTGCGCTATAGTTCCGTAACTTTCTATCCAGTCGTATAAACGAATCGTCGGCAAGTGCGTACATTTTTTTAAATCAATATTTCTGGTCTGTTCCAATCTGTCCTTCACTATTGACAATGACTATATATTACATTTTCCCAAATTCACCCTTGGAAAAAATATTTAAATAGATTTTAATTTCATCAAATCTTATTTTTTGGGTATTATTTATATGTTTATGAATTATATTCTTTACACCAGAAATGTTATTTATAAACAAGCGTATGAGTTTAGTAATGACAAGTAAGACAGAGTTGTATATCATTCATCTGATAGTTCAAAATGGAAAGTTATAAGTTATAAGTTATCAGCCGTGTACACTGATCAATACCTGCAGAAGTGAAACGATGCATGAACTTGCAAGCCCGACAGGAAATCGCTTGAATACCTGGACGTGTCACCTCACACCCCTCACAATACCTTTGGAAGTAATACCTTTAGCCATGCTGGTGATCAGATGAGGGAAGATCAAAATATATTTGTTTATTACTTTAAAGAATTATGAACAAATTAGATTTTCGAAAACAATTTTCACGGAACACTTAATTATGATTTCAACTTTGACTTTTCACCTAATTCCAATATCAACAGTTTAAAAACAACAGACCATGGTAATTTAAAAAAAGTAAGAATATTTTTCGTATCAAGTTAGTTAGTCGGATAAAACAACAGTACGATTGACAAGATATCGACACGCAATTACGACTACATCGGTTACTATAGTTTTGTTTCTTTGCGGTTTATAGACATATCGTTTTTATTAATCGGGAAAGAAGACAAAATGGCGGATCGCAGAGAATTGATACTCTAAATTTAAAATCGATGGTGATCGCTTATCTAGCGGAATAAAACTTTAATATCTATGAATTTGAGCATTTTTATACAGAATGAACATAATATCAATTTTTGATTTTTTTGCGAAGTTTCCCTTTAAGTAAAAGTAATATCAATAAATGAAATAATTTGGCGGATCCAGGAATTTATTAGGGGGTGGTCACCTTTTGAAATCTTAAATTAAAATTCAATTTTTTCATGGCCCCTTATAGGGAGATTCTGTTTGCCACAAAGCAAGACACACTTGCATATAGATTTCAAAACAGTTCTGTTTGCTTTTATACGTTCATTCATTGCTTTATCAATAAATGTTTGAATATCAGTAGTCCTTTGCTCAATGTTGTCAAGAAAAGTTGAGCTTTTGCTCTAGCTTCAGTATGACTTTTTTTACATGATTTCTCATCACGGCCGAAATGATCGTTAAGTCTTGTACTTGCATGTGCCATATCTGTTACTGGTTTGCATGATAATGTTCCCAAACTATCAACCCCAAACAGAGCACAGTATATGCAGTAAGCTCCTTCTTGTGAAGGTGAGTACACTAGCCTATCATAGCGATTTAGCCAACTCAGCTGAAACAGTCTGTTCTTTCCTGCATATTTTTCTATAGGAAAGTTATAGTTTATTCCAGGTTGGAAATGATTTCTTATCAAATGAAATTTCTCTTCGTTTGTTAATTTACGTGTTGATTGTTTTACAAAACCAATGTCGTTTGTACTTATATGTAAGTCGGGGGTTGTTTCTTTAATCTGATCACTTTTATTCGTATCAATGCTAGGCCCATTACAAGTCGTTGGTACTTCAGAGGGGGCTGATTTGTGGCGTTTCCTGAAGGAAAGAGGGTATAAGTTACTAAAAAATTGGAATGAACGAAACTTTTAGACAAACAGATGATGGAACGGGGGTATTCATTCAATATAGAATATTTATGTGACTTTAAAACTTTAAAATTATTTTTGAATTTTGGCATCACAGTAAAAAAATATTATTGGTCGAGAAAAGTTATTATACAAACTTTAAAAATTTAGATAAACGTAATGTAAAAAAAAGTATAAATTACCTGCTAAAACATCTAAGATTGAGGACTGTCTCTTCATTTTTACACCTTAACATCAAAGAAATCGACCAAGTAATTAGCGATTGTTAATTACATGTTCATTGTATAAACATACCTGTCAAGGTACATGTATTTAGCCTTAAGGTAAGTAATGACAACTTTATGACTGGTGATTCCGATAGACAAATTGATTTGATCGACGAATTTATTTTTCAAAATGTTCAAGGTGCACCATTTTTTGGTACATGGTGCACCATTTTTGCAAACCCAGGGGGTGGTCACCGGCACCGGATGACCACCCCCTGGATCCGCCTCTGATCTAAGCTATGTTGGGAACGAGGGGTAAATCTGGAGGTGTCAGTAACTCCATCATCCGAAGATGTAGAAATATTACAAAAATATGAGTTAAGCAAATCTGCTTTTTCTTTTTCACCAACAGAAATTTCATTAGTATACTACATTGTATTTGGATTTAATAACGGAGGAATCGAAGTGGAACGACAATTACCCATAACTTTTTTAACGAGAGACCAGAATGCTTTCGGTTTTTTGTTTGGCTCCATTAGCGTTTAAGTAGAACTGTTCCTTTGCATGAATAATCATGTTATTTACTTTGTTACGTTGAACCTATAAAAAAATTTACGGTATTTTGTACAGTTCTCAATTTTCGTAATTTTTTATGAAGTCTTTCACGTAGTCTAATCTCTTTTCGAATTTCCGAGTTAAACCACGGTTTATCTGATTATCGAATAGTGACAGTTTTAGTAGGTATAGAATTTCTAGCAATTTCTATATATTTATCTGTGAAAAAAACTGCCATTCCGTCTATGTCCTCCCCAAAAGCAGCCAAAGTAGTTTGCCAATCAAAATTCTGAATATCATTATTAAAATTAGCATTAAAATCTCTGTAAAATTACGTTTTCCAAGGATTTGTATAGTAGGATTACTATACAAATCCTTGCGTTTTCCAATAAGAAAATTTAGTTAACAATTAAGTTTCTAAAACGTCAAAATTGGCCTTACTTTCTATTAAAATTTTAGCAGCGGTTCGTTCCCTAATAAAATGGAGTGAAAGTAACGTCAGTGTGGCGTTTTGATAGGTTAAATAATACCCGCGCTTCACGACAGTGCATAAATACTGCACAGGGGCATGCACGATAGATCTACCCTTTAAAGGGAAATCACACTATTTAAACTACTAATAATAATTCACTGAAATTTTGCATTTAGACAGACAGTAAGATCTACAAATAAGTCAACATGATCAAAATGGTCAGTTGACCCCTGAAGGAGTTATTGCCCTTTATAGTCATTTATAGTCAATTTTTAACAATTTTTGGTAAATTTTTGTAACCTTTTACAAAAATCTTCTTCTCTGAAGCTACTAAGACAAATTTAACCAAACTTGTCCACAATCATCATTAGGGTATGTAGTTTAAAAATGTGGGATGACCCAGCCTGTGAACCAAGATGGCCGACATGGCTAAAAATAGTGCATAGGGTAAAATGCATTTTTTGGCTCATATCTCTGAAACCAAAGCATTTAGAGAAAAATCTGCGGGGAATAATATTGTTTATCAGGTCACGATCTATCTGCCCTGAAATTTTCAGACAAATTGGGCAGTTTGTTGTTGGGCTGCTGCCCTTGAATTGGTAATTTTGAGAAATTTTTGCAGTTTTGGTTATTATCTTGAATATTATTATAGATACAACTAAACTATAAATTGCAATAATATACAGCAAAGTAAGAGCTACAAACAAGTCAACTTGACCAAAGTGGTCAATTGAAACCCTTAATGAGTCTGTCCTTTATAGTCAATTTTTTACAATTTTCATAAATTATGTAAATTTTTGTAATTTTTTACAAAACATTTTCCAGTCATTTCTTGGTTGATTTCATTATAGATACAGATAATTGTAAGCAGCAAGATTGTTCAATAAAGTAAGATCTACAAATACATCACCAACATCAAATCACAATTTTGTCATGAATCCATCTGTGTCCTTAGTTTAATATGCACATAGATCAAGGTGAGCGACACAGGCTGTTTAGAGCCTCTAATTTCATGTTGGGGCCTTTTAAACCCAATCATATAGTAGGATTTTTCTCATTCTTGAAGGCCATACAGTTGCCTGAAATTTCTTACAGATCCACTTCATATAAACTCTGGAAGATAGTCCATAAGATCATACCACATCTCCCCATTTTCAAATTCTTTCATCAAAACCGGTTAAAAAATTGAATGACATTTAAGGTAGTATCCAACACCTTCACCAAAATTAATTTGGCTCATTTAATTTTCATAAAATTTTGACAAAGTAATAACTTTGACCCTTTGACAAAAATATAAAAATTTCAAAAAAATTGAACCAAACATTTTATCAGAAAAAATACAAGTGGTTATATAGCAGTTTGACAAGCATTAATTTTGAACATTGAGAAGCTTAATATTCCCTTAACAAAATAACGTAATTAAAATGTTTAGATGATTTTACAGAGTTATCTCCCTGTAGTGTTAGGTACCACCTTAAAGCAAAATTAAGTCTGATATTAAGGGAGAAATTTCTTTCAAATTACTTGAGACTAAAAAAATAATGTAGAGGCATTTCATGCAATCAACTTAATCTGCTTACCCTTCCGGAGCACCTGAGATCACCCTAGTTTTTGGTGGGTTTTGTGTTGCTTATTTAGTTTTCTATGTTGTGTCATGTGTTCTATTGTTTGTTGTTTGTCTTTTTCATTTTTAGCCATGGCGTTGTCAGTTTATTTTTTGATTTATGAGTTTGACTGTCCCTCTGGTATATTTCATCCCTCTTTAATGGATGTGTTAAGTTTAAAGAGTTCAAAAGTTGGTCACACTTTTTGGCGACTATTATAAAGAAACGTCAAAAAGCAACAAGAAGTAAATTAAGAAAAGAAGGCAAATTTAGCATTAAGAAAGTTTATTTGGTATTAATACAAACAATTTGTTCTTTACTAATCATTGATATTATTTTAATAGTCCTACATATAAAGTTGTATTACAACTGTCACATAAACTTAACATAAACCAAGAAAACTAAACATTGACCAATGAACCGTGAAAATGAGCTCAAGGTAAGATAAAGGCAGGCATGTACAGCTAACAATGCTACCATACAACAAATTTAGTTGACCTATAATTTAAGAAAAACAGACCAAAAACACCAAAACTTAACACTGAGCAATGAACCATGAAAATGAGGTCAAGGTCAAATAAAATCTGTGTGACTAACATATAGACCATAAAATATTTCCATACACCAAATAAAGTTGACCTATTGCATATAGTATTAGAAAAAAAGACCAAAACTAAAAACTTAACTTTGACCGCTGAACCATGAAAATGAGGTCAAGGTCAGATGACACCTGCCAGCTAGACATGTTCACCTTACAATCATTCCATACACCAAAAATAGTAGACCGATAGCTTACAGTATAAGATAAACAGACCAAATCACAAAAAATTAACTATAACCACTGATTGCACTGAACCATGAAAATTAGGTCAAGTTCAGATGACACCTGCAAGTTGGACAAGTACACCTTACAGTCCTTCCATACACCAAATACAGTAGACCTATTGCTTATAGTATTTGAAATATGGACTTGACCACCAAAACTTAACCTTAACCGTGTTCACAGATCCATGAAATGATGTCGAGGTCAAGTGAAAACTGTCTGACAGGCATGAGGACCTCCAAAAATAGTTATCCTATTACTTATAATAAGAGAGAATTTAACACTACAAAAAATGTCAAGGACATTGGAAATGTGACTGACTGAAACTTCGTAACATGAGGCATCCATATACAAAGTATGAAGCATCCAGGTCTTCCACCTTCTAAAATCTAAAACTTTTTAGAAATTTGCTAACGCTGCCAATGCCGCTTGATCACTATCCCTATGTCGAGCTTTCTGCGACAAAAGTCGCTGGCTCGACAATAAAAACCACTGGCCTTATTTTAAGTAACTCTGTTTAAATTGATTTTATTTTTGTCATTTAACTATTTAACAGCACATTTTCTTGGGATTTCAAATCTGTAGCATCATCGGGGACGACTTAGCAAACATTGAAGAGTTCTGAATGTTTGCAGGAGAGGATTTTTTTTGCCATTAGATCTTCTAAGTAACCAAGTCTGATAATTCTTCTCATTGAAATTTTTTAAGACTCAAATAGAGAAAACATTGACTGATAAACCATTATGTTGACATTGAATCATTTAGAAAAGCCTAATTGTATTTCCCCCCTGTATTGTGAAGTCTATCAGCTAACACTGATATATCTGCAATTGTTATTTCTGTAAGGGAGGTAACTTCTGGTTTGGCCACATGTGGTGATATTTCAATCTCCATGATACAAAGTAATTCAATTAACTTCTGTTGACAACTTTTGATTCCCTGGAATAAATAAATATAACATTATAGAAACACTAGAGGTTAACGGTAATTTGCAAATGAGTTTTTATCTCTGAATTCAAAAGTACAAATAGATTCACCTGAAATTACCTATTGTAAATTCAAAATTAAATGAAAACATTCATAATTGTACATTTCAGTTAACAGATGATGATAACAACATTAACTAAAAAAATTTGTAAGGGTTCCGCGGAACCCAGTGTCTCGCCTACTTTTGCTGTAAATTGCAGGATCAACAAAAATGAGGGAAAAAAATCAATAAAAATATTCCGCTTGATACCATGTTTGGATTGTAGGAAGCTTCTGTCCAAGTTTGGTAAAAAATCCTGGATAGTTTATGAATCTAATAAATGTTTTAAAAACTTTAACTGCAGACTGGATGTAATGTTAACTGGAAGAAAAACTAAGTCCATTTATAAGTAAAATACAGATACACAGGTACAAAATATTAACAAAATTTCCTTCTAGATACTAGCTTTTGATCATAAACAAGCTTCTGTCTTAGTTTGGTACAAATAAAAAATAGTATAAGAAAGTTATCAAAATTTTTAAAAATTTAACCACAGAGTGAATGTGTTGTTTCCTGGCAGAAAAACAGTCCATTTAAAGTAAAATATGGAAAATATAGATTTGTCATTTTCACAAAATTTACTTCTGGATTCTATCTTATGATCATAAATAAGTTTCTGTCCAAGTTTGGTAGAAATCCAGGATAGTTTACGAAAGTTATTTAAATTTTAAAAACTTTAACCACAGAGTGTATGTAATGTTTTCCCGCAGAAAAACTAAGTGCATTTATAAGTAAAATACGGAAAAAATGGAATTTTATTTTCACAAAATTAACTTCTGGATACTATCTTATGATCATAAATAAGCTTCTGTATAAATTTACAATTATTATTATTATGATACATTACCTGTGTCAATCTTTCCTTCACATGACAATCTGTTTTGGCCGTTCTTCTCATTACCTATCAGAAAAAATATAAAATAATAAATTATTTAAAGAAGATGTTAAGCATAAAAGGCCAACCGGTGAATACAATGCTAAAGCATGGTGGCCATGTTTTATTGGTGCAGGAAGCTATAGTACAAAAAGAGACCTGCAAAATTCTGCTGGAAACTTGCAATCTTAATTAGTTAATCCAGTGATGCAGCTTAACATCTGACCTGTCAGACCTAAAAGGACAGAAATTTAGAGGGTCAGCAAATGATTTCGTTGACCAGTAAAATATTATTACTGTTTGTGGCCTTTTTTAAATAAAGGGCTGCGCTTTAGTGCATGATACGCCCATTGCTCTTTTAACTTGTCTTTTATGCTTTAAATGAATTTATATGATCAACAAGAAATATATATACAAATCAAAAGGGATGTTACATTAATATATTCACCAAAGTTTCATAAAATCCCCCTTTTTAAGTATAAAAATTCATTACTTAAGAAAACGTAAAATCTAAAATTTATAAAAATGGAAAGGGAGCTTATGTCAATAGATATAAACAATTTATCAAAGTTGCATAAAATTTTGTGAAAGTGTTAGTTATTGTCCCAAAATTGGAAAATCCCCCCTTTTTTAAGCATAAAAATTCATAACACGGAAATGTAAAATCTGAAATTTATAAAAATTGAAAGGGAGCTTACATCAATAGATATAAACAATTCACGAAAGTTTCATGGACATTGGTGAAAGCCTTTTTGAGTTATTGTCCGAAGTGTTGACAATCCCCCTTTTTTTATGAATAAAGCCCCATAAATCCAAAACTTAAAATCTGAAATTTATAAAAATTGAAAGGGAGCTTACATCAATAGATATAAACAATTCACCAAAGTTTCATGGACATTGGTGAAAGCCTTTTTGAGTTATTGTCCGAAGTGTTGAAAATCCCCCTTTTTTTATGAATAAAGCCCCATAAATCCAAAACTTAAAATCTGAAATTAAAAAAAAACGAAAGGGAGCTTAAGTCAATAGATATAAACAATTCACTTAAGTTTCATGGAAATTAGTGAAAATGTTTTTGAGTTATTGTCCGAAGTGTGGACGACGGACGGACAGACGGACGGACAGACGGACGGACGGACAGACAACGGTATACCATAATACGTCCCGTCTAAAAGACGACGGGCGTATAAAAATTAAATGATAAAAACCATCACAGAAAATAAACCAAAAAATGTTCACCCCTTTTGTCTTATTTACAAGCTTTGGTAACTATAAGTTTCTTATATATTTTAAAATAAAAAAAATAAATAAAATAAGAATGTGTTCCCAGTACACGGATGCCCCACTCCCACTATTATTTTCTATGTTCAGTGGACCCTGAAATTGGAGTAAAAACTCCAATTTGGCATAAAATTAGAAAGATCATATCATATGGAAAATGTTGCTAAGTTTCAAGTTGATTGGACTTTAACATCATCAAAAACTACCTTGACCAAAAACTTTAACCTGAAGCGGGACAGACGGATGAACAGATGAAAAGACGAACAGACGCACAGACCAGAAACATAACGCCCCTCTACGGAGGAATGTTAAACCTAAGCTACAGTACATGTTTGTGACTCCAGGGTTAATTTCATTTAACAGTTACACTGAAGGCAATATTTTTCATATGAAACAGATGTGACATACTATGATTTGATGGTATAACACCAAGAGTTATCTCCCCAACACCCGAGCTAAAATTCAAACAAGCTTAAGAGTTTTCTTCCTTACTTCAGAGTGAAAATCAACCTTTTCTACAGAACATGACTTCCAAATGAGCATCAGAGTTATCTCCCATACTCAAGAAAAAAGATATCCAAACAAGCATAAGAGTTATTTTCTTATTAATGTCTATAGATATAGGAAGATGTGGTATGAGTGCCAATGAGACAACTCTCCATCCAAATAACAATTAATATAAAAGTACACCATTATAAGTACAGCCTTCAACACGGAGCCTTGGCAAGCTATAAAAGGCCCCAAAAATTACTAGTGTAAAACTATTCAAAAGGGAAAACCAATGGTCTAATCTATATAAAAAAAAATTGTAAGGGTTCCGCAGAACCCAGTGTCTCGTCTACTTTTGCTGTAAATCGTAGGCTCAACAAAAATGAGGAAAAAAATCAATAAAAATATTCCACTTGATACCATCTTATGATTGTAAGAAGCTTCTGTCCAAGTTTGGTAAAAATTTAGGATAGTTAATGAATCTAATAAGTGTTTTGAAAACTTTAACTGCAGACTGTATGTAATGTTAACTGGAAGAAAATCTAAGTCCATTTAAAAGTAAAATACAGAAAAAAATGGAGTTATCTTTTTACAAAATTTACTTCTGGATACTATCTTATGATCATATATAAGCTTCTGTCTAAGTTTGGTACAAACCCAGGATAGTTTAAGAAAGTTATTAAAATTTTAAAAACTTTAACCACAGAGTGAATGTAGTGTTTCCCCGCAGAAAAACTAAGTCCATTTAAAAGTAAAATACGGAAAAAATGGATTTATTTTTTTACAAAATTTACTTCTGGATACTATCTTATGATCATAAACAAGCTTCTGTCCAAGTTTGGTACAAACCAAGGATAGTTTAAGAAAGTTATTAAAACTTTAAAAACTTTAACCACAGAGTGAATGTAATGTTTCCCCGCAGAAAAAACTAAGTCAATTTATAAGTAAAATACGGAAAAAACGGAATTTTATTTTTACAAAATTTACATCTGGATACTATCTTATGATCATAAACAAGCTTCTGTCCAAGTTTGGTAGAAATCCAGTATAGTTTAAGAAAGTTATTAAAATTTCAAAAACTTTAACTACAGAGTGAATATTTGTGGACGCCGTCGACGACGATAGAATGTAGGATCGCTTAGTCTCGCTTTTTCGACTAAAGTCGAAGGCTCGACGACTAGATAAGAGAAACACGTATGAACTACATAAACTATGTCTGAAATTTACTTTATTAATTTTAAATAAATTTGACAAGAAGAAAAGAAAAAATTGTAAGTTGATCGTTGCCATAACTAGAAGATTAGAATGCAATATCTTGTTATTAAATATTTGATAATCATCCCTTAGACACATTTATTTGCTTACCTGGCTTTCAGCTGCAGAAAATCCAATGAGTTCTGTTAATACCTGTAAGAACAATTACAATATATACATTCTATTTTAGAGCAACATATAATATACTCACAACACATATAATATACTCACAACACATAGAATACTATAAATGTAAAGTTTGATCGTCAATCATTCCAACAATCAACATTATATAAGTACCCAATTCTGTATATTGCATTCACCTATAGCTAGTATGTCTGTGCCTTTGTCTGTGTATCTGTCCTATGAACTTTTTAGTTAAATTTGAAAGGATGCTGTATTGCTACTGTGCAAACAACATCCCTTAATTTACATTCACACATATTCATTCAATCCTCCAAGATTTCATATATTTTTTAGCAAGGTGTGCAATTTGGTTGTCACCTTTATTTTTAAGATGATTGTATATAGATATACTGTTATCATATGAAATTTGGTGATTTACAAGGCAATTGTACAAATAAAGGGTGAAAGTGTTGTTGACTATACTGTTGTGTCATGGGGTGCCCTTAGGGGTGTTTAATATTTTAGAATGATAAATTTCAAAACTTCTGTCTGACTGCCATTGTATGTAAGAATATCTGTTTACGCATTCCTAAATGTAGATGTTAAAGGGTTAAACATTCCCCACACCTCATAACCATAAAATAGAATTGGTTCAATTGTATGATCAAACACAAAGTTTTAAAAGCATTCAGTGAAAATAAATCTTTTGATAATTTGAAGTATGCTTATGAGGCTTTTCTAAAGAGTTCTTCTTGTGCAAAAGGGAAAGATTTTGATGCACAAAAGTTATTATTTGTATCAATTTACACATTCACACAACATATTTTTAATCTTGGATATGTCTACCTGCCTTGTTTAAAATGAAAAAAAAATGTTGTTGGTACAAATGTATTTACAAGGTTAAGACACTAATCATCAAAATATTGATTAAGTAAAAGTTTCTTTTGAAGTCCTTTAAGACTTTAGAGAATTTGACAGTAAAATAATGTTGTCTGCATACATTAATCAATGAAATGAAGTTGTTTAACGTTATGGTATACAGTCTGCATATATTTTTTGTAAATCATTAATAAAGATATTAAAAAGATTAGGACTAAAGTTATTGCCCTGTTTAACCAATTAATTGATTATGTTACAGCCTTCTATTAAATGTTTTTTTTTATGTTTGGATCAGCCTCTAAAACTTGAGTTGTCTCTGTTGGGTTATCTTGTATACTAAAGAGGCCAATTACCACGTGTCATACTACTTAGTACTGGTTTATTGAAAAAATGTTGAGAATGAATCATTCAGTATTCTTAAACTTCTATTGAGGTATCAATAGACCCTGTAAGTAAATTTTATTTGAAGTCGGCATATATATTTATAATAAAAGACAAAACATAGAGCTCTGATACGGAATATCATAAACAAAATCATGCAGCATCATACTAATACTAATACTGTCGTTACAAACAATTCTAATGAAAAGAAAATAAGACATAACAGTGGACCTGTTGAGAAAGTGAAAGAACTTTACCCCTTGTAACTCTACTATTGTGCTGCCCTTAACCCCCTGCCAGCTGATTTTGAATGTCGTTCCTGTGGAACCAAGCTACCCCTCTAGTAAAGTTCTGTTATGTAAAAACATTCATAATAATGATAAGTTATATACTAACCTTGTTAGAAAGATCAACATCCATGCTGGCAGTTCCATCATTTATCTTGACCGGTAAACACCATCTTTTAGAATCTGGACATTCAAGTTTTCCAATTAGTGTTGATATATAAGCCTATGAATATGTAATTTAAAGAATGTACAGTATTTTATAGTATATACATGTATAAAGTAAACTAATTAGTAAAAGCAGAAAATTATGTGATAACATATACATTTAGAAGCAGATGGTTCTCCTAATATAGATATATAATACAGATTTTAATTTGCAGCCCCTAAAAACAACAACATATGTATGAAACCCATATGTATGAACAAGCTAAGTGTGACTGTCTACTTTTAAAAACCCTCCACACAAAATATTATATACAAAAATGTTACTCTTGCTAATTACCTGAAAATACAGAATTGTGCATACCGATTCATCTGCTTGAAAATTAGTTAAACAGATTCTTATGCAAACCATACAACATATCTATTGCTTGTTATCATTTTGTTTTCTCTTCAGGGAACTTTATAAGGAAATCCAATATTTAGCCATGATAAAAGCCCTCCTTTTGATGATTTAAAAATAGTTTGCAATGCAGCACAGGTTCTGCCCATTGTTGAAGATAATATAATAATTAATATAAATTTTATTTTATTATTGTGTCACATACTGATTGAACATTATACAATGACATAATAAAAATATACATTAAAACAATCAGTACCAAGCCATAAGATTGGCTTATGAGATACATATCTACAAAACATTTCACATTTAAATATATGTAAATATAACATTTCCTAAAATTTGGTTTTTGTACAATTTCAAAAAGATTTATTGTTTAAATAATTACAAATTCAATTAAAAATTCATAATGAAGATTAAAAACCACTAATTCAGGTCTGGTCAGAAAGAACATACCAGATGGTAGTAGATTAAAAAAAAAGAACTTTTTATGTATAGGTGTTTATTTCAAAATTTGAAGAACAATTTGATAATTTTGTTATCAAATGAAAGCTAAATGACTGGTGATTTTTGAAGAACACATTTTGACTGATTATTTGAATAATAAAATAAAATAAATTGAGAATGTGTTCCAATGGACACAGATGGTGCCCCTGCTTGCATGCAACATTATAAAGGGACATAACTCAAGAACGATAAAAGTGACGCTACCAAAATTTGTAATTGATCTGAGTTTTATGGTATAAGTATTGTGTATAGGTTTCAAAATGTTTGGTTGGGGCAAACTTAAGTTACAGAAAGGAAACTAAAAATTTTGCATTTTTTTCCATTTATAAAGGGGCAAACTCTAGAACAGTTAGAATGACGCAACCAAAATTCAAACTTGATCTTTATTTTGTGGTAATAAGCATTGTGTGTATAAGTTTCATAATATTTGGTTGAGGCAAACTTATTTTAGAGAACAGAAGCGAAAAATTTGCAATTTTTTCATTTATAAAGGGGCATAACTCTAAAATAGTTAAAGTAACGCTACCAAAATTCAAACTTGATCCAATCTAATTAAAATGAAATCTTCGCACTGTTCAGCGACCAAGTATAAAAAAATTGAGTGAGTGCAGATTTAATCTTAATAAGTTTGAACTTGATCTTTATTTTGTGGAAATAAGCATTGTTATTTGGATGGAGAGTTGTCTCATTGGCACTCACACCAGATCTTCCTATATCTATTGTGTATAAGTTTTATAACATTTTGATGAGGCCAACTAAATTAGAGAACGGAAACTAAAAATTTTGAAACTTTTCCATTTATAAAGGGGCAAAACTCTAGAACGGTTAAAGTGAAGCCGCGGAAATTCAAAGTGTTGATCTGTTTTTTGTGGTAATAAGCATTGTGTATAAGTTTCATAAGATTTGGTTTAGTCAAACTCATGTTAGAGAACAAAACCAATTTTGGGACATACATACAGATGGACAAGGGTAAAACTCAATGCCCTCTCTGCTACATCGGGGGCATAAAAATGAATGAAATTTAAAAAGCAGGGTACATTTTGCTTGTTTTCTCAGATCTGAAGAACCTGTTTAGGTACTTCTTAATTTCCCACAATTAGCATGCTATTATATGCAATTGAAGTGGTATTGCATTGGCATAAATTTGTATTTTTCCCCCCTTCTTTCTTTGTTAAGTTATTACTTATTCCTTCAATTATAAAATTCTGATCTTACCTTGACCTTGAAACTGATAAGTTGCTGTGTTTGTAAATATTTCTTGACAACACTCAGGTATGACCATGGATCATAGCTCAAATTTACTGTAAAAAAATCTCAATACATGATGGCCAAAACTGGCGTATTATTAACAACATAACATTATCTCAAGTTATCTTTATTTATCTATAAATAATATACTAGTATGTAATATGGATAGGCTCATCCCATTTAAAGAGGTTTTAAATGTCTGTTTATAAATGACCATTTCGGCTTTTAGTAAAATAGAGGCATAAGTCACTGTTCAAGACACCAATGTAGAGTGATATGGTATATTTTGTTCACCTGGCCTGGCTTACTTTACAAAAATTGAAATTCCACAAGGAATGTAGATGTCAGAGTGCAAATTTATACATTTAAAGAAGGCTTACCTCTAGTAAAATTATTGAGTCATGCTGATTTTCTAACCAACCTTAGAGATTGCTTTGGCATAAATTTTATGAGCCAAATAAAAAAAAATGCAGGATTGAGAATAACTTACAATGCAAATTTTTAAATAATTCTAAATATTCGCAGTGATATAACTCTTTGAAAAAACATTTCAACATTACTACAAACACTATTACATATGATGTATGTGTGCTGGTCAAGTGGAGTTTTCACCAGTTACAGAAAAAATCTTACTTACTCTTACAGTTTAGTAGTAATATTGCATATTGATAAAGAACTACTCCAAAAAGAACCCAAGTTGTCATCTGACAAGACTTTCTTACAGTTAGTATTTCATTTAAACAATCCAATACATTGTATGACACATTAATTATATATAGAGATAATACTTGACTGACTTTACCTTCCTGTAATAAACACTTCCAGCCTTCTTTGTTGGTATTGTTTTCAGGTGAAGGAGCTACTTCAATATTAATATCAATATCTACATCAGATCTACCACTGACAATGCCACCTTCTAATTTCATATTCAGGACAGGTCCTTTCCACTGATCTGCAGCTGATACATCAGGTCTTATATACTCTCCTACATCAGAATTTGACACATATGACCTTCTTTTGCAATTTTGATTGTCTACTGGTGATATTAATTGCCTCTTCTTTGTGACACCAACTTGTAATTTTTCATTTGTATCTAATTTAGTCCTTGAATTAGTGAAATCTGACATGTCAAAGTCGTCATCAAAGTCTTCCTCCACAAAATTCATGTTTGTGACATCCTCTTGTTGAACTGAAGCTCTTGGTAAGCTTTGTCTTAGTGAACTCATTTGTACATATTTGTCTTGATGAGGAAATTGATTGTTTATGTTTGAATTTAAAGATGTGATATTATTACGATTGACAATTGATACTTTAGTGACTTTTGGAGGATGAGTGTTCACACAGCTGCCATTCTGTGATTGTAGAGGTAAGGTTGTAGCTGTTGAATTACTACAATTCAAACCTACAGCGTCTGTAAAATCATCCATATCATCATCTAAAAAAACATCCAGTGGCAAGTCTTCATCAAACTGAAATATAAAAAATACCAGTACAGTATATTTAAACAATCTGGAATTACAACTGTAAAAAAAGAAGATGTGGTATGATTGCCAATGAAACAACTCTCCACAAGAGACCAAATAACACAGAAATTAACAATTATAGATCACCGTACAGCCTTCAACAATGAGAAAAGCTCATACCCCATAGTCAGCTATAAAGGGCCCCGAAATGACAATGTAAAACAATTCAATCTAGAAAACTAATAGCTTAATTTATGTCAAAATTAAACAAAAAACAAACGACAACCACTGAAATACAGGCTCCTGACTTGGGACAGGCAACTGTGTTGGTTTTTGAGTACAGGCACGAGTAACCTGTACGCAAAAACACAGTTGCGTACATATGGAAAATTTGACAAAAATAAAAATAAGGTAAATCTAGTAAGAATAAAACTTTAAGTAATAGAATAAATTAAAAAGTATTATACAAACATGTTAAGTCACTTTGTAGCTATATTCTGTTCCGAAAACTAGTCTTCTTTTTTCTTTACGGAACCAGCATAATGATTGTGTTGTTGAAAGTATGAAGTGTGTGTTTAGTGATTAACTAGATCTTCTAAGGATGATTGTTGGTATTTCTGGTTGCCATTGGCAAAGTAAAACTCAAAGGAAAGATTATTTGCAAATGTGAATGCACGACACTGCCAACAGATGCCAAGTCATGGAAATAAGTTGAACTATAGAGAATATCTGAATAAATTTTACAAAGCATTTAAAACTCTACATGAGAAAAGCCAAATCTAAGAAAATAACAATAAGTATAGACAAGGGACACATCGATCTTGAATGTTAATGAAAGCCATGTCATTAACACTTCTTATTTCTAGTTTATAAGTATCTTTGAGAAAAATTTCCTAGAAAAGGTGATAAGCTGTCCTAAAATATATCTATAAATCACTGTTTTAGATGGATAATTCAGACCTATAAATCACTGTTCTATATGGATAATTCAGACCTATAAATCACTGTTCTATATGGATAATTCAGACCTATAAATCACTGTTCTAGATGGATAATTCAGACCTATAAATCACTGTTCTATATGGATAATTCAGACCTATAAATCACTGTTCTAGATGGATAATTCAGACCTATAAATCACTGTTCTATATGGATAATTCAGACCTATAAATCACTGTTCTAGATGGATAATTCAGACCTATAAATCACTGTTCTATATGGATAATTCAGACCTATAAATCACTGTTCTAGATGGATAATTCAGACCTATAAATCACTGTTCTATATGGATAATTCAGACCTATAAATCACTGTTCTATATGGATAATTCAGACCTATAAATCACTGTTCTAGATGGATAATTCAGACCTATAAATCACTGTTCTATATGGATAATTCAGACCTAAATGTTGTATTCTAATGAATTATGAGGATGGTAAAGGGTTAGTTTCGTGCAACATGTTTTGCCAATTATATATAACGTGCAGCCATGAAAAAGGTTTGTTCTTCACTGTGTTTCGTGAAATAGGTAAAAAGATCAACGTGCAAGAAATTTTTAATTGTTCGTTCATCATGAAATGGCAATTTCATTTCGAGTTCTTCTGTGTAGATATTCCCCTTTACGCCCCTCAGCTGATTAATCGTCTTACCTCATCAATGACAGACATTTCTTCCTGTTTTAATGTTTCTGAAAAATATAAATTAATGGTATTTTTTATTTAAAGAATTTTGCCTCTGGAATTCATAATAATTACATTTTTATATTGAATTCATATTTGCACCTTACTTTGGACTTTGATCAAAATCAAAAATTAAAAAAACTCAAAAATTATGAAGATAAGTTGTTTTGTCAGTCACAAGCACATAAAACTTAACAGTGTATTCCTCTTAGACAATTTTTAAGTTTTCTGTGAAGCACATGTTCCTCCTACAAAACTATGACTATTTGAAGTGTTCATTGGATTTGTCACCTTTACAGGCTGTTGTTACCTGTTGAGGATTATCTTGGTTTAAATCAACTGGCAGACAAAGAGGATATATAAAATCACAGCAACAAATTTATTTATGGATTGTTGAGTTGCTCTATGTTTAGCCTCAAGTTGCTTTCATTTTTCAGTAACCAATTGGTGTTTGATTTACACCGCATCAGCAAAAAAAACCTTAATCCCATGGTGACAGTCACAAATTAAATAAATAATAGGTAACAATATTTACCAGAATTGGTTTTCTTTTGGCTTATTGATACTGCACCCCTAGTTCCATATTTATTATCTCTAGTAATCACAGGCTTATTATCAGACTTTGTATTAACTGTAGGTCCTCCTTCAAATTCCTGTCTGTATTGTTTACCAGCATTGGAAATATTGTTTTCTCTGAAATATATTTATTACAAGAATGTGTCCATAATACACGGATTCCCAACTGCATGGCATTATCATTTTCTATGTTTAGTGGACTGTGAAAATGGGGTAAAAACTCTAATTTGGCATTAAAGTTAGAAAGATCACATCATAGGGAACATGTCGATAAAACTTAAAATTTAAAAAAAACCTAAGGATTTTCTTATCCCAGGAATAGATAACCTTACCTTTTTAGCCGTATTTGGCACAACTTTTTGGGAATTTTGGGTCCTCAATGCTCTTAAACTTTATACTCATTAGGCTTTATAACTAGTTTGATCTGAGCGTCACTGATGAGTCTTATGTAGACGAAATGGTGTCTGGCGTATTAAATTATAGTCCTGTTACCTTTGATAACTATTAAGGCAAATCTGAAAGAATGTTTGTACAATTATGCACATATTAACTTACAAAGTCAATTGAAGGATGTTTTTATGTGTGTTAGATTCCATTAAAGTATCAACTTCCCCTCCTAAAACAGATACATTTTCTTCTTTCAACATCAATAGTCCATGACGACATAGTATTTTTCCTGTTACAAGAATCTGAAAAAATATACATATAGATAATAATAAATATTTTTCTTAAAATATTTCCTTATTATCCCAAGACTACTGCATATTAGAACCAGGCTGATGAGCCATAAGTTCTGGTACCAGAACAAGGGATGATAATGGGACTGATATCAGAATTGCTGTGCCACTTCTTTATCATATACAATGTAATTACAATGCAAATTTTTTTTATAATAAAATTGAGAATGGAAAACCATTTGTTTTGCAATTGTTTAAAACATTTTATTAAATAATATATGTGGAGAGGAAAGCTTTGTGTAGGCTTAATCTGTTTCTCACTCCAATAAGATTTAGTTGAATAAAATATTGTTTATATGAAATTTTCTAACTGAATATGTATAAAAAGTGTAAAACACCTAAAAAATTAAACTAGAGGAGTAAAAAGAGCTTGTGTCACTCACCTAGTTCTATATAAAATTGAGAATGGAAACATGTCAAATAGACAACAACCCTACCAAAGAGCAGAAACAACCCAAGGCCAACCAGCAAGAAAATCAAGCTCTCAGAGTCAGGCTTCAGCTGGCTCAGTAACAACTAGAGGCTCTCAAGAGCCTGTGTCGCGCACATGATTCGTTTTGAAAACCATGTAAAAATAGATTAAAATCATAACTGAGACCCTTAAATAATGATTGAGCCCAAATTTGGTTTAATATTGGCCCTGTAAAATAATAAAAAATCCTTGTGGCCATCTTGAACAGTAAATTGGCAACAAAGTAGCAACACTTAATCAGCACCTCATAAGGAACATTTATGCCATGTTTGGTTTCATTTGATTCAGTGTTCCTCTTGAAGAAGCATTTGCACGTATTTCCTATAGGGTCTCATGTTATTCTATGTCCAAAGCTGACGACCATCTTGAATGATGGTTGGGCTACAAAGTAACAACACTTTTTCAGCAGCAATACTAGGTCAGTGACCTTATTAGGAATATTAATCATGCCATGTTTTATCTTATTCCATTTAGTGGTTCTCTATAAGACAACACTTCTATGTATTTCCCATAGGGTCCTATGTTAAACTAAGTCCCTCTCTGGTGGCCATCTTGAATAATCGGTTTCAATGTAACAACAATTGGTCATGCACCTCATAAGGAATATTCATGTTGTATCTTTTTTTTTTAAATTATACTTAGGTAGCTCCGACCACTTATTCAAGGATTCAAACCATTGATTTGGACCTGGTCAGAAAAAAGTACATGCAAGAAAATACTACAAATTTGTAGAACCATTGTGAAAAGTTCCTTTTGAAAATTAATTAAAAATTCGAATAGGAGGGCATATAGGATAGAAATATTCAGTTACTAGGAATTCGATGAGGGATGCTTATGAAAATGCATTGCACAGTACTGTGGATGCATTATTATTCGTTGGATACCAATTTTTCCTGGGTTTCGTGGAAACAGGTGAACCATGAATTTTAATGTTCAACAAATAACATATTTCAAATAGGATTTGTATACAAGAGACTGACAAAACCACGAAATCAAATATCCAGGAATATGCAAGTTTTCAGCAATCCACGAAAAAATTGATACCAACGAAAATAAATGAATTCACAGTATTTGGGCCTGGTCAGAACAAAGAACTACAAATTTGTAAAACCATTGTTAAAAGTTCCTTTTAAAAATAAATAATAAATAGGAGGGTATATAGAATAGAAATATTCAGTAACAAGGAATTTGATGAGGGATGCTTATGAAGATGAATTGCACAGTACTGTGGATTCATTAATCATTATTCGTTGAATACAAATATTTGTGGATTTCGTGGATAAAGATTAACCACAAAAATTAAATGATCAGCGAATGACTAAATTTCTATAGGACTGTATGGAGATTTCGGCAAAGCAAACAAATCAACTTTCCACGAACATGTAAGTTTTGTTAAATCCATAAAAATTGGTACCCACTCAAATAAATGAATCCACAGTATCTAAAGTTGCTTTAATACTTGAAGTTTTAAACTTAATTTCAGGAAGATCTGATTTGTTGTTCCGAAAAATGCAACTAACATTTCATACGATGGAAGGATGGACAGACGGAGGTAAACCAGTATATCCCCTCTTAAAAATTTGCCCATTGACCCCCATTTTTCTTTTTATAAATCTTTTACATGTATAATTATAAGCCATCTGATAGAGTCTTATAAAATCCTTGTTATTTTTTAATAGGTTTTGGGCACTTAAACTTGTGAATGATAAAGCTATGAAAAATCAAGAGAGAACATTTCCCCCCCAAAAATTTCAATGGCTTATATCTCGAAAACAAGCACATTGACCTATATATTTTTTTGCTCTTTTGGACCCTTTACTAATCCCCTATCAATATATACTAGTGTTATGAAAAGCTTGTTATTTTGAAACTGAGTAGCGAACCTCCTTCGGTATAAAATAAAAATTGTCCTCTCAAATCATCTATGCAATATTTGTTTGAGGTCTGTTTTATTAATTGTTTTACAAAGATTTACAGTTGTGGTAATGATTTAGAAGAAAGGCATACAGAAGAAGAAATTCTTTTTAGGTAAAACAAACAAGCTATAGTCTGTTTCCTATTTGTATTGATTTCCATTTCAAAATCTAGGGTGGGATCGAATGTCGACAAAGTATGAAGAGAATAGTCATTTTTGTAATATTTACTGTTTTTAGCAGGAAAAGCATATATATATCTTGAACTTGGAGATACATTTTGATTTTTAACCATAATGATCGTGACTCAGTTGCTATTCTAGCAAAAAGCTGATTTGGTGAAAATTGGCCAAAAAGGGTCCCTAACCAAACACCAACAATTTAATTAAATTGCAAAGTAGAAAAATGCAGGAACAATTATCACTGAGTTTAGTCCACAAACCTTACAACCAGGGTGTAGGTTATTATTCAGGCATCGTATAGGTTCATACTCCATTCCTTGTACATCACACATACCATCTGTCAACTTTAACATTAGCATTCTCTTAGCTTTTGGTTCCCACTAAGAGAAAAAGACAATACACAAACTGTCAATTCAGAAATTATTGCATGGTTTTTATTATTGTGAAAAATGCGACAGAGTTGTAAACACATAATTTCAACTTGCATTTTGAAATTTTTTATATGAATTTAACAGCATTTTTCTCAAAATCTTAAAATTAAAATCGCATTTAAGTCTTAAATGAAATAAATCATTAATGCACACAATAATAAATCATTAATGCATACAACAATTTCTGAATTTACAGTACACTAATGGAATTATAACATTAATTTGTATACAAATTCAAATCCTTCAAAAAAAAAAGTTGAAAGGGGTTACGCTTAACAATAAGTCTGAGATTACTACTGCCAGTGTTAAAGTGTAATATTAACCCATTTATCAGTAAACTTAGTTACATTTAACAAGTAGTTACAGTCTGGGGTATAAAAGTTTGTTACCGTCAAACCTTCATAGAATTTTATCATCATCTTAAGAAAAAGTTTGAATGTTGTTTTTTTTAAATTCTAATTATAAAAAAGAAGATGTGGTATTGCCAATGAGACATCTCTCCACAAGAGACCATTTAATGACACATAAATTAAAAACTTTTAATAAATAATCCCCCCCCCCCCAAATCAAATGAGCACAGAAATGCAATATCTGTTGAAACTAAAAACAAGAGGCTTCATGATAATTTCAAAATTAAAAACTAGTCAAATCAAAGTTCATGTAATCACTGAAGGGTAAGTAATTGCTTTCATTTTTCAATGGGAAGTAAAATTAAACAATGTATTGTAAAAAAATTGGTTGCAGCTGATTCAACTACAATTATCTATGGACAAAGATAGATAACTCCAATTTTACAGAATACTTTAACAATGCCAATGTTGAAACTTGCAGATATTTTAATATTGATAGCTATAGAACTGAAAGACATTGTAATCTCTGTAATGCTAATGAACTTGGTGATGAGTTTCATTACTCATTTAAATGAACCTTTTTCAACAATGTAAGAGCTAAATTTTTACCTTTAAATATATGTAAATATATATTAAATATATATAATAACCCAAATGTTTTAAAATCTAAAGAACTGATGAATAGATCAGATTTATTTACACTTACTGGAATAGCAAAATTTTGCAAAAGTGTTATTGAAAACTTTTAGTACATGTGCTTAATCATGTTACTATAATTTGTACATATCAGTATTAATTATATGTACTATTATTGCACCTTTGTTTACCATTTTGTTCTAATGTAAATATGTTCACCCTTTTATTGTTTGTTAAAAAATGTTGTACTTACATACCCCATGTGGGGGCTTCAGTGAAATAAAATGTCTTATGTCTTTCATGTCTTATGGCATTATTGATTTTTTTATAACAGATCTTCTATTCCTCCACCTTGCATATTGTGTAATTTTCTTGACAAGTATCAGATCAGTTTGTAACTTGTATAATAATTTTCAAAATATAACTCAATTAACACATTTTAAATAACTTTTCTTCTATTTTTAGACATGACAGCTGATTGAAGATTGAAAGGAATAAAAAAAAACCACATGCATCATTTTCTAAATAATTCAAAAATGGAGTCTTAATTTTTTTTTTTTGCCATGGGTTTGTTTTGGAAATAGAAAGCAAATTCCAATGTTAGATTGGACTTTAAAATAAATAAAATCTACAAAAATATATTCAAAGGTTTAAGGAAGATGCGTATAGACAACAAATGTATTTATCAATTTACTAGGGAACACATGTATGTGTTTACTTTAAGCATGTGTGTTCAAATCATGTTTGATTTGATTGGACAAACAGGTAATATCAATCATGATAAATAAATGATAGAATTTAAGCGCTAAATTATAGTATTTTAGTATAGAATTGTCATTCAAGGTTCGCCTATCTGACAGTACAGTTTTGTTTTTTACCCACCCACCGACCCTTTTAAGACTTCATAGTAATGTACATAGTATGTTATGTAGTAAATAGTTTATATGATACCTGTATGTATAACTGTAATGATTTTTTTCTTCAGCTTATAGAATATTTTTCTATTGTAGATTGTGTTTATATGTAAAAGTAAGCATATTAAGAGTAGTGTTACTCACAGGTTAGTAAGCATAATTAAGAGTTGAGTAGTGTTACTCACAGGTCTGTGTGTATCAGCTGACACATCTACATTTGTATTACCTGTCCCTGTAACTCTCTGCAGCTGACTATAACAAGACTGACTGATGTCAACCATAGAATCAATCTACAAAACAATTTTTTTTTTACTGAAACTAAACTAACTTACACATCATTTACTCTAGATATATTTATTTCTATGGATTGAGAAAAAGACAATTTTAACAAAAATTTTAATTTGAAGTAAGTGACCTTGACCTATTATCTAATAATAGATAAGCTTCTTCCTGCTATGAATACAATGTAACCTGCCTAACCCAATATCCTGCTTTAACCGACTCATTTTCATGGTCCCAAAATATACCTATCTTTGCAGAAAAAACCTGAGTATTCCGACACCCTAATTAATCCGACCTTTTTTTCTGGTCCCCCAGTATGTTGGATAAGACAAGTCCCACTGTATCATTCATCTGTATGATCTGTATCAGTTTTAGTCCAATCAAGCAAGGCAAATTCAAGTTAACACCCAGAAAGTAATTTTTCATTTTTCCCTATCTTTTGCCAAAGTATTCTTGACTTATGACCAATTGACCCCAAAGTATATATCGGCTTCTTTTTCTACTCTGTACACCAGTTTCAATCCAATCATGCAAGTAAAACTGGCAACAATTTTTCAAAAAACTAATCCATTTTTTTTTCAACTGCAACCTTGACCTTTGACCACTAACATGATTAAAGGGATTATTTCCCATTCTTCATGTTTCTAAATTTAAAGCTTTGACAAATATTTTTTTTTCTGACAATGTACATTTATCAGTGGCGGATCCAGAACTTTTCCTAAGGGGGGGGGGGGGCCTGCTGACTGACATAAGGGGGGGCCCCCGCTCCAGTCATGCTTCAATGATTCCCTATATAATCAACCAAATTTTTCCCACGAAAGGGGGGGCCTGGGCCCCCCAGGGCCTCCCCTGGATCCGCCTATGTTTATTGTTTTGTTTTTAGTTTTAGCCAAGATGTGGTATCTTTCATTACACTTTTGATCTTTGATACCTCCTTAGTGTATTTTCAATCTTGTTGTTCAAATGATGAAAGTAACTTTAAACTACAGTAAAAATGCTCCAATGACTGCCATCTTGGTGAATCTCCAAGTTTACAAATATGCAGTTTGAATTGAAAAATCTTTTTTAACAGTAAGTTATTGAGAAAAGAGTCCCAGTTAATAGTGATTTATGATCACTTTAGAAATGAAACATTTCCTTGGAGTCAATTCTCTCATTATGCTATTTAAATTTTTCCCTGTTCACCTGCCTGATGACTCACACAAAAGCTTCCGAAATGTCAAAAGTATTTATTTTTTTTAATATAGGGTTTCCATATAATTTTCTTTAAATGAACTTTATCATATACTTAATAGAAAAATAAAATAATTCTAGAGGCTCTAAAGAGCCTGTGTCGCTCACCTTGGATGATTGTGGACATGTTTGGTTAAATTTTCTCAGTAATTTCAGAGGAGAAGATTTTTGTAAGATTACAAAAATTTACTAAAAAATGTTAAAAATTGACTATAAAGGGCAATAACTCATTAAGGGGTCAACTGACCATTTTGGTCATGTTGACTTATTTGTAGATCTTACTTTGCTGTACATCATTGCTGTTTACAGTTTAATCTATCTAATAGTATTCAAGATAATAACCAACCAGATGCTCCGAGGGCGCAGCTTTATACAACCGCAGTGGTCAAACCCTGAAAAGTTGGGACAAGTATGGACACAACATTCAAGCTTGATAAAGCTCTAAATTTGGATTGTGATTCTGTAGTTGACACATCATAGGTTTCTGACACAGAATGAATGTGGTCTAATGAACTTAATTTTTTTTTTGTTGAGCATTACACTATGCTGTTGAATATCAGTCCCCTCAAAAAAAATATTTGTAGAAAAATTCTTTGTAATATCTGAAATCTGAAATGAGAAAAATTTTGCACCCCTACCCTCCACCCCCCTCCCAAAATTTTTTCACCTCCCCCATTTCCTTATTAAAAAAAATAATCTCAATTCAAATTTCTAATGGAGTTGGCAACAATAACTACTCATTTAAACACATCATAAAATATTAAAATATAAAATGACATACAGTCATGGTTAAAGTTTATACCTATCCCATCGAATTGGAGATAAAGGATACTACAGATACAGTTAAGTCGGCTTCATATCTTGACTTACATCTAGAAATTGACAATGAGGGTCGGTTGAAAACAAAACTTTACGACAAAAGAGATGATTTCAGCTTTCCAATTGTGAACTTTCCATTTCTAAGTAGCAACATTCCAGCAGCACCTGCATACAGGGTATATGTCTCCCAATTGATACGATATTCCCGTGCTTGCATTTCCTATCATGATTTTCTTGATAGAGGGTTACTGCTCACAAGGAAGCTATTAAACCAAGAGTTCCAAATGGTGAAGTTGAAATCATCCCTTCGTAAATTTTACGGACGCCATCACGAGTTGGTTGACCGTTATGGAATAACCCTTTCACAAATGATATCGGATATTTTCCTTACGTCGTAACTACAATCCCCTTCCCTTTCATGAATGTGACCTACCGAATTAGACTATTTACCGGATTTGTAATCACATAAGCAACACGACGGGTGCCACATGTGGAGCAGGATCTGCTTACCCTTCCGGAGCACCTGAGATCACCCCTAGTTTTTGGTGGGGTTCGTGTTGTTTATTCTTTAGTTTTCTATGTTGTGTCATGTGTACTATTGTTTTTCTGTTTGTTTTTTTCATTTTTAGCCATGGCGTTGTCAGTTTGTTTTAGATTTATGAGTTTGACTGTCCCTTTGGTATCTTTCGTCCCTCTTTTATATTAATAAACAGTAACTTCTAAAAATAAATTAACAGCTACACATCTCAAGACAATCATCATTTCTTAATAAATAATTTTCAAACAGTTTTAGGGAGGTAATCAAGTAATCAAACATATATATAACAGTGTTCTTTAAATTTTAATTATATTACCTCCCCTTTACTGCTTTTAAATTTTTTAAATTGTCCTTTCACCAGAAAAAAAATTGTTTTCCCCCTTTTTTGTCCCTAATTGCTTGATGATTTGAAACATAACCCTCCCCCATAACCATCCCTTTGAAGTATGGAAACTTTTGGTATAATTTCAGAGAGATTTATACACTTAAACACAAGTTATTGACTGACAACTAAAAAAAAATGCTTATTTAGGCCCTTTTTTTGGCCCCAAATTCCTACACATTTGGGACCATAACCCCCAAAATCAATCTAAACCTTCTACCTGTGATATTTAACATTGTGGTACAATTTCAGAGCAATTGAAATGCTTATACACAAGTTGATATCCTGAAAGTAGAAAAATGCTTGTTTTGGACCCCTTAATTCCAAAAAGTAGGAACCATCATCTCCCAAATCAATCCCAATCTTCCTTTTGAGGTATTGAACCTTTTTATAAAATTTCATAGAGATCCATTCACTTAAACTACAGTTATTGTCCGGACACCAAATGTGTCTTTGGACGACGACGCAGACGACATCATACCATTATACGAGCGCAAATTTTGTTTGTGGTCGTATAAAAACAACAAAATTTCATTTAAATTACCAATTCTGGGGCAGCAACCTAACAAAGGGTTGTCCGATTCATCTGAAAATTTCAGGGCAGATAGATCTTGACCTGATGAACAATTTAATCTCATGTCCGATTTGCTGTAAATGCTTTGGTTTATAGAGTTATAAGCCAAAATCTACATTTTTACCCTATGTTCTATTTTTAGCCATGGTGGCCATCTTGGTTGGTTGGCCAGACACATTTTTAAAACTAGATACCTAATAATGATTATGGCCATGTTTGGTCAAATTTGGCCAGGTAGATATATAGTTTCAGAGGAGAAGATTTTTGTAAAAGTTTACAGATGACGGAAGACGGACGCCAAGTGATGAGAAAAGCTCTCTTGACCTTTTAGGTCAGGTGAGCTAAAAATGGCATTTTTGCACCAAAGGAAGATAATTTGGAGCTTTTTCAAAGATATATACATTTCAAAAGTCATCTAGTGCCAATTGAATTGATTTTTTTTATTGATTTTTGTACCATATGATGGAATGAAGTAACAACTAATAAAGTAATAAATAAAATTTGTAATGAAAAAAAGAATGGTTAAATTTTTGCTGAAATTGTGAGTGAGTACCCTCGAGTCTCAATGTTAACGGGGTCTATAATTCTGTTTGAAAGCACCAGACTCTGTGCCCAAATTATATTTTTATGACTGAAGATATTTTAAGAATTTGTTTACCTGTAAAGCAAACTTTCCATTAAGCTGAAACTTGTCAGAATTGTTGATCTGTTCTGGCAGGCATTGTGTTCCTAGTTCATGTAAGTCTGATAACAACCATTGTTCAAATACCAACTTATTAACCTGTTGTTGTGATGGTGTACTTCCCTGTCAAGACAATGTCATATCATTACAGCTAATTTCATACTGCATGTAGAGCAAGACCTTGGTTAGCTTGCTTGCTTTGTTTGTATATTGCACAATAGTAATTTGAACAACTTCCAATCAAATTTAAATATAATATATACTATGACTATAAATACTGTTTCAAGATGTCAATCTTAATTACAAAGCCTTGGTAAACGTTTATACAAACAAAGCAAGCAAGCCAACCAAAGTTTTATTCTACAAGCATTAGTAAATTAGCTTTAACAGCATATTATAAATCAACTTTGTAAATAAAGAAAGGCTAAATTATACTGAAGTATCCAAGCATGTGATTTGTGATTTATACTAAATTATTCAGTGTCTGTAAGATACACAATAATAGCCCTGCATGTAATATCATATGAGAGAAAGTTATTATTCATTTTACTCTTGACTAAAATATAAAATTTACATATAAATATCAATTAATTCCAGGAACCTACAGGTCTACTTTGTTTTAATTTGAATATAGTTATTTATAGTGAATGTTGAATTTTATAGGTCAGAACCTACATGTCTACTTTGTTTTAATTTGAATATAGTTATTTATAATGAATGTTGAATTTTATAGGTCAGAACCTACATGTCTACTTTGTTTTAATTTGAATATAGTTATTTATACTGAATGTTGAAATTTATAAGTCAGTACCACTGCCTGTTTTAAAATATTAAAAATATGGATATATTCATGTTGTTTGTATCCATAGGAAGAAATAAGGCATTACCTTTATGACGTGAAGTGAAGAAAACAGAGAATGTTTGACTTTAATTGAATGATCTTAACAACAAAATATTTTCAATTTTGACATAAAATATGAAATCTAGATCACTTTCAATTGAATAAAAATATATTGTGTACCTGACTTTAATTGTATATATATATTCAATTAACAGTGAAATCTGAGTTCAAACTGTAATTAACCTGTTTACTAAATTTCAATTTGATAAGACCATATATTTACATTAACTACATGATTGAGCAAAAATTTTACTTTACATTCGAAGTTTAAAGAAATAAGAATTCATGATAGATATAGAAAGATGTGGTATGAGTGCCAATGAGGCAACTCTCCATCCAAATAACAATTTATAAAAGTAAAGCATTATAAAACCCTAATTCATATATTTTAAAATATAAAATATAAAATTAAGGACATGCATTATGCATGTTATGCTTGCCCATGAGACAACAAGCATCGAGAGACCATATGATGTAAATGAAGGACAATGCATGACCTTCAAAAATAAGCAAAATCTGTGCAGTATAGTGATAAAAGGACAATAACTCCAATAAGGGTTCCTAAAACTAATTCTTCCTACTGTCTTACTTGTAGATCTTGTCATGGTGATCATTTTCATTTTTAAGTTTCTGTCTACATGTATCTATCATAGTTTTTAAGATAAAAAGACAAAATTGAAGAAGAAAAATTGGTAAAAATCGTTATAAACATGATCAAGGGATATCACTCTAATAAGAAGTTTACTGACGTTTTCAAGTTTGAAAACTTTTGTGTAGATCTTATCTTTCTGATCATTTTTGAAATATAAAGTTTCTCTGTAACAATTTTACTGAAATAGTAAAATTATAAATAGTAATAAAGTAAAATTTCAATTTATTTGTCATTTAAGGGCAAGAAATTCTTTAAGAGGTCACCTGCCAGTTATGACATACCTATATATGGACAATTGCTAGAACTCAACATTCTGAACATTTCTGCTACTGTCAGATTTTCAATATTTATCATGTTTATAATGATTTTCAAAATATTAAAAAGACAACACTTGCATTATTATCCTACATTCTATTTTTAGTCATGTTGGCCATCTTGGTAGGCAGACAGGGACATTGGACACATTTTTTAAAGCTAGATACCTTTGCCAAATTCATTTAAATTTGGTGTCAGTATTTTCAGAGAAGATTTTTGTAAAAGTTAACAGATGACAACAGTGGACTGACACCAAGTGATAAGAAAAGCTCACTTGGCACTTTCGGCCAGGTGAGCTAAACAGCTGTTGGAACTTGACAGCTGAAAGAGTCTTAAATAAAATAGACTAGAAGTAGACATGAGTAAAAAGGGCAACTAGGCCAAACAAAATAGATATTTTAAGATCTAGATGATCATTGAAAGATTTTAATAAACAGCTTCACCATGAGCTATGAAAGAATTTTCGAGTTACATGTATTGACCGAAAACTGGAAAATCACCCTTTTTTTAATGAATAAACCCCAAAAAAGTACACAGATGCCCTACTCGCACTATCATTTTCCATGTTTTGTGGACAGTGCAATTGGGGTTAAAACTCTAATATGGCATTACTGTTAAAATTTGAAAGATCATATCATTATAAGGAACATGCATACTAAGTTTCAAGTTGATTGGACTTCAATTTCATCAAAAACTACCTTAACCAAAAACTTTAACCTGAAGTGGGACCGACGAACGAACTGATGGATGGATGGACCCACAGACCAGAAAACACAATGTCCCTCTACTATTGTGAGTGGGGCATAAAAACGAAAGAGAGCTCATGTCAATTGATCAAGCAAATTGGTTGAAGCTTTTTTGAGTTAATGTCGGACATGTTGTTGACAGACTGACAGACAACGGTATACCATAATACATCCCGTAAACAGAAGTATAAAAAAACAGAATACCTGATTCTCTTCTCCAATCCATTCCACACAAGCTTCCAACCAATCATTTGGAGCATTGATAAACTTTGACTTCAGCCATGTTGCTGCAGCTGATATGCAATTGTTCATTGGTTCACATCTAATAACACATGAATAATAAAATTACATTAATTAACTGCTTTTCATTAAAAATTTATTCATTTTTATTAGTTGTTAATAGTGGCTTTGTATTACAAAATGTAGCTGTAAGTTATAGCGAGTACTCTCAGATCTGTACTTAGTGTCTTTTTATTGTGGGGATTTACAAGTACAATGTACCCAGCCACGTCCACTCTATGTTTTTGTTAGAGATGTATTTTTATTTGTATCCTTTTAATGAGTTAAGCCTTTTTCAACGGATTTTTATAGTTCGTTCTTAATCTTATGTTGTACTGTTACACAACTGTCCCAGGTTAGGGGGAGGGTTGGTATATATCAGGGGTTGAATTTAAGCATTTTTTGTGTACTGGCCAGCCGGACCAGTGGACTGAAAAAAAACTGGTCCAGCTCCAAAACTACTGGTCCTGTAAAAATGACATTCATTTGACAAACACTAATGCAAATCTAACTTAAAATTTGAAGATCCTCTTACTAGTAATACAAATATATATTGCTTATTTAAGTCTGTCTCTGCAAATTTTTCACATGTTATACAATTCATTACATTGCGATCAATTATATAATTTAACCATTCAAGCTGTCTTTTTTCAGTGATTTTAGCTATTTCAAAAAATTTCCATATTTTGTGTTGTTGTGAAGGACACTCACCCCTGATATTAATTAACTTGATCATTGTAATACTTCGTACCCACAGTACTGTGTAATTGATTAAGTAGGGTTGTAATGGGGGTACTTCATGACAAATAACGGTAAAAATTCTTGCCAAATGATGTTTACGTTAATTTTTGATGTATGCATGACGATAAAATGTAAAATTTCTTATAGACGTTAAAAACATTGACTGACTTTTACAAATCACAATAAGGATATTTTGACAAATTACTATAAAATTTTAACCAATTTGATGCTAACAGTAGCCGAAATGACTGTTTGACGCCTAACGTTAAAGGGCATTACCACCGTCATCTAGCAGGTAAATTTGTGTATAGACTTTCCTAAATCATGATGCAATCACTGAATCAGTTACTTTTACTGGTTAAAGGGCATTACCACCCTCATGTAGCAGGTAAATTTTTGTATAGACTTTTCTAAATCATGATACAATCAGTTACTTTTACTGAGAAATTTCTACTGGGCTGCCGGACCACCAGCTGACAGAATCTACGGGTCCAATGCAAATTCTACTTGTCTTGGACGGTCCGATTAGTGCTAATTTTGACCCCCCCCCACTAACATGTTTAACCTTGTCACATTCTGAATGTAAATGTACATGTCTGTACCAAGTCAGGAGCCTGTAAATTATGCAGTGCCAGTGGAAAAACTGGTTGTCGTTTATTGATGTGTTACATATATTTGTTTTATATTCATTTTTTTGTACATAAATGAGGCCGTTTGTTTACTCCTATGTATCGTTTTGCATTTGTCATTTCGAGGTCTTTTAAAGCCGACTATGAGGAAATTTTATGGGTTTTGCCAGAGACATATATATACAGTGTATATATGTCTCTGGTTTTGCTCATCGTTGAACGCTGACCGCTGTATCGTTGAACTATAGTTGTTAATTTCTGTGTCATTTGGTCTCTTGTGGAGCGTTGATTAAAATGAGGATTCTTGTAAAAGGTCTACACAATCGATGGAAGAATACTGTTCTTATGTCAATTTTCATTCACCTGCAAAGTTATAAATAAATAAATTGTGGCGCTTTCTTGTCGTCTGAAATCACATTTGAGAAAGGGAGAGGAACGACAAATTAGTATACTTGTAACCTATTCCATATATCTTCCTCCAATAAAGGAGCACCTCAATCAGTATTCCACCACCAGATTAAAACTATATGTATATCTTAATGTTTAAAATATAAAATTCACGTAGGTAGTCATCTATCATCTAAAAAAAATAATATCAATAGTGTTGTGTATAGACATATGTACCGTGTCGGCGTAAAATATGAACTAGTTCGGTGGCAATATCATGAAATTTAAATTTTTAATAGAGGCTCGTAGAGACAGAGACGTAAAAGTCTCTGGTAGAGACGATTTCAATTGATTTCGTACTATAATATATTAGTACCAATTAAACACCCCGGCAGTTCCAGCTCCGATCCGCTTAGGGAGCTACCATTTGATTTTTATGGGGGGGGGGGGGGGGGGGGGTGGGGGGGGGGGGGGGGGGGGCTAGGATGAAAAATTTTGTCCTGCATTTTTTTTAGCTGTAATCTCTGTCCTGCCTTTTTATTTTTCACTCTATTCGGTCCTGCCTTTTTTTTTTTTAGTTTATCCCGACTTTTTTTTACCTAAATTGTCGTCCTGACTTTTTTTTTTGGCAATTCTCTCATCCTGCCTTTTTCTTTTACTCAAAACTCCTGTCCTGCCTATTTTTTTCAAATTTCATCCTAGCCCCCCCCATAAAAATCAAATGGTAGCTCCCTTACATGACAGGATAACTCAAATATGATAATCATAAACACAATTATCATATACTTTTAATGGACCCTACATAGAAAATTAGGTATCAAATAAAGTACAACAAAACGCCTAATTAAAGCACCTCAAGATATTTATAATATCAAGTTACATAAGAAAAAAATTGAAGTGTTCTGTTCTGTTCTGTTTTGTTTTGTTTTGTTTTGTTTTGTTTTGTTTTGTTTTGTTTTGTTTTGTTTTGTTCTGTTTTGTTCTGTTCTGTTCTGTTCTGTTCTGTTCTGTTCTGTTCCGTTCCGTTCCGTTCCGTTCCGTTCCGTTCTGTTCTGTTCTGTTCTGTATACACATAAACAATCTTCTCCTTACCCCAGAAAAAAATACGAAAACAACTGCAAATGATTGTCCCGTGGAAATAAGGTTATAAAATACTTTTTAAAGTAGTGTCTTCCATGACTCGCCTGCCACTTAAATTTTTTTTTAAATTATCTATGTACCTTAACTTGGGCTCACTTTCAGGTATAGAGATGTGATTTTTTCTGAGACAAGTGCTTGTGACCATCCACAAGAAATTGCTGTCACCCGATGTTCAGTACTTCAGTGATTAAGTTTGTTCTTTCTGATGGTGCATGTACGCTACTCCAAAGGTCACTGTCCAATGTAAGAGGATTGCTGAGCGCTCACAAATTTGTTTGAACCCCACCACATTATTTATGTGTCTGTAGCAAGACAGGATGTGGAAATTTCGTAGTGGTTGGTTTCTGTCTATTAGGCAGCAACCATTGGGGGGGGGGAGGGGGGGCTATGGTATTTTTTTCTGTACAAACTTTTTTTTTAACCTGCGGCGAAGTCGGAAAACAATTTTTTTCTTTCAATTTTAGCATTACATATAGTGGCAGCTGAGGGTGAAACAAACAATTTTTTTTTTCTCAGAATCAAAAACAAATTATTTTTTCTCCAAAAACTGGAAACAAACTTTTTTTTCCAAAAAAAAACCATAGCCCCCCCCCCCCCAGAAAATCAAATGGTTGCTGCCTTATATTTGTTTTATATGTTGTGTTAACCATTAATAATTAAGGCTGTCGGTTTTCTCTTTCCTGAGGTGTTCCACGTTTTGTCATGTCGAGATTTAAAAAAAAAAAAATTATAAAGTATATGGGGTTTCTTCGTAGTTAAAGGATGGGCCTCGATGACCGCGAGTAGCCTATCAACGTTGAGGTTGGGACTTCGAATCCCTCACGTCACAGTAACAGGTGCTCCAATCTTAATTGATTCTGAATGGTTTTATAGTAGTAATTTTTGGGGCCATTTATAACTTGCTGTTTGGTGTGAGCCTAGGCTCCGTGTTGAAGACCGTACATTGACCTATAATGGTTTACTTTTATAAATTGTGACTTGGATGGAGAGTTGTCTCATTGGCACTCATACCACATCTTCCTACATCTATCTAAAATTGTCCGTTTTCCTTCTCTCAGGTGACTCCCTGGCTCACTCCACCAATAAAAACATACCGCCACGAAAAACACAACAGCGTTCAATCTAAATAACAAAGTTACGGAACTCCGTGGAAAATTCACAACGGCAGGTCACCAACAAAATGGTAAACTTCATAAAATGAATGGATAACAACTGTCATAATTCTGACTTGGTACATGCATTTTCTTATGTAGAATGTGGTGGCATAAACCTGGTATTATAGCTAGCTAATTATATAAACCTCTCACTTGTATGACAGTCGCATAAAATTCCATTATATTGACAACTATGCGTGAACAAAACAGATATACATAATAGCTAGAAATGTCCCAAAAAAGGTGCATAAGTAGTATAGTGCGAGCAGTATGAGCCCCAAACCTCGGACACGGGACGCGAGCTGCGCGCATGCGCTGACGCTATATTTGGGCCTTAGCGTGGACGCCGTAGTTGACTCTGAAATCTAAGGGTATGACTCACAGGCCGACGCCATATTTGGGCCTTCGCGCGGACGCGAGCGCTATAGTTGGACCTGCGCGCGGACGCAAACACTATATTTGGGCCTTCACGCGGACATCGGGACACCCACTCCATATTTGGACCTGAAATCGGGACGCGAGACGTTATAGTTAGACCTGCGCGCGTACACTCACGCTATATTTGGGCCTCAGCACGGACATCAGAGTTGGACTCGACATGGGGATGCATACCTAAGGATATGACTCACACGAACACCTTATTTGGGTGCAGAGGCTATAGTTGGGCTTAGGCGAGGGCGCTATACCTAAATATTGGACCAAGCTACCCTCCAAGGTGGACGTTACGTCACACTCTAGAAAGTGGTGTTCGGATAAATCTCTCTCACACTTCCAGATACTAGATCTGGTTCAGGACTTGAGACCTGCTACATATTCATGTAGGTGGTTTAAGATTCTTTTCTTTTCTTTTCTTTTCTTTTCTTTTCCTGTTTTATTATCTGTTTATTTCTTTCTTTATTTTTTTGTATCATTTTTTTTTTTTTTTTTTTTTTTTTTTAACCAAATACGGCTACGAGTTTGCTGTCATTCTTAATCAAGTCAGTGGATGAAAAGGTGCTGATAATGTCCTTCATCTCCAGTCCTCAACTTCTCAATTTGACGTAATAAATACAATACAAGCCACATGTATTTGAATCATCGGGTTGAATTTGATTGCCAACCACACAGTATTCCGGTCCATTCACGATGAGTACATTTCTAAAATAGCGTTGGTACGTTTCCGGGTATCGTCCTAAGGAGTCGAAAAATTCGGGTGGACCCGATGCGGGAAAATGAAAAGCCACCCAATGACTCCCCTTTTGGTCACAGTTGTCCGTATTGACCACAAACGTTCTAGGTCTGTCGCTCACATAGCTAGGCAAGTCTTCTGCACAGCACACGGTCACGGGCAATCCGCTCAAAGTATCCTCTACATCTTTCCCGGTCATCGGGAGAACAATGCCGTTTTTCTTCCCACACCCTTGCTGACTATGGGCTTCCAATCCGCGAAGGTGAGCAAACACTACTCCACAATCCCGACAGGCGATGAGATCTTCTCGTCTTTCAGCATCGTCTGACGATAGGTCTGTTGTCTCGTCGGCCATGTCTTCGTCTGACGAGACCGAACTTTCGTCTTCGGAGAGACGAGTGTCCTCCTTCTTTTCATCATGTGACTCTCCTTGACCGATCTGCAAGACCTCTGTGCGTAATCTGGAGGCTTCCGGGGTTCTAGCTTTTAGGTCAACCAGAAGGTACCCGAAAGGTGTGCTCGTTGCCTCTTCGAATTTCCGGAGAAAGAAGTCCCCTCGAGAAGGATACATCTGTCGGCCCAGAGAACGAGATAATGACAGTTTTGTCTCTGGGTGGGGTCTTTGCCAAAGTATAAATTCTGATTCAAAACGACGACCGATAAATTTCTATGGTGACTCCCTTCCGTAAACAAATTATTTATTCTGGAGTCTTTGGCCGAGGTCGACATGAGATCATCTAATAGGATCATGTTTCGAATGTTGGGATCGAAAAAATCGTCCCTTTCGAGATCAAAAGGAATTCCACGAATGAATTCAACACGTGGAAGCACTGTTCGTTGTATTTCCTCGTAAAGAGGTTGCCACCTTTTATACAACCAAACAATTCTGTCTGGACTGGAACTACACAGTCTTTTTATGTGTTGAAGCACATCTTTCATAAAATGAGTTTTTCCGCAGGAGGTGGAACCGGACACGATCATGATAAAAGGGTGTCTAAACACGAAAGCCTCCTGCTGCTGCTGCTTTTGCTGCTGTTGCTGTTGCTGCTGTTGCTGCTGTTGCTGCTGCTGCTGCTTTTGCTGCTGCTGCTGCTTGGTAACATCTGGCTGGTATAGTGACTCATCGGAAGAATGCTTACTTCTCATATGTCTGTAACTGAAGATCGTGCGGCCACACATATACTTTACGGCAAATATTGCAATTAAACATATTCGTAATGTCCTAAATATGAATGTGTAGTTTCCTCTTATAGATTCTTCCTACGAAAATGTAGCAAGAGAAATACGTGGTCATCTTTTAGACGACATATTTGCAAATGATCGTCTCTCAACACAAATTCGATGTGATACAATTCATTCCTGGTGACCGGAAAATAGATTGGTTTCTCAAACGTCACGTCCGTGATATCTTCATTCAATAACCGTATCGACTGGAGAATAGGGAGAGCCGTTTCCCTCACGTACGACTGGTGCACGAAATCGGAACAGAAATACATACGTCTCGTTGAGGCTTCTAATTCCGGTATGAACGACACCTCCAATAATGCACATTCCCACGATCCGTCTAACGTATAGCGTTTGGGCAGCCGCACTTTGAAATTGCCACCTACATTGTTTGCAAACGTTGAAAGCGAGTCTTCGCTATTAATAAATAAACAAAACTGGTCCATAATGTTCATTTCAGTTTAACCTTTAGTCTTTCTCTTATAGCTTTATTAAACCCAACCCCGTAGTTAAGAAATAAACGTAAAAAGTAGTTGGTTGCTGAACGTCCAGTGGCAAATAGTTCATGCAATTTAACAATAAATACAATAGGTATAGGTCTTGTGATAAAGCGAGGGAAATTTGGACTACCGGAAAATGAGGAAACATTGGATAGAGACAAACGTTTTCTTAACAGGCTAAATCGCGTTGTGGATAAATATATTAGTACAGTAGACGAATTTAGCTTCTATACGATTGAAAAAAATTATAAATACAACTTTTATGGTTTCTGTACTCGTCCTGACCTATCTCTCTTCCTTAACATTTTGTTATCTTCAACACAGTTTTATGTAGAGGAATATATAGACATAGAAATTGTTTAAGTGGACCGTATGCTAAGAGCCGCCCAACTACAGAGCCAGTACCGTCTCATTTAAACCGGTTCAAACCGGTTCTGGTTTCTCTGCACAGACATAATTCCTTCACGTGCACAACAACTAAAAGGATAAGTAAAGAGAAATCTTACAGCATACTATTCATATTTGTTTGTTTTCTTTTTTATATAATTTTACAGCCCATAGTTCTTTATTCCTTATAGTTTAGCAGCCGTATATTTCTCTATTCCATACAGATTAGCAGACAACATTTATTCTTAATATTTTTTTTAATCTTTCTTTATTCTTTATTTCTTTATTTGTTTGTCCATTATTCTCTATTTTTTTTTATTTATATTCTTTATTTATTCATGCCCATTATTATAAACTCCATTAAAACCTAGTATATAAATATACATTATCCGTGTATTTTTGAAGATAAAAATCAATGACGGCCGTTGACTTTTCAAATATAGATAAGATATAAATGAGAAACAATTTTGAATGACCAGATGTGGATTTTAGTTAATCATTTGGGGTGAAATTTTAATCATATGATATTAATTATAAGTGGTTCAAATGATTTGGAAAGCAATACTACCGAATATTTACGGTTTATATAGATAAGTAATCTAAAAACTAAAAATAATTATTTGATGTCACAGACGATATTTTTATAGTTGTTGTCCGTTAATTAAAACCAGACAAAACACTGTACACCTGTAAACATGTTATTGAAAGAAAGTGTATAAAGATAGTTACTGATTTTTAATCACCAGATGTGCTTTATCTCTTCATCTAATTATTTGAGGTGTCATTTTAATCAGGGCCATATGATATTAATTAAGTGGTTGAAAGAAATAGAAAAGTAATACTTCTGAATGTTTCACGATTGTCATGTTAATAAGATAAGTAATCCAAAAACTAGAAATAAGAAAATAAATATTTTATGTATTGATATCAAACATTTGAATCCAATTATCTTTACACGTGCATCTACTTATAGTACCGCCTACTGGATTGAGTGACATTTTATCTGATTAATATAAATAGGATATCTTGGAGAATTCTTACAGTTGTTATAAGCATGTATAAGCAGTAACTATTTTAAGAGGTAGAATATTCTTTAGAGAATTATCACAGACTTATTATCTAGGTGTTGGGTAAGCGTTTATCAAAGAAAAATTGCGCGTCCGTTTTGGAGGGTATACCGTCCACTTTTAAGGGTGTGACGTAACGTCCACCTTGGAGGGTAGCTTGGTCCAATATTTAGGTATAGCGCCCGCGCCTAAGCCCAACTATAGCCTCTGCACCCAAATAAGGTGTTCGTGTGAGTCATATCCTTAGGTATGCATCCCCATGTCGAGTCCAACTCTGATGTCCGTGCTGAGGCCCAAATATAGCGTGAGTGTACGCGCGCAGGTCTAACTATAACGTCTCGCGTCCCGATTTCAGGTCCAAATATGGAGTGGGTGTCCCGATGTCCGCGTGAAGGCCCAAATATAGTGTTTGCGTCCGCGCGCAGGTCCAACTATAGCGCTCGCGTCCGCGCGAAGGCCCAAATATGGCGTCGGCCTGTGAGTCATACCCTTAGATTTCAGAGTCAACTACGGCGTCCACGCTAAGGCCCAAATATAGCGTCAGCGCATGCGCGCAGCTCGCGTCCCGTGTCCGAGGTTTGGGCTCATACTGCTCGCACTATACTACTTGCATAAGTCAATATAGTGTTTTTATCTTAATCACTATAAAAGCAAACAAATATGACAGTATTTGACAAAAAAAGAAAACAAAAAAAGGCATACTATGGAAGACAAAGCCAATAGCAAAAACAAGAGACAAGAATACAAAAAAAATACCAAAGCTCAATAATTAACACAATGACGGTATGTAAAAGTACCGAGTCACGTCACATGGATGTTACCAAAAACTAGAGTAAACAGTAAAAGTAATAATTTACAAAAAACAAATAAAAGAACACGATACCACGTAATAAAGATGATAAACAACGATAGTCAACCTAGCATCTATACTTCAACATGTTCAAGGTATAGCTTGGTATATTGCTACTAAGGTGGGAGAATTTGATAGTTTCAAAATTAAAATCGTCTTGTTGTTCATAAATTCTGGTATTGAGAAGATTTCTTGTATCCAATTCGAGTTATAAGTCTAAAAATGAGGCAGAGGAAGATGTGTCTGTTGTTTCTTTTATTTTTAGTTCTGGATGATAATTATATTAAGGGAACCAAATCAGAAAAGTTTGGATTGTAAATGGAAACAACATCATCAATATATCTGAATGTGAAATTTAATTATTTGGCGTCTTTAATCTACTTGCTTTTAACAAGTGTCTGAAGGAACTTCCGCACTTATGAAAATAAGAAGAGGTCGGCAAGGAGAGGCACACAGTTTTTCCCATAGAACTGCTGATAATTCAAAAAAGTCTACATCGAAGTTCAACGAAAATGTTGTCAATAAGAAACTCGAGAGAATGGTGTTAAACACCGACCAATCAACCAATACTAGTTGAAGGCAATAAGGTGACCAACAGTTGTTTACATCTTCGAGATTGTTCTTTGGTCTCGGATGGATAGATGTATCATTGGCATTCATATCACATCTCATTAGCTTTATATCAACATGGTTTATAAAACAAATAGATAATTGGCATTTTTTCTAATAGAGATAAATAAAAATCTTACGAAAATAGGCATTACTACATTGAAGACCTGTTGGTGACCTTCTGCTGTTGTTTTTTTTCTATGGTCGGGTTGTTGTCTCTTTGGCACATTCCCCATTTCCATTATCAATTTTATTGTTACAAACTGTTCTTAAATGTAACCACTTTATTTCGAACAACAAAATTCATAACAAAATCTCCTTACTAAGATATAATAACAGTTCCTTAATAGTAATCTGATAAAATTGGACGAAGTTTTAACTTTTTTTAAAACAAGCAACGAAGTGACCATGTTTAGTGACGTTTAATAGGCTGAAAGTTGTAGAAATAAATACACCACCTATTTGAAAAAGGTAGTTTGGATATATTGTAAAAACTTAAGTTAAGAAAAACAGGAGAAAAGTCAATGTCAAATTACAAGTATTGATATCCTTAACACTCATTTTGTTCAATAATTATACTTTACTTCAATCACTATGTATAATTGTTTTAGTTTTTTTTTATACCTCGCATACTACAGAAACTGTCATTCACAAACTGTTTAAATGAACGTTTATCTCTGACTACAGTTACATAACTTGAAAGACCACAAGAAATCGCTCGTTCAAGAAGATGTTGAATGTCTTTTGTTCTTAGCAGATAAATGTCGTCTTTCAATATCCTGTATAGTGGATTTGGAGCCAGCATGTAGGGAATATCGTTTATGCATATTGTTCATTCTCTGCTCAGTTGACCTGTGCTCTTTAGATGACCCTGGTAAATGCGATCGACTTTTTGGACGAACATCCTCACTTTCCTTTTCTTCCTCTGCTTCTTCAATAGTTACTTCCGGTATACCAGTTTTTTTATGAAAGATTTCAGAGGCTCTTGATGTTGGTCTCGGAGACCTAAATGGAGCAGGTGACATTAACCTTTCGTTTGAGTCAGGCATTTCTAAATATTCGTGGGTTGGTCGTTCTAACTCCTCTCTCATGCCACGTAGTTTATGTTTCAAAGAAACCCTTTCCCGACTGTAATTTGCACCAAATTTTTGATATTCCATTTCAAGTTCGTGAATGTTTTCACTAAGCTTGTTTTCGGCCACTTTGTTTTTACGATCTACAACTGGATTTTTCAACATCTTCATGGAAGTCGACGATGGTGCTTTCCTTTTCGGAAATTTAAAACTTGTAATATTCATATTCTCTGCTGCTTCAGTTGTATAAAGGTCAATATTCCATTTGTAAAGACATAAATGTTCTTTGTGTATTTTTTTTTAAAAGTTTACAAAACTGAATAAAAATATAAATCTGATCTTACACTATTTCAGATTGAATGACATAAAGTTCCCATCGTTATCATTAACTAGATACATGAATTAAAACTTTCTTGACAATACTAAAACTTCAAACTTTTATAATATGTAAGTGTGTCCATTGTTAATATTTAGTAAAGAATGTTGTTAAATTAGCGTGAATGTGCATAGACGAATGTGTTTCTTTATACAAAACAACTCGAAAGAATCCAAGTATGAAGAACACTTTATTTTAATCTGTACTTTAATATACACATACCACATTGTTTCCAAATAAAACATTCTCTCCCAAGACGGATTGGGTAACCTACAAATCAGACGAACTTTTAAGATCGAAGTTTGTGTCGCTCTTTAACTCGACTCGCCATTAATGTGTAAAGATTGCGATTGGATTAATATATATATATATATGCCTATTCTTTTATGATGATTTCGATAAAAAGATTATCATGCTAAGCCTTGTGAGTTATTTTCGAATATCCGTATTTTCTCAAGAAAACCAAACCGCACAGAAAGACGTTTTTTCCTGAATCAAGGGTAATTCATATACCGAACATTCAACCAAAAATTAAGAACACCAGGGGTAAATATTTAGGAATACAATTGAGAATGGAAATGGGGAATGTGTCAAAGAGACAACAACCAGACCATAGAACAGACAACAGCAGAAGGTCACAAATAATACCTCTCCCAGCAACTATTTGTACACCGAGGGTTATACCATGAAGGAAGCTTACTAACAAAAAAAGGCAACATTATAAAATTTAAACTATCGAAATATTAAAAGGCCCATGCTGACTGTACGGGCTGAATCAGCGATAACTTCTATGATTTTGGCACTTAAACGTTGTCTCCGTCCCTTCCATGCAGTAAATTCTAAAAAATATTGACGTGTACGAGCTCTTTTCTTGACAGAAATAGCACATCAATTGCAGATGTACGGGAAATCCGATATATTAGACTTTGATAGGCATATAAAGAAAATCCGTTTTGTTCGGTTTTTATAGTTTGTTTAAAAAATGCATGTAAATAATCTGTGTATGCCATTGTAAGGTTTTAATAAAATTGAGAATGAAAATGGGGAATGTGTCAAAGAGACAACAACCCGACCATAGAACAGACAACAGCAGAAGGTCACAAATAATACCTCTCCCAGCAACTATTTGTACACCGCGGGTTATACCATGAAGGAAGCTTACTAACAAAAAAAGGCAACATTATAAAATTTAAACTATCGAAATATTAAAGGCCCATGCTGACTGTATGGGCTGAATCAGCGATAACTTCTATGATTTTGGCACTTAAACGTTGTCTCCGTCCCTTCCATGCAGTAAATTCTAAAAAATATTGACGTGTACGAGCTCTTTTCATGACAGAAATAGCACATCAATTGCAGATGTACGGGAAATCCGATATAATAGACTTTGATAGACATATAAAGAAAATCCGTTTTGTTCGGTTTTTATGGTTTGTTTAAAAATTGGATGTAAATAATCTGTGTATGCCATTGTAAGGTTTTAATAAAATTGAGAATGGAAATGGGGAATGTGTCAAAGAGACAACAACGCGACCATAGAAAAGACAACAACAGAAGGTCACCAACAGGTCTTCAATGCAGCGAGAAATTCCCGCACCCGGAGGCGTCCTTCAGCTGGCCCCTAAACAAATATATACTAGTTCAGTGATAATGAACGCCATACTAAACTCAAAAGTGTACACAAGAAACTAAAATTAAAAATAAAACAAGACTAACAAAGACCAGAGGCTCCTGACTTTGGACTGGCGCAAAAATGCGGCGTGGTTAAACATGTTTATGAGATCTCAACCCTCCCCCTATAAATCTACCCAATGAAAAAAAGTAAACGCATAACAATACGCACATTAAAATTCAGTTCAAGAGAAGTCCAAGTCTGATGTCAGAAGATGTAACCAAAGAAAATAAACAAAATGACAATAATACATAAATAACAACAGACTACTAGCAGTTAACTGACATGCCAGCTCTAGACTTCAATTAAACTGATTGAAAGATTATGTCTTCATCATATGAATATCAGGCACAATCCTTCCCGCTAGGGGTTTAGTATCATACCATCATAACTTGGCATATATGAGAAGAACATAACCCGTGTCATGCCAGCAACTGGTTTTTAAATGAATGTGTTTAGTTCCGATGCAAAGTCCATATAAGTGAATCAATATTAACGCCAAAATATGCAATCTTTAATGACCTGACAACAGTATCGTAACTATATCCCTTCTTTAAAATAAGTCTATTTAAAGGTTTTGTTAGCCTCTGAGGTGAATACTGACATTTTTGTGCTTTATAAAGAACATTTCCATAAAAATTGGACGTGAAATACCTGAACGTATAAGAAGTCTGCATGTTGAGCTATATTTACGAATGATGTCCTTACATGTATACCGATGGTAAAATTTAGTAAAGGTTTTGACTAGTTTGTGATATCGAAAACCCTGGTGTAATAAACATACTAGATGACTTACATTTGTTAATCTATTAAAAACCTATTGTATCACGAGTGCAAAAAATGTCACACCTAAATTTATCTGATTATGAAATTAAAGTTGACACAAAAGGCAAAAAAAAAACCAGTGTTATCAAATTTTGCTTTTGTGGATAAATTATCATTTCATCACGTTTTAAACAAATATCTAACGGTACAAAAGTTTTATTTTTTTTTTAAGGAATTTAATAAGAAGTAATGTTTATAAGCAACTCGCACACAATGGATAAGTTATAGTGTAAGAACAAAACATATTTGCTACAAACATGTTTAATCATTAACAAACTATTAAATATCTCAAATTAAATCTGAAAAAAAAATGAGTTTTTAATAAGAAGTAATTATATTGTCAAGATATTTGATGCATGTCTTTGTTTGAATGGAAACATTGCATCATGAAATGTCTCATTTATTTCTTATAGATTACTAAATCATTCTAAGTAGCACATACATTTATTCGGTATATCTAAAAAAAATAATATCATGAAGATTACAATTGCCTCATAAATATAATTCAGCCGAGAGAACACACTCTTGAATTAATTTGATAAGCCTTATAAATGTAATTCAGCTAGGAGAACACACTCGTGAATTAATAAGCCCTTTTAATGTAATTCAGCCAGGAGAACACACTCGTGAACTTATAATATGCCTTATTAATGTTATTCAGCCAGGAGAACACACTCGTGAATTAATAAGACTTATAAATATAATTCACCCAGGAGAACATACTCCTGGATTAATAAGCCTTATAAATGTAATTTAGCCAGAACACACTCGTTAATTAATAAGCCTTATAAATGTAATTTAGCCAGGAGAACACACTCATGAATTAATTAGCCCCCTCTCTATTGGCGATTACTCAGTTGTAAAAGTAAGTAAGTAAGTAAGTAAGTAAATTGTTTATTATAGAGACATGTGTAAATCAGCATAAATATATAAATTTGTACAAAATATAATTACATTTATTGTATAGCAATATAATATTTCCCACAGAAAGTAACCAAAAGTTAGCGTGCAATAAATTCCAATATTGCACTAGTGCAATAAATCTTAAACATTCATGACGTCCTCAACGACAAAATCTTAGTTTAAGGTGGTACCTAACACCTGAACTAAAATAGACCACTTTCGAGTTCATCCGTCACCGGAAAAAACTCGTCAATTATACGCGCCTTTATGACGTCATTTACCAGATAGAGGGGGTCGCCTGTATCCCTGCACTATTTACGTTCATCAAGCGTCTTGGTGATCGTCATTGTGCAGGATAAACTAGAAATAACGGTTGTTCTGTAGGTACTTAATGACAATTCCCTAATGACATCATTGCTGATTGTCAATTTTGATAATAATTCGTACAATATAGAATTATAGTTTTCCAACCACTCGCTCAACATTGGAATGGAAGTGACCAGTGGCGGATCCAAGGGGGGGGGGGGGGTTCCGGGGGTGCGCACCCCCCCTTTATTTTTGCCGATCAATGCATTTGTATCGGGACATATGTTTTGCACCCCCCCCCTGCACCCCCCCCCCCCCTTTGCCCTGGGTTAGCACCCCCCCTTTCGAAAATTCCTGCATCCGCCCCTGGTGACGACGCCCCTAAACGCACAAATGACGTTCACTAAAACCAGAGTTTTTGACGGAAATGCATCGAACTCGAAAGTTGTCTATTAATTTGGCTCGTTTAATTTTCTTTAAATTTTGACAAAGTATTTAGTTTGACCCTTTGACAAAAATATAAAAATTTCAAAAACTTTGAACCAACCGTTTAAGCAGAAAAATTTCACTGGTTATATAGGTGGCACGGTAGTATTTCCTGGCCCATAAGGGATAATGATAGCCTTTTTAGAATTTTCACCACTTTCTAACACTGCAAAAAATTCTACATTCACAGTTAACTGAAGTACTTTCATTTTACTATTCAGAAATGAATTTAAATATGTATCATGACCGTTTACCTTTTTTGCTATTTTCAAAAACCTAAGGCCACTAGTACTTTTAGGTCTTTTATGGTGCAGTGAATACAAAATTAAAAAAAATTCTCAAAAATTCATTTTCATCTGTATGTAAAATTATTTCATATTTTTCTACACCTGATTCATCCCTCAGTTTGGGAAAGTATGTTCAGTTGATACTGTGTTTTTTGTCCAATTACACTGTTTAGATACATTTACCTAAGTAGGGTACACAAAAGAGCAACCTAAATTCTGGAATGCAAATACTACCGTGCCAACTATAGCAGTTTGACAAAAACTTATTTTGATCATTAAGAAGCTTGATATTCCCTTAACAACACAACGTCATTAAAACGTTCTACTGATTTTACAGAGTTATCTCCCTGTAGTGTTAGGTACCACCTTAAACCAATTTTTACTTTCAAATATTATATTGCTATACAATAAAAGGGTTATTGCATGAATATTGGGGAATATTGTCCCTCGTAGAACATATATTGCACTCGCAAGCTCGTGCAATATAGAATTCTACTCGGGACAATATTCCCCAATATTCATGCAATAACCCTATAATATAATACACCCTTTTACTTTCAGTTCAATCTAATGTTCTAATATTGTAAATGGAGACAGGTTGTAATAAACCGATGTTCAGATAAATCAGAGTACTTTTAGAGTTAAAAAGAAAAACCTAAAAGACAACAATTCAATGTTTTCGGGTTTTTTGAATATCTGAACATCATGTTTGTTTAAATTTATTTCGCAGATATGTTGTAACTGTACTCTTGAACTGAATGTCATACAAACAAGTTTTAATTAACCTTACATAAGATAAAACCAGTTTCTTTAAAAACCGTTCATCTATTGAAAGTTTAAAAGTTCGCCGTTTGCTCATTACGGAAGCTATAAAGGGACACATGAGAATAAAATGTCCGTTATTTCGGATTCCTAATCCGTGTTCCAGGATCCATGATCCTTGATCTCGGATTACTAATCCGTGTCTCGATTCCCAGTTCGTTATAATCTCGGATTGATAATGTTTCTAGATAACGAGTCATGTATTTTGATCATCATAGTTGTCAACAATAACAGGAATCAGCTTCGACCACTAATGAAATATATGTCTCAGAGATCATATGTGATTCGATCAGGATCTACCCTGAATCATACATAAATTTTATAAATAAACACAATTTAGTAAATATAGCTATGTATGACGAAAACTTGGCAAACGTTCAATTTGACCTGATTCATTATAATTGTGAATTACGGAGTTCTCTAGTTCCAATAAAAGACTTTGACCATAACAAACATAGGATAGGAAAGCAAGATTTCGAAGAGATGGATCTACAGAAGTGTCATTTATTGTAACTTAGCTTAAGGTAAATCCAGTTGTCAATGGTTTTTGGTAACCACTTGAAACACATATCTTCATTCGTATATTATCAATCATGTTTGGATAATTGGATGTGGACAAATATAATGATAGCAGAGTTATATAGGGTGAACTATATGCGCATGTGTGAAATAAAATGTTGACTATTTTTTCGCTCTTAAAAATTTGAATTTCAAAATGGATTATGATGTGTTTATGTGTGGTTTTGACAAAAACTTTTAAGTTCATTCCAGTGGAAATTTAATAGACAGTCTTTATGAATCCAAAGAAAAGTGATAAACCAAAAAGGAAAAGGCAGAAATCAAATGGGCAGAACACAAGTGGTGAGAATTCAAATAAACGGAAATCGAACAGTACTCACACTGATAGTAATTAGTGTAACCAAAAGTGTAAACAAAAACAAAAGTAAGAGTCTTAAATCTACTGACAATCAAATTAAATCTGTTTCAAACATGTCGATACCAAGTACTCCTGTTTACGAATTTCCAATGGTTGAACAAAATAGACAATATCAGCAATTCCCTAACATACAGAATCAAAACTTCTTACAAGCCTCACCAACATCATCAACCCTAGGCTTTTTTACTGGTACCCCTCACAATACTTACATGCAGCCAATGATGCACTCGACTATGAATCCAACTGTTGTAGATAACGGAGGGAAACTTGATATGCTAACCCAAAAAGTAGACATGATATGTGAGAAAATATCAAATATTGACAAACTAACCGAAAAACTAAATAAATTTGATAAAACGGTGAACAGTATGGTCAAAAGTGTCGAGAGTATCAATAACCGAGTCGACGAGGTTGAAAAAGGTTTGAACTTTATTAATACAGAATTTGAAAATAACAAAAAGGATGTCCGAGAAGTAAAAAAAAACCTGACTGCGATACGCTCTGAAAACGATGAAGCAAGCGAAACTATTGCTAAACTACAAAAAGATTTCGACGACCTCAACGAAAAACAACTAGATCTACAAACTAGGGCGATGCGGGAAAATTTGGTTTTTACAGGTATCCCAATGCACGACAAAAATGAACTGTCAGATGACACTGAAAAAATCATTCAAAATTTTATGACAACTGAATTGAAAATGTCAACCTTACCAGAGTTTCATAGGGCTCATCGTTTTGGAAAGGAGTACACCGAAAAACATCCTGACGGGTCAATTAAGTTTATTACTAAACCTATAGTGTGTAGATTTGTGAATTACAAACAGAGAGAACTAGTACGAAAAGCCGCTCGTGAACTTAAAGATACGAAATACGGCATAAACGAACAGTTCCCAAAGGAGATAAACGAGCGCAGGAAGGCTCTGTGGCCCCACTTTCAAGAGGCACGCCGACAAAAGAAAAAAGCTCTCTACTATTCATTGACGGGAATGAGTTTTTACCGAAAATCAACACACACGTTATGGATACAGACGATAGACAGACGCATTCACGCCATCCACAAAAAGACCAAGGTGCTCGACCAAAAGAATTCAACCAGCCGAAAAATTCACAACCCCGTAGAGGACCCCGAAAAGGCCCGCACTAGGTATACCGTGGATGATTAAACAGTACCGTTAGAAATGACCAGTGTAAACAAACTATCGACCTTCACTCGTGTTCATTACCTGTAAATAAAGATATTGATGTTCACAATAAAACTATTGAAATCCTTTCATTAAATGTATGTGGTATTAAAACGAAACTTCTGTATCCGGAATTTAAGTCATTATTAGATGAATATGACATTGTTTGTTTAACAGAAACGAAACTAGATGATGTAGACGAAATAGATTGTGATAATTTTATTTTTCATTATAAAAACAGAAAGAAGCTAGCAAATCACAAAAAATTATATCCCCTGTTATAGAAGACCAAGTTATTAATGAATATATTGCCTCTTCTCTTGATTGTATGGTTGATATTTATGTACATTTATTTAATATTGTATTTGATACGGGAATCCTGCCCGAGGCTTGGCTTATTGGAAATGTAATACCTATTTTCAAAAACAAGAGGAGTAAATTAGACGCAAAAAATTATAGGCCGATTACACTTTTGTCATGTCTAGGGAAAGTTTTCACATCAATTCTTAACGACAGACTTGGGGATTTTGTTGAAAATTATAACATCTTAAATGAAAACCAAGCAGGTTTCCGGCAAGGTTATTCCCCAACGGATCATGTTTTTTCATTATATGCTTTATTTGAATTATTACTGGTGAAAAAGAAGAAATTATTTTGTGTATTTGTCGACTTCGAAAAAGCTTTTGATTTTATTCATCGAAACTCATTATTTTTTAAACTGATATTAAACCATGTGAACGGAAAATTTCTAAGAATTCTTAAAAATATGTATGATGATGTCAAATCTAGAATTGTTCATAATTCAGAAGTTTCTGATATCTTTGCTTGTGAAACAGGAGTTAGACAAGGGGAAAACCTTTCTCCTTTACTTTTCTCCTTGTATCTAAATGATTTACAAGAATTTTTAGAAAATTCTGATTTTGAAGGAATTCAGTTTATAACAAAAGATATTGAAAATGAACTTTTTGTATATTTTAAATTTTTTCTGTTATTGTATGCTGATGATACATGATTTACAATGTATGTTGGACAAATTTTCAGAATATTGTAAACAATGGAAATTGAAAATAAATATAAATAAAACGAAAATTATGATATTTTCAAAAGGTAGAATACCTAGAAACTTGTTATTTAATATAGATGGAAATGAAATTGAGATAGTCAGTAGCTATAAATATCTTGGTATTATTTTTTCTAGAAGTGGCTCATTTCTTTCCACCAGAAAATATCTACGTGACCAGGCGATTAAAGCAATGTATGCTGTAATAAAAAAATCCAGATTAAATAACTTGTCGATCGAGTGCCAACTCGACATGTTTGATAAGGCTATTGTTCCTATACTAACTTATGGGTGTGAGATATGGGGATTTGAAAATTTAGATATTCTTGAGAGAGTTCATTTGCGTTTTTGTAAACATATATTGAGGTTTAAAAATTCAACCCCCAATTTTATGGTCTATGGGGAATTGGGAAGATACCCGATTTCAGTTACCGTCAAGTCACGTATGATTAATGTCTGGTGTCGTTTACAAGAAGGGAATGTTTATTATATAAGCTGTTATATGTAAATCTCAATAACTATGGTTATGATAGTAAATGGATAATATATATAAAGAAAATTTTTGATGACTGTGGAATGTCAAATATATGGCAAAGTCACAACTTATTTGAGAAACGTTGGGTTGTATTGAGTGTTCAGCAAAGATTAACATGATTAAGAGATCAGTTCATTCATGAATGGTCAACAGAAATGAACAATTCGCCTAAGGGGCTGTGTTATAGATTGTACAAAAATGTTTTTAAATTTGAACACTATTTATCAGTACTACCATTTAATTTATTAATAACCTTATGTAAATTTAGATGTGGGAACAACCGTTTGCCCATTTAGACGGGAAGGTGGCGCAACATCCCAAGATCTGAAAGATTGTGTCACCTTTGCGCCTCAGCTGACATTGGTGATGAATACCATTATATCATGTCATGTAATTATTTCAAAGATGAAAGATGCAAATACTTACCACAATATTGTAATATAAATATAAATGTTATCAAATTCAAACAAGTATGTTCAACCCAAAATATTGTTGAGCTTGAGAAACTTTGTAGATTTATTAAATCTATTTCTGTGAAAGTCTATCCTCCTGGTTAATACAACTATATGTTTATTTTTCATTTGTGTAAATATTTATCATATTTATTTGTATTTCACACATGCTATATCTTATATATGTAATATATATCATTGTAATATCTTCTCTGTAACTATGTATTTGGTTTATGAGAATAAAGATCATTCATTCATTCAACTGATTATCTAACACAAGCAAATACTTAATTATTAACAAGTGATTGAAGATGTTTGCTGAATTGTTTTTGATTTTTTCTCAGATATTGTGTCAAATATTTAAGTCAGATCACTCTGATTTTGACTTTGACCTTTGATCCCTGTGATAGTGAAATACTGTCAACTTAATAGTGTATGCCAGCCAGCCAGCCAGCCAGCCAGCCAGCCAACCAGCCAGCCAGACAGACAGACAGCCAAACAGACAGACAGACAGACAGCATATTTTAAGTCACATCAAAGTTGTACTAAACAGGTTTCGCTGGAATTGAATGAAAAGGAGGGACAATATAACAAAGAGATAATCAAAACCATAAGTCAACGAAAAAAAGACCCCAGAAAACAGCATAGTAAATTAAAAGACGAATCACAACCACTACGCAGAAAAAAAGATATTCAGAAAACTGGACTCTTACTCTTAGACACATGATTTGTTATTAGTTGTTATTGACTTTGAACTGGCTTTCAGTAATTGCGACTACTCGCAGACCTACCCTTGTTTGTGTTTTTATTAAGGACTGTATTTGCTTTGTATTGGTCTGATGAGTTTTTCAACTGATTTTCAACATAGTTTGTTCTTTTGCTGTACTATTACACCACATTTTCAGGTAAGGGGAGGGTTTAACCCCGCCATATTCCATATGGGCATGTCTTAAATCAGGAGACTGTGATTAAGTGTTCGTTTATTGCTGTTTCTCACATTTCTTTTCGTTTTGCATTGTTTGTTCTTGTCACGGTTGTGTTGTAACACTATTGTCCTAAGTTATGAAGAGGTTTATCGCCTTAAAATATGTTGAACCCTAAAGTCAGGAGCCTGTTATTCAATGATTGTTTTTCGTATATTGTTTATACATAAATCAAGCCGTTATTTTTCTAGTTCGAATTGTTTTGTTTTTGTCATTTTGGGGCCTCATATAACTTACTATGCGGTATGAGTTTATTTAAAAAAGAAGATGTGGTATGATTGCCAATAAGACAACTCTCCACAAGAGACTAAATGACACAGAAATTAACAACCATATATATAGGTCACCGTAAGGCCTTCTACAATGAGCAAAGCCTTTATCGCATAGTCATTTTTTAAGGCCATATGGTGATCTATAGTTGTAAACTTCGATGTCATTTGGCCTCTGGTGAGGAAATGTCTTATTGGCAATCGTGTCTTCAAATTTGATGCCCATCAAAAAACCCATAAAATGAGAAGTGATATTAGATCACAATTTGATACACCATATCTTTCTCACCAGGTAATTCGGAAGGGTCGTACATGTAACTGTTCCTGCTCTTCTAGTGACACCTGTCGTGCAAGTTGCTAATGTTTAAACTCATGCATGTAAAAGCCATTTATAAATCACACACACATATGTAGCAGATTGATGCATGCTTCTTTTCTAATCTTAAGAAATTACAAAATACACATGTCGGCAAATATATATGCATCCTGTCTATTTCTATAACTTGAAATTAAACCTGAACAATATAACAAGAATGTTATTGGTATGGGAAACAAAAAACATTGAAAAATAAAATACGGCAAACTAAAACACTGAACAAATAAAGCAAAATTTGTTCGCGAGCCCTTAAAAAATTAAATATGGATGAACATAGATGTTCCGAAAGGGTAAGCAGTTCCTGCTTTACTTGTGGCTAATTGCAATTTAAACACATGTGATAAGTAGAAAGCAAAAATACTGAACTCCGAGGAAAATTCAAAACGGAAAGTCCCTAATCAAATGGCAAAATCAAATAATAAAACGCATCAAAAGAATGGACAACAACTATCATATTCTTGACTTGGTACAGGAATTTTCAAATGTAGAAAATGGTGGATTGAACCTGGTTTTATAGCGCTAAACCTATCACTTGTACGACAGTCGCATAAATTCCATTATATTGACAATGATGCATGAACAAAATGGCACAAATAGGGGTAAACAACACGGACCCCACCAAAAACTAGGGATGATTTCAGGTGCTACGGAAGGGGAAGCAGATCCTGCTCAAAATGTGGCACCCGTCGTGTTGCTTTTGTTGTTACAAAGTCAGTTAATAGTCTAATTCGGTATTCACATTCGTAAAAAGGGAAGGGGATTGTAGTTACGACCTAAGGAACATATCCGACAGTGATGTCACAATCGGAGATGACAAGATAAATAATAAAACTTAAAAGGTTTTATATGACTTTTTAGCTTTAATCTTTGCATATTCGATAAATAATAAAAGACAATTTTAAAAGTTAATTGTGATTTTATAACTTTACACAAAATAGCAATTGCACAAAAAGCACCATTTCTTACTCGTAAATGTCAGTGATCTATGAATTCTCAAATTCATGCAAATGAATGTTTTTCCCCACTGAAACAGAACATCCAAACGGCTGATTTTCTCACTTGATTCGTAACTTTTCTGTTGTCAATCCTATAAAACTATCACAGAATATAAGACACAGTAGTACCGCAATTTCAAAGCACCCATAAATCTCTTGTTTTCCAGTTTCAACTTTTGATATTTGTTTTAAGTTGAGCAGAGTATCTTCTGTGTAAATTAGACATAGTCTTTTCTCGACATCTCTCCTCAAGTGTTGCAACTTTCCTTCGTCTGTATTTCGTTTCTGCGTCAGAAGAATCTTCACTGCCGTCAAAAGAAAGTTCACTAATACATTCATCTGAAGAATTACCGTCAGATCTATAGTCGATCCGTCTCACATATCCTGCAGTTTGTCGGATTCTCGATTTCTCTTGTTTAAGAAATTCCGGAGTTTTTAGTTCTTTTACCAAAGGATTTCTTTTACGGATGTCTGCCAGTTCTTGTTTTAAATTTTGTTTTTCCTTTCGCAATTGTAACTCTTTTCTCTGCTGCATTTTTTCAATGTCTGTTAAATGAGATTTCATCCGATTATTTGCTCCTTTGTTGCATTTTTCTGCGTATTCTATATCCAGAGATTTCCCCTTAGGTGGAACATTAAGGACAACCATTAAATTTGCCATCTTCGAAGTTCTATGTTGCCTGATAATTTCTTTCGTTAAAATGAAAAATAAAATGCGTTGGTCAATATTTATACCTTGGAATATTATCTGCTTTAGTGTAAATATCTCCTGGACTGTTCGAGGGGGTTCATAGGTGATATCTCCGTATCACAGTCTAACGGGGTTGATCTCCCAGAGAGCTAGAATGAAATTGGAGAATATTTACAATTGAAAGTAGTGATCCTTCATTATGAGGTGAACGTAACAATGAGTAATTTGTCAAGGAACAAGAAACAATATATGTATTAAATGTCTCACAGAGAATAATCCTTTAATACATAAAGATTTATTATGACTGTTTAACAGTAACTATTCCCTAGTACTTCTTAAATAAATAATATGTAAGCTGATCCTTTAATTGGTGGATCACCGCATGACAAAACACAAAGAAACTAACACCACCTGAAGACCCCGCGGAATAACAGATACTGCATACATACTTACATGTTTCGAGGCAGCCATACAAAGGCATGCCAATAGTATTTGTTTTGAAGAAATTACTTTTCATTTGAACAGTAGATTAAATATTTACTTTTATTTTCTTTAAAGTTTGACAAAATAGTGATATTATCAGAATAAAACATTAATCAAGTTTTAAATGTCTTGTAATATTTTTATTTTAAGTTGCGTGATAAATTGTAGTTCAACCCGTTCAGTTAACATTAACAATGCAATAATGCCTATAATTTTTTTTAAATTAATTTAACCTGACAGCAATATTATTTGAAATATATTGGAAGTGTCTACCACTTATAAAGAATCCCTGTCTATCTATATTGATACGTTTAACGAATATTTTATGAATTAAAATGAAACAGAAGAAGATTTGCATACTGCAAATCTATGATGATATTGTTGATGGGATCATTACAGAATTAGAATGCGACGCGATGAACAATATTCTTGTTTCAGATGAATAATATTCTTGTTTCAGATGAATAATATTCTTGTTTCAGATGAAATCCATTCGCCACAACTCGGTCGATTCCGTACCTTCATCTAAGTATAGAAGGAGAGAAGCGGATTCACCCGAGGTTAGCACTGACACATTCGTCACAACTCGGCCGATTCCGTACCTTCATCTAAGGCATTCGTCTCAACTCGGCTGATTCCGTATCTTCATCTAGACCCCGTTCACACTAGGACATTTTTATCGATTTAAACTAGACCGGTTCACTTTAGATCGGTTTAAGGGCTAATGTGAACGCATTGAAGCGATCTTCAATCGGTCTAAACTAAAACACCAAAAGAGGTAGTTTAGTTTGAATCGATCTAAGGTAAACCGATCTTACTTTAGATGTGAACGCAGACATCGGTTTAAACTAGTACGATTGAATCGAAAATAACGTATGCGCATGAATAGCGGCAAAACTATCTCAGAGGTTCGTTATTTAACCCATATTTCTCTGTTAAAAGACCTTTAAAACAAACTGTAAGCATGTTGTCTTCGCCATAGCATAGATTTGCGAAATCTGTGTCTTCTTTTCTTATGTTGATTTTTTTCTTTGCAGGAACCGGCGTCGTGTTGTAACTTCGTTGCTACAGTTATTTTTTTTCAAAATTAAAGAAAACTGCAATAACACCAGTATCAAAACTTTAAATTGTGATTCAAGAGAAACTATAACTTTTTCCAATTTTTTTTTCCAAGTGTGTGTATCAGTGTATCAGCACATGAATTTGATAAATCAGTTCTATTTATACACAGTGTTTACAGTTTTACGGGCAAAAAGGTTAGATCAATTGCGTTTTTAATTGTAGTGTGAACGCAGTGGTTCATATTAGACCGATAGAGATCGATATGATAAAGATAATGTGAACGCTAACTGGTTTTATTTAGATCGATTCAAATTAGATCGATAAAAAAAAATGTTAGTGTGAACAGGGTCTAAGGCATTCGTCACAACGAAAAGAAAGCATGTTTAGAAAAGGATACCCAACAACAGATAATAGGTTTGGATGTATGGCTGTACCTGTACCTGTACCAAACTAACTTACTTTCAAACGGGATAGCTTATCATATTTTTAACGGAGATGTTGTTAACTGAGCCAGTAAACTTAAATACGACCGGGATAAACTACTCTAAAGCCTATCAATTCATCACAGTATAATTTTTTTTATATCGTTTTAATTGGTATCAATATTGATTTTGTTAATCAATGTATAAAAGCCAAACTAAATATTATTGGTATATAGTATAAGATTTGTGTGTAAATTCCTTAAGCATGCGCTTAACTGGACTAGCAGAAGGTATAGAACACTCAGAATTCGGACCTACTGACAAAAGAACGTATAAGAAAGTAGTACATATTTAAAACAAAATAGTTCCTACGGATAGGTGTAAATATAGAACCATGTAGAATATCTTTTAGTTATAAAGGTATCAAATGAAAGGTGAAGGACTGCGGGTCCTTGTAGAAGACATATTACAGGAAATGTGGCATATAAGATTAAATATGCCACTTTTCCCGTCGACTCAATGTACGTACGAGTTTCACTCAGTACCGTCGGGAGGTACATTCCCAACAGAAGCAGTCTGATTTAAATAAACTGCAGGTTAGATTAATATATATATGGAAGTGTTTAACGACCTTGACTGGATTTTCAGCCCTCGCACGGTCGGCTCGGTGCCCGAAGGCGTTTGGTGAGCTTTAACATATTTTGATGCCGTGGGTCAGGAGCAAGTAGTGGAGGACGCCATATGTAGGCCGCCATCTTGGTTTTGGTGAGTTGATTTTTCTTTTGTTGACTATTTTGTTGTTTTTCTTTACTTCACAACGGCTGCTTTCAGGGCCAGTTTGGTCAGCTTGGCAGCCCGCTAACCTCGATGATGGAGTACTGGTAGATGAATCGTGGACGTAGTTCTAAAGATGACAGGAAGCGTTATCAGGACCAAAGCCGTGAGGCAGTGAAATGAAGGTCGTATCACCAAATACCTAGGATACAGCCCTCGGACGTTAATCAGCATAACACTCCCCATGATACAATGGTTTTGGAGTGCATGTTAACGCGATTACGCCAACTACTACGTCTATCTGTACGGCTTGGATTGGTTTCTGTCATCTTAAGTAGTAAGTCGTTGATCATCTAACTGTAAACCCTCATCGAAGATAGCGGGTAAAGGAGAGCTGGCCCAGCACGTCCGTTCAGCTGTAATGACTGAGACGTGACTCTATTGGATTGAAACGGATATAGATATCAATGAATGTTAGGTTAGCTTAAAAATATTGCTTTGGAAACTTATATATAATTATTTATTCGCTGAAAAAGGTAATACGAACATATTTAAAGTTTTGCAAACTTTGTGTTCGATATCAAAAAAAAAAAAACCCACGATAAAGACTCATTTTATGATTGAGTCGTTGTTTAACATTTTTTGGTACTTCTAATTGTAATCTTTGCAGATCACAAATTAAAAAAATACGGAAAAGGTAAAAAAAAACCTTACTGGACACAGTTATCGTCCTTTAGTTGACGAATATACTCCCTAGTGTAAACAGTGTATAACTTGCATGTTTTATTGAATACACTTTCCCAATTTATTTCTTGATATCAAATGCATGAAATATTAAGAAGGGGGATGTAATTACATGTTAAAAAAATTTGGGTGCTGAATCTTTATGTTAAGTAGTGATTTGGTCCAGTTCAAAAAGGTCAAATTTTATCACGTCTGAAGCTGTCAAACTGAATTTTACACCCCTTAACACAGAATTGTCAATATTTTGAGTTAGAGCTGGTAGAAGTTTCTATAATTTTGATATTATTTGTCTCACTGGTAGTAAACTACACTGTAAAAATCTTTTTGAGAAAGAGCAGGTGCAATTTTTTAAATTTGAATTAATGGTATAAAAGAAATGCACTACGAAATAACTGTGTTCTCGGGCCTACTGAAACGTATACAATACGTAAATACGTTTTTTGTAAACGATTCTAATTTTTTCAATACCTTCTCTGAAGAAACTTAGCAAATTGTGTACTATATAAGAATTTCAAATCCTTTACATCGTATGCTAAGCTCTGAAAGAAGTAGCTTGTTTTGTTTCGTATTATGTATGGAAATATTTTTTTGTGTGTTTTGCTTTTGTTTTTTTCCATTGTTTTGTGTTTTGCTAATGCTTTTAGAAAAAAGGGGAAGCCGTGAAATAGATTTTTTAAATGATAAACATCAGCTTTAAAATAAGATAATATTTTCAATGTTTTGTAAATAGGTACATATGTGTAACACCGCTTTGACGGAAACGAGGAGAAACACGGTCTACACTGCAGTGTATGAGGCAGGCCCAGCTGTTGACACTGCCGAAGAAAGTGATTATACCTAGACAGATTGTTACAGAACAAAGAAAATTGAACATTGAAAACTGTTCTTTTTAGAGCCACGCAATCTTTTAAAAAAAGGGCCTGATTATTGTTTATGTTAACAAAACACAAAATCAATAAAGAAGGAGTGTTTTTTCTTCTTTAATTTTTCTCTTCATTTAGTTTTCATTTATTTGAATTTGTCTCCAAAATATTAGAAAGATTTACACGGAGCGTGCATGGATGTCTGTGCTAATTTCCCAACAAGGTTTGTGTGTAAATTCTTTTAGTATGCGCTTAACTGGACTAGCAGAAGGTATAGAACCAGTCAGAACTAGGACCTGCTGACAAAAGAAGGTATAGGAAAATAGTACATATCTTCTTTGTACTTGTTTGGCTTTATAACTATTTTGATCTGAGGGTCATTGATGAGTTATATGTAGGCAAAGCGCGCGTCTGGCATATTAAATTATCATTTTGGTACCTTTGATAACTATTAATTTCATGAAAGTCAGGTATATCGATTTATGACTTTCGAACAGCGGTATACTACTGTTGCCTTTAAATGAATTGTTTTATATTTGTCATTTTTGGGTATTTTTAAGCTGATTTTATGCATTATGGGTTTTGCTTAATGTTGAAGGCAGAACGGTGACAAATAGTTGAAATTTATAAATCAATGGGTCCCTGGTGTAGATTTGTCTCATTGAAAAATTTACCACATCTTCTTAATTTTTGTTTCTTTGAATAAGTAACCATTTCAGTGGTCGTATAAGTTGCATATAAATGGAAAAATGTGGGAAACAAATTTATTGTTGAAAATGAAAGTAATGAATTAGCTAAGGTGAAAGTAGGTTTGAATTTAGCTTCAGTTTTTATTCATTTTATTCAAGATCCTACTTCTAACAATGGCATTTTTTGAGATTCTCAAAAGAGAAAGCAGCGATGGGTTGTGCTGGTTCAAGCAGAACTTATTAGAAAAACAACATAAGCAATGCAATACAATTTATTTGATGTTTAAACCGGTGTAGTTTTTTTTAAATTCAATAAGACTTTTAGAAAGAAATGCATTGTAACGGATGGTTAAAAAATTGTAATCTGATGTCTGATTGGTGTTCGATAAGGAAACCCTTTTCTATATTTTTCATTTTTTTAAGCGAAATCTTCAATATTTTAGAAATTTAGAAAGTATTTCTTTTGAACCTTTAAAAATATGTTTAATAGGCTACTTTTATAAATTGTAAATTTTAAAGCCGAGGATTTGTACGAACCGAAACAGTGACAAGGATATTGATAAGGTGATTGTTTTACTTTGAAATATAAGCATATGATACAGTACCTGTTTGGTGGACACGTTTTAAGAAAGCTGCAGGAGGGTAAGAATTAGAGAAATCGTTATGATTTAATGAGCATTAGTGTGTAAAAGCATATGTTCCAGTACCTGTTTGGCGGACACGTTTTAAGAAAGCTGCAGGAGGATTAGAATTAGAGAAATCGTTATGATTTAATGAGCATTAGTGTGTAAAAGCATATGTTCCAGTACCTGTTTGGCGGACACTTTTTAAGTAAGCTGCGGGAGAGTAAGGAAAAGAGAAGTAAATAGGTTTTTAACGAATATTAGTGTATAAAAGTAGTTTAGCGACATTTTTAAATAGTATAAGAACCAAATAAATCACTTTTTGAGTAAACTTATGATTTGCATTCAGGTATCGAAGATCAAATTTATTCGTTCATTGTGTGTGAATTTGCGTTTTTTGATTGAGTTAAGCCTTCTAATTGATATTCTATAGTGTGTATTTCTATGTTTTCTATAGTGTGTTATACAATTGTTTCAGAAAAGGGAGAAGGTTTAGTACCATTAAAACGTTTAATCCCGCTGCAAATGTTTGCACCTGTCCTAAGTCAGGAATCTGATGTACAGTAGTTGTCGTCTGTTTATGTAGTTCATACGTGTTTCTCGTTTCTCGTTTTAATATAGATTAGACCGTTGGTTTTCCCGTTTGAATGGTTTTACATTAGTAATTTTGGGGGCCCTTTATAACTTGCTGTTCAGTGTGAGCCAAGGCTCCGTGTTGTAGGCCGTACCTTGACCTATAATGGTTTACTTTTATAAATTGTTATTTGGATGGAGAGTTGTCTTATTGGCACTCAGACCACATCTTCCTATATCTATTGAAGGTTAGTCCTGAAGATAGAGACAAATTCTAAATAACTTTGTGACAATATGAGAAATCTTCAAGTAGTAAAGTATTTAAAATCAGAGATAGTGTAATGAGGGAGGCAATATTATCATACACGGTGTAGATTTGATTTTTTGATTTTTTGTGTTTTGACGCCACTTTTAAGCACCGACTTTAGGTTATTACGTAGCGGTCAGTTTTTATAGGTGGAGAAAGCCGGAGTGCCCGGAGAAAACCACCGACCATTGATAGAGCAAACACGTTCCATCAATGTAAAATTGCCAGATACGGAAAGGATACAAACATTTATGAAAAGTAGGCACCAGAAAACAGTAATTGTTGAAAAGAAAATGAGAGTTACACATGGATATATCTCAGACAGAACGAGAGAAAAACATTAGAAGCAAATACTCTGAATGGGAAACACATAAACTGTCAGAGGAAAACAACGTTACAACATAACACTGGAGTGAATAAACCAACGCAGGGCTGATATGCATAAAATCAATGCTATTACTATTCTATTATAGGACATGAAAAAATATTCTCTTGTATCTTTCGCCCCTCTTTTTTAAAAGCTTACAAGAGAAAAGAAAGAAAAACAAAGGACAATATCAGGAATCACATTTCATTTTTATCATTAAATTGCATTTAAGGTTCATCTTAACCAATTGATAACATGGGTTGTTTTAATAAATAGAAAGTTACACTACGAGCACAGACAATCTGGTGCAGAAGAAAAAGATTAAAGGTTAGCTTCAGATAGATAGAAAAAAAGGTTAAATGCATTTTGTGTTTAAGAAAAATAACATTTTAAAATCATTTTTGTTAAAGTTTCTTCCGAAGGTTTGAAAACAAATAGGTGTATAATATATTTTTGTTCCCCTTGTATTGTATTGTACAATAGAAGGAAAATATATATCTACACAACACAAATCGTAACCAATGATAATAGGGACTGGGATAGGCATGATGCAAGTTTTGTCGTTTCAAACAATAACATCGTCTGATACATTGTTGCCTATGTCTTTCAAGTGATTGAAAATAACTGCACAGAATGCGCCGAATTGACCAATAAAAGATGTTTACCAAGGGTCAAGTATGTATACGTTTTCTGTAATTGAAATATTAGAACGCTTGCGAAAAATATCAGGTTTACTTTCAACTTTGAAACTTGTACTTGATTTCTGTTTGCTTTGGCTTGTTCTGATCCTTTTGCATATCATAGGTTGTCAAACTATTCCCATATAACTAACACCATGCAAGTTGAATTTTTCTGACATCTTCAATTTTCTAAGTGTGTGGTTATTTTTCAGTAATATTGTAATAGTTATCAAAGGTACCAGGCTTACAATTTAATACGCCAGACGCGCGGTTCGTCTACACAAGACTCAGCAGTGACACTCAAATCTAAATAGTTATAAAGCTAAACAAGTACAAAGTTGAAGAGTATTGAGGACCAAAAATTCCAAAATGTTGTGCCAAATTCTGATAAGGTAATCTATGCCTGGAATGAGAACATATGGAGACGGCGATTCTAAAATGACAAGGATGTTGTGATTGTAAGAGAATGTAGTGTTGTGATTGTAAGAGGATGAGGTGTTGTGATTGTAGGATGATGCGGTGTTGTAATTGTAAGAGGATGAGGTGTTGTGATTGTAAGAGGATGAGGTGTTATGATTGTAAGAGGATGCGGTGTTATGATTGTAAGAGGATGAGGTGTTGTGATTGTAAGAGGATGAGGTGTTGTTATTGTAACAGGATACGGTGTTTTGATTGTTACAGGATGCGGTGTTGTGATTGTAAGAGTATGAGGTGTTGTGATTGTAAGAGGATGAGGTGTTGTGATTATAAGAGGGTGATGTGTTGTGTTTGTAACAGGATGAGGTGTTGTGATTGTAAAGGATAAGGTGTTGTGATTGTAAGAGGATGAGGTGTTGTGATTGAAAGAGGATAAGGTGTTGTAATTGTAAGAGGGTGAGGTGTTGTGATTGTAAGCGGATGAGGTGTTGTGATTGTAAGAGGATGAGGTGTTGTGATTGCAAATGATAAGGTGTTGCGATTGTAAGAGGATGAGGTGTTGTGATTGAAAGAGGATGAGGTGTTGTAATTGTAAGAAGGTGAGGTGTTGTAATTGTAAGCGGATGAGGTGTTGTGATTGTAACAGGATGAGGTGTTGTGATTGGAACAGGATAAGGTGTTGTGATTGTAACAGGATGATGTGTTGTGATTGTAACAGGATGAGGTGTTGTGATTGTAATGATTGTAAGAGGATGAGCTGTTGTGTTTGTAAGACGATAAGGTGTTATGATTGTAAAAGGATGAGGTGTTGTGATTGTAAGAGGATGAGGTGTTGTGATTGTTAGAGTATGAGGTGTTGTGATTGTAAGAGGACGAGGTGTTGTGATTGTAAGAGGGTGAGGTGTTGTAATTGTAAGAGGATGAGGTATTGTGATTGTAACAGGATGAGGTGTTGTGATTGTAAGAGGGTGAGGTGTTGTAATTGTAAAAGGATGAGGTGTTGTGATTGTATTGATTGTAAGAGAATGAGCTGTTGTGATTGTAAGAGGTGAGGTGTTATGCTTAGAAGAGGGTGAGGTATTATGACTGTAAGAGGATGATTTGATCCATAGGGATCGGCTGTCATTCACATTTACTTCAAAATCTGTGATAAATCTTTTTGATTATCAAAAGGTGGAAATAATCAGAAAAAGAAGCATGTCTGTCAACATCGCTCAGTAACTGCATCAATAATACTATCGATAAAAGTAAAATGCAGAATATTTTTAGAAAACATCAGTTTCGAGATATAACCCTATGTGAATAATAAATTTATAAATAAAAAGTGTTTGATTTATAATGGTTACATTTCAATATAGCATGATAATTTGAACCGAAATCTAATAAATCAGACTGTTCATTAAAATTGAATCGCTGCTTACTTGAATATTTTCAGCTTAATATTTGAAAAGAAGATTTATGTTAATTTTTAATCACAGTTGATCGTGAAAGATCAGGTTAATCGTTATTTGATCTTTAGAACAATGCGTGACCAGACCAGACTGTCAATCTTTTGCTTATTGTCGAAGGTCGTATAGTGACTTGCAGCTACTTACATCTACATCATTTGCTATCTGCATTGGCAATCGTACCACATCTTCTTAGTTATATATTATTCATCAGAAAATGAAAAAAAAAAACAACTATATTTATTTTGAATTCTTTTAACAATTGATTGAAGTGTGTGATATCGAAATGAGAACGCAAATGAATGGTTTGCTTGTTGTTGTTGTTTTTTTTTTGGGGGGGGGGTATAAACGTCAAAATATGTGTGACAAATAAAAGAGATGTTCTCCATCAGATAACATATGGTTATTCAAGGCTTACACTATAATTGATTTATATACTTCGTCTGAAATAAGAATAGACCAACAATGTTAGAACATTTGAGCTAACAAACTTTTGTTCTTTTACTCATTAAGATTCGAATCCCTTCTTCAATGACAGCATTTCAATAATTGACTCAGTTACATTTACATCTGTACTAAGTGTTTTAGTTTTTGTTAGTGCTTTCTATCATCGATAGTCGAGGTTTCAACTAAAAAAAATTCATGTTGTTTCTCCACTGGCCAAGATTAAGGGGAGGATTATTTGCATAAATGAATTTTGGTTTATGCGGAATTTGTTTTTTGCAGTGTTTGATACTGATAATAGTTTTAACACATCAATGCATTGATTCCATCCATTTGCTTGATTGACTACTTCGGTATTTAAAGAGAATAGATTTCAATAAATGGAACAGCATACAGCAATATAAAAGAAACAAGATGTGAATTATTTTTTAATTTCCGTGACTTCATGCATGAAATCGGATTGGCAGGTAATTATCTTTTATCTTTTATAAAACATTTTAAACTCAAAACCAAAAACAATTCGATTCAAAATGACAGTTAACTTTCTCACAATGCGTATTAAAATTAGATTACAATGCAATCTTTCTTTAGAATATTTCCCATTTGTTTAATCAAGTTGATTATGTGGTTTTATGTTTTGACAGAATTCTTTGGTTTCAAGTATAAGAATATGGTTTCAGAGATCAGAAATCGCTTTTAACAAGACTTAATATTTTACGTTGATGGCTCAAAAAATCTCTTTAAACAATGTAATAGAACTTACCTTGTTATATTACATAGGTTATTTATTTAAATTTTAATGCTATCAAGTTTAAAAGACACAAAGAGAATATAGGTTGCATTTCTGTAAATATTGACAATGCAATTTCCCATAGGAACTCCTTTTACGGCTAAAACTGTACCACTTTTACTATGAATTTTTGAATAAAATCTTATCCTAGAATTGAAAGTTCATATGCACAACAATTTTTTTCAAAGGTCAAAATATAGGGCTGTGCGGCATATTTTCAACGTTTATGTACCCTGAACTTCTCACAGTTTAAACTAACACTCATTTTCTTAACTACCCCTACCTCGAATAAAAGGTTACCACAGATTTCAATATAAACAAATTGAACATGTATGTTTACTGGTAACATTCCCAAGTTATGTTTCTATGAGATGGAAGACAGAGATCATAACTGGGAACCAGTATGTAAACAAATTTAATTTTCTATGAATATTCTAAATCCCCCCAAAAGAGGCGTTGTTTGAGAAACAGCTGTATTTACAAAGTGCAACCTATAGTGCATTTTTTCATTACAAAAAACACCAGCACGCAATAGAGACAAAATTAAAATCTAAAGGAACCACATTTCTCTTCATTAGAATGTCTATTATAATAATAAAAACATCTAATATGTTTCATGTAGGATTCTGGATAAATAAAGACTTTCCAACAACTGATTATAAAAAGGTATGGATTGGCTTTACAGAATAGAGACATCATTACGGGCAAAAAGTTAAACATTAGAGAATAATCTGGGGTTGATATATGAATAACATAGAAAAAGGGCAAAATAAATGAAGAATAGAGAACAAATACTGTACAAAATTAAAGAATAAATAAATAAAGGACCCTCTTCTAAATTCTCTTATCAATAAAATCGGTCAAAGTATGTTAATTATTTTTCCAGGATGTCCCCCCCCCCCCAAAAAAAAAAAACAACATAAACAAAATGAAATAAAGTGGTTGGGGTATATATCAGCATAACATGTTTAAATGGAATAAGAATTACATTAATGTTAAGTCAACCGTAATATGACTAAGTCCGAGGTACTTTTGAGAAAATATCGCAAGATGAAACTTTTCATACCGTACGAATATGTATTCTAGTATTTTGTAAAGAAGAAAAAAAATGAGTTTGATACATAGAAAAACTCTAATATTTGTATCACTATATTACTTAGTATAATGATTTTACCTCGGAACATATATCAATCTTCAAATAGAAATTTTTGATGTAATATATAAATCATTAAAAAATTAAATTCTATATTTTTTATGCAAGAAGCTTTTATTTCATTGAATGGAAATGTGAGTTAATGTTCATGTTAAAATTATGTGCGTCTTCACTGAAAGGACCTGACAAACTATACTTGAGTGATATTATTATTTGCGTTAAGGCATTGATAAATTTTTGCGATCCGCAGTGTATTGTGAGTACAACATTTTCTATAATTCTTATGCGATATATATCCTTTTTCAGACCTCTTGATTATTCTATCAACATGTGTTTCGTAAATACTAAGTGTTTCGTTGGTCAAAAGAGAGGCGAACGATACCTCAGTCGAAAAACAACTGACAACGCCATGGTAAGAATGAAACAGACCAAAAGACATACAACAGTATACAAACACAACATAGTAATTAAAAGACCAAGCAACACTGACCTTACCAAAACCAGGGGATGATGTCAGTTACCCCAGGAGGATAATCAGATCCTACTCCACATGTGGTACTCGTTGTGTTGCTCATGTAGGTACAAACCAACTCGTAGGGGTGATTTAAACCTTAAATCTTGGAACTCTTGGTTTGATAGCTTCCTTGTGAGCAGCGACCCTCTATCAAGGAAATCATAAAAAGAAATGCAAGCCCTGGAATAATGTGTCACCTCGGAGATTTATGGTCCGTATGCAGGCGCTGCTAGAATGTTGCTACATAGAAATGGAGAGTTCACAATTGTGAAGCTAGAATCATCTCTTTTGTGATAAAGTTTTGTTTTCTACTAACCCTCATTGTCAATTTCGAGATGTTAGTCAGGATATGAGGCTGCCAAACTCGACTGTGATTATTATATCTTCTTTCTGAAGTTTGTTGGGATATGTATAGAGGCGTTCAACATATTCATCTATCTTTGAATTCTTTCGTGAGAGCACATCATTTATACATCGGAAAGGAGAGGACCACACTGCCGACTGTTTGTTGAAAAAGACGTCCTTATAAACGTAACAAAAATGTTGTCACTCACGAAATTACGCATCTTGATAATGTTAGTTTAACGGATTTTTTTTTACTTGAATCAGAGAGAATTTTTCGAAGTACAATTTATCTCTTCCTAAAATAATATATGTATTTTCTATTTTTGCCATTCTTTTTACGAACAAAGCAGGACCATCACGATCTTTCAAGTTCTATTTTAGTTTGTAAATTACTAATTTTGCATATTGACTAAAGAAGAATGGCTAAGTTATACGCTTTTAAGATAATAAATTTAGTGTAACACATTTAGGAATGTTGTCTTATATGTGATCATATGCCTCTCTATTATCATGTATGTACGTTTTCATTATATAAACATTATTGTTTTGTTTAAACAGTGTCTTCGTTATTACTTATTAATGTATAAAGTTCATTACAAAATGTAATTAAAAAAAATCAAATTTCAAACTGTTTTAGCCTAATTTTGAATGATGTGTTCCCTCAGTTTGTAACCCGGAGTTGCTTTTTTTCTTATGAATTTCGAACAGCGATATACTATTGTTGCCTTTATTATTCATATTGTGTTTTCCATCTGATACTGGTTGATTTGGATTACCAAATCTCACAGTTTATGTATTATGGTTTAAAATGTACATGATTTACAGACGACAATTACGTATCATTCTCATTTTTTTTATTTTCTTCTTTTGCCCATTTTAACATCAGACTCGGATTCCGTTTTAATTGAGTTTTGCAGTGCGTATCGTGGTGTATTTGTTTATTCTACATTAGTTAGAGGTGACGGGGGAGGCTTGAAATCTCATAAAACTTGTTTAACCCAGTCGTATTTTATAGCCTGTCCCAAGTCAGAAGCCTCTAGTATTTGTTAGTAATGTATGTTTTTTTTCTTCTAAATTTTGGATTCGGAGTTTAATAAGTGTGAAAACTATTTCAACAAATATCTACGCCCCAGTCCAACCTGTAAAAAAAGGTCAAAGAAAATTAAGAATACTAAAAAGTCGTTATAGACGGAAAAAATAAAAATTATGCTTTCATATACCTACAATGTTACGAGAGAAAAAAACATAGCTTTAAGAATATAAGATAAAATAATGAATGACGTAATTAACAAATTAGGTTCATACTTGACTGGATTTGATTGATGATATGTCGAGTTCTATGCCGCGTTTTTTCATGTATGTTTTGAAAGATAACATAGAAGCATTGTCTGTATCACTCTTTGTTTCAGACGGAGTTCTATCTTTCCCTAAAAACGCTTGCACGTTATAACTGTCTTCACAATCACTTAGTAAATGTCCTTCTTTCGATGTGTCTGTACCATTGTCAATATTATGTCTTTTTAAAGTTGAAGACTGGCTTTCAGAAGGAGTCAGCGACTGCGATTCAAAACCCAAAGAACTTGCTAACTCATTTGAATAATATACAGGCGACGAACTGCTACCGTGCATTAAAGATGAATGTTGTGCGATTTGAAAATTTTCATTTTCTGCAATGGATTCGTTGTTCTGGTATGTATGTGATTTAGGAGACTGTCGTTGGTTGGTTTTGATTATTTTTGAAGTACAAGGACTAAAAGAGTCGTGTGAACTCACATCCGGTTGATATGCCCCGGACATGACATTGTTTGAATTGGTGTGTTGGTGGTCTCTTAGCTTTGTATCAGTGTCTTTTATTCGTCTTGCATATAATGCACTAGACGTTGGTTGAAGCAAAAATGAGACACACTCATCTGTTTCTTGTTTTCCTGAATTGTAATTTACCGGCAAATGTTCTTTAGTTGATTGCGACTTCTTTTTCTTCTGATCAAGGAAAAACCCTTGATTGGCATCTTTTACTTTGTTCATATGATGTAGATACAGTTCTGTCTTTTCATTACTAGAGACTTCCGGTGGTGCATATAAAAGTAAATGTTCTCCATTAGAATGTTTCCCCTTGTTATTTGCTGACTGATAATTGTTTGGACAATCGTTATACATTAGTTTACAACTTTCTTCTTCGTTGGTAAGGAGTGGACTTGTATCGTCACTTTGAGAAGTCTTACTGCACATTTGTCGTCTTTCTTGTGCACTAGAAGGAGGATGTGATAAAAATATCTCATCGCTGTTAATAGAACTTTCAGAGTCATGTCTGCCATGTCTTAGATTTTCTAACTGTTGATTAGATAACTTTCGATGACGTATCCCATCAGAAGAAACATAAGCATGGAAAAGATCTTGATCAGTTTGAGATTCGGAATCTTGACGATGATTTCCACTAATTCCATTTTTACGTTTTTCACTACTCTGACGAGAGCCGTCTTTTGAACTGATTGTACTAAGTCTACCATCATCGTCTTCGGACTTTGAATTTTCGTTTCGACTCCATGGAAATTTCTTTTTTTCATTTGTTACGTATACATGTGTCGAATCATGACGACTAAGTTTAAAATTTGGTGGAAGAGTTGCAGTCTGTTCTCGTTCATGTGGATGGGGCTTCAGCTTTCCAAAAATAGACCTTTTCCTGAATACCGTGTTTCCAGTTTTATCAAACAATTTTTTGTCTCTGTAAAATATATACAATTACAAATAAATATTTCAATTTTATGAAACATACACCTACTTTAACTTTTTGTTTTATGTATTTATTTTCAGCAAGCTGTGTTTCTGATATTCAGCAATATTTGATTCACATACTCATTGACGACAACATTTGTTTCAAATAGTTTTTTCGGTGTTGATTCATGTAAACTGATGATGGTGCAATTTATGTAAAACAAATATTGTTTCAAATATCTGACATTTTAAAACTAGTTTCTATGACAAGAACATTGGCTCTCACAGTTGATTGCAGGCATTGCTTCATGAATTGTTTGAAGACAAACTAAATGAGGCTGATCCAGCTAATGTTCAGTGGTTGTCGTCTGTTTGTGTGGTTCATAAGTGTTTCTCGTTTGCCGTTTTTCCCGATGGAATGGTTTTACACTAGTATTTTTTGGAGCCTGTTATAGCTTGCTGTTCGATGTGAGCCAAGGCTCCGTGTAAAAGGCCGTATCTTGACCTATAATGCTTCACTTTTAAAAATTGTTACTTGAATGGAGAGTTGTCTCATTGGCCCTCATACCACATCTTCCTATATCTATACACAATCCAATGAGAAGGTTATATACGGCATGCATTTGGATGTGTTTGATTGAGGAAAGCATTAACAAATTAAAATAATATTAAATATGCCAACACATTAGCTTTTAAAAAGCTATGCATACCCTTAGTAAAAAGAAAAAAAAATATTGACATTTTGTGTAAAAAGCAGTAATCATTTCCTGAATTCTAACTTCAGTAGGGTATTCATTCGCAATTTCAAAATTATAACAAGACCACATATTATGCTACATTTCAAAGATATCTGAATGATTTTAATCATATCCATAACTGCAAATTATATATTTTAAGGTTATTTAATATGTAAGGTATTGATGTCGGAGACAATTTTTGGTACAATATTGCAAATATAACATATTAAAAAATAAATAATTGGAGTTTGTTTTTTGTATCTAAATTACAAAATGAGCAGACGAACGCCGTGTCAAAACATAAAAAAACAAATTAGCCTGTAACAGTAAATCAACAATGCATCAACATATATAACCAAACATACATATCATTACATGGATTGAAATAATACCAGGACAAATTTGCCCTACCTTCTTTTTATCCTCTTAACTGTTTGATTTATATTGCTATATAATTGGTTAGTAGACCAGAAATAATTCAAAAGTGTCATTTCAAAAATAAAGCAATGATATATTTGGTGATATCATGGGGACACGTGGACATTCTGCAATACAATTTAACTTTGTTTTTATTTTTTTACAGTTCTTTTTATATCAGACTGTTATTTTTTGTTACATTGACTTCCGATCATGTATTACATTTAATTTCATTTTAAGTGTCTACTCAGTAACAGAAATTTTGCGCTTTGGTATTTAATTTGAATCGATGATGATCGTGAATTTTATCTTACGTCAGAAACAACAGAAGTAGTCAATATTTAACGAGACATTCACTAGTCGTTAAATCGTTGATTTATGACTTGTCAGTTTGTTCACATTTCAAGCTGTCAGTATCTAAGACAGCTTTGCTTCTTTAATAGATAGAATCAATGAATTCCAACATTTAATAGACTTTCCTTTTTCCATTGGTTTTCCTTAATTAGTGTTGTGACAGGCTAATTGTTTTGATAAACTACATTTGGGTTGAAGTATACCAAAATAGCATTCACGAAATTTCTTAAAAGGAATTAAGTGTCCTCTATTCAAATGCATTTTTCTAGATTATACCAGTAAAAGTTGGTAAATCAGATTTTCAAAGATCATATTAATCAACTTATCATGAAATCTATATCTTAAATGTACAATATATTGAACACTTGTGGTCACCTTAAAGACAACAAGATACTTTGGGATTTTAAATACTAATAGTGGCTAACCGTATATATCTAAAATACTTTACATCTAGTACTAAACGAACTGGCATGGTTCTACGAGGACATTCGCCAGATGTTTTAGTGGGCGTCCGATGTTCTCTTGACTTGCTGGGAAGAAAAAAATATTTCATGAGGATTTATTTTACGTTAAAAGCTCATGACCAGTTTATCGTCGTCTTATGCGTATCAAATTGACAATTGTCAATTGTTAATAAGTAATCAAATAGGGTTATGTTCCATATTTTGATTGTGAAAAAAATTAATTCTTTTTTTCATTCACTTGAAATATTAATGACAGTTCAAAAATAAAAGTCACTTCTAATGAACAAGAGTAAAAATCGTTATTTCGAAAATCTTTTCTCCAAAAAAATACTTCCTTTTTTCATTCACTTAATATATAAATGAAAGTTCAGAAATAAAAGTCACTTCTCATGCACAAGAGTAAAAATTGTTATTTCCAAAACAGCATCAAACCTGAAAAAACGTGGTTTACTATTTTTAGTTTCCACTAATAATAACGAAAAAAGTGTAAGAAAGTTTCTTTTCAAATAAGAAGTTGAATTTTTTTTTGTGTGCAAGTTATAATATCTAAGTGAAGAGTAGGTACAACATATAAAGTTTAACACGATTTGCTAGCTGTAGAGCTTGAGTTCAAAGTAAATAAACTTATCATAGAATATATGTTGTATCAAAACAACATAAAACTTCCCACTTCAAATGCTGAATGTCGTAATAAAAGGAACCCACACTAAACGTTTGGTGTCGTAATAATATGCACCAATACTTATCGTTGGGTGTCGTAATAATATGAACCAATACTTATCGTTGGGTATCGTAATAATAGGAACCAATACTTATCGTTGGGTGTCGTAATAATAGGAACCAATAATTATCGTTTGGTATCGAAATAAAATTAACCCACACTTATCGTTTGGTGTCGTAATAATAGAAACCAATACTTATCGTTGGGTGTCGAAATAATAGGAACCAATACTTATCGTTGGGTGTCGTAATAATAGGAACCAATACTTATCGTTGGGTGTCGTAATAAAAGGAACCAATACTTATCGTTGGGTGTCGTAATAATAGGAACCAATGCTTATCGTTGGGTGTCGTAATAATAGGAACCAATACTTATCGTTAGGTGTCGTAATGATAGGAACCAATACTTATCGTTGGATGTCGTAATAAAAGGAACCAATACTTATCGTTGGGTGTCGTAATAAAAGGAACCAATACTTATCGTTGGGTATCGTAATAATAGGAACCAATACTTATCGTTGGGTGTCGTAATAATAGGAACCAATAATTATCGTTTGGTATCGAAATAAAATTAACCCACACTTATCGTTTGGTGTCGTAATAATAGAAACCAATACTTATCGTTGGGTGTCGAAATAATAGGAACCAATACTTATCGTTGGGTGTCGTAATAATAGGAACCAATACTTATCGTTGGGTGTCGTAATAAAAGGAACCAATACTTATCGTTGGGTGTCGTAATAATAGGAACCAATACTTATCGTTGGGTGTCGTAATAATAGGAACCAATACTTATCGTTGGGTGTCGTAATGATAGGAACCAATACTTATCGTTGGATGTCGACATAATAGAAACCAATACTTATCGTTGGGTGTCGTAATAAAATGAACCAATACTTATCGTTGGGTGTCGTAATAATAGGAACCCACACTAATTGTTTGGTGTCGTAATAATAGGAACTAATACTTATCGTTGGGTGTCGTATTAATAGAAACCAAAACTTATCGTGTGCTGCCGTAATAATAGGAACCAATACTTATCGTTGGGTGCCGTAATAGTAGGAACCAATACTTATCGTTTGGCGTCGTAATAATAGGAACCAATAATTATCGTTGGGTGTCGTAATAATAGGAACCAATACTTATCGTTGGGTGTCGTAATAAAAGGAACCAATACTTATCGTAGGGTGTCGTAAAAATAGGAACCCACAATAATCGTTTGGTGCCGTAATAATAGGAACCAATACTTATCGTTGGGTGTCGTAATAATAGGAACCCATACTAATCGTCTGTTTTCGTAATAATAGGAACCAATACTTATCGTTGGGTGTCATAATAAAAGGAACCAATACTTATCGTTGGGTGTCGTAATAATAGGAACCCATACTAATCGTCTGTTTTCGTAATAATAGGACCCAATACTTATCGTTGGGTGTCGTAATAATAGGAACCCACTCCAAACGTTTGGTGTCGTAACAATAGGAACCAATGCTTATCGTTGGCTGTCGTAATAATAGGAACCAGTATTAATCGTTAGTTGTCGTTATACAAAAAATCCACATTAATCATTGGTTGTTGTTATATTAAGAATTTACACTAATCCCTGAGTATAATAACACTAGAAACCCACACCAATCGCTGGGTGTCGTATTAATATGAACTCACTCGAATCGTTGGTTTTCGTAACACTTGGAACCCACACTAATCCTTGATGTCGTAATACTAGGAACCCACGCTAATCGTTGGGTTTCATTATACTAAGAACACACACCGATCGCTGGGTGTTGTAATAATAGGCAACCCCACTAATCGTTGGTTGTCGTTATACTAGGAACTCACACTAATCGTTGGTTGTCGTTATACTAGGAACCCACACTAATCGTTGTTTGTCGTAATACTAAGAACCCACGCCAATCGCTTGGTGTCGTAATACATGGAACCCACTTCAATCGTTGAGTGTCTTAATACTACGAACCAACGTCAATCGCTGGGTGTTATAATATAAGAAATTCATTTCAATCGTCGGGTGTCGTTATACTAGAAACCCACACCAAATCACTGGGAGTCGTAATACTAGGAACCCACGTCAATTGCTGGGTGGCATAATACTAGGAACCCACGTCAATCGCTGGGTGACATAATACTAAGAACTCACTTCAATTTGGTGCCGTTTTACTAGGAACCCACGCAAATCGCTAGTGGTGAAGTGCTAGGAACCCACTCCAATTGTTGAATGATGTATTACTAGGAACCCACACCAATCGCTGGGTGTCGTAAAACTAGGAAACCACTACAATCATTGGTTTTTGTTATACTAGGAACCTACTTAAATTGATGTGTTGCGTTACCCACGCATTTCGCGTAATAATGAAAAATTAAACCCACGCGAATCGCTGAGTGTCAAAATACTAGAACCCTATCCAATCGCTGGTTTTCGTAATCATAGGAACCCACTGCAATTGTTGGGTTTCGTAATACTAGGAACCCACTTCATTTCTTGGGTTTCATAATACTAGGAACCCATTCCAATTGTTGGGTATCGTAATACAAGGATTCCGCACTTATCGCTAGGCGTCGTAATGAAAAATTGAACCTACGCGAATCGCTGGGTGTCGAAATACTAGAATCGAATACAATCGCTGGTTGTCATAATACTACAGAACCCACTGCAATTGCTTGGTGTCGTAATACTAGTAACCCGCTCTAATAGCTTTGTAATAAAAATGGAAACTCACAACAGTCGCTGAGTGTCGTAATACGAATAGTGTCGTAAAGTTTTGCATTGACGTAGAACTATCATACTCTAGAAGCGACTGACTAAACAATTTAAAGGAAATAGATGCACTATCTGATAGTTTTGCAGTAAAGGCCACATGTTGGGAAACACGAAAAGATATTATACAAAATGAAATACAATATAAATGATCTATGATTTTCATATCACAATTACCAAGTCATCGACAAAACAAACCATACCTACACAATTTATACAGCACCACAAAGTTTCAGGTTACAATATCTCCGACAATATACAAAGTCTATAGTTTGTCAATAAAGTAGTTATAGTAAATTAGTTCCTTAGACAATTTATATTGTTTCTAGCTTATTTAGCTCATGAACTTTTTGCCTTTATTTGATATTAGCGGAGATACAACCATTTCTCTTTATAAACGAAACTGTCATTTTTAGTATGCGATTATCTTGATCAATAATGATTTACTACCATGCGAGGATGGATATAAAATAAGCATACAAATAGACCTAGTTAAACAAACGCATATCAAAGCAATATAAAGGATAGGAGACTTATGATTATTCTCTGAGTGTCCAGATCGATTCAAATCATTCTTAGGAAACAGCCTCATTAGTGTTCTATGTGGTGAAAAGGACATTATACCGTATTTCCAAAATGAAAACAATTGTAAATACTTTAAAATGGCAATTTTAGAGGATTTTTAACAAAATATAATTATGTCCTTCTGACAGAGTATCTGCAAAGCTTTACAAATACATGTACAATTTTTAATACCTTAATAAATGGTTTCCAACAAAATATATACAGTAACGTTGAACAACGGCAATATATACAGAAACACTGAACAACGGCAATGTATATAGTAACACTGAACAACGGCAATGTATACAGGAGCGCTGAACAACGGCAATGTATACAGGAACGCTAAACAACGTATATGTAAGCGGCAATAAGTCAAATCAGGCAAGCTTAAATCCTAGGCAATAAGCTAGGGCCTAGGCAATAAGCTAGGGCCTAGGCAGTAAGCCAATTGGGAAAATTATGTTAAGCATAAGTCTTAAATCATAGGATTTAAACTTAAATCCTGAATGTTTATGCCTTAAATGAAAATGAGAGTAAATAAAATGAAATGTCTCCAAAGTGAAAACGCATTCTGTACAAATTCGGATATAACCAAATGCAACATAAAAATGCTTTTTTTTTGTATACCACAAATTGTGAAAACAACAATTATATTAGAAGCCACATTTGAAAAGTATTTTTGATGTAAGAGCTCTAGCAACATAAAATTTTGTGTGTGATCTTAGTTCACCATAAAACAAAACAGTCTCCTTCGCACTTTGATTCAAAATCCATTAAATCAACCCATCCTCTTTATATTACTCTTGAGATTAAAATAGGCTTGACTACTGCGCTTTTTAACATGTTACAAAAAGGAAGAAATAGTAGAATGGAATCATAGAATGGTTTGCAAAGTCGTTATTAATTGTTTTCTTTATTATACGATCTACAATGATTATAGGCCACTATAAAATATTTGTGTTATGTGTTTAACCAAAATACCATACACTTCCTTTAGAAAAAAACATCAACTTTAGAATCTTCCTCGTCATTCTTGATTACTTAAGTATCTATAATAACCAGTCTTTCAAAACTATAATGGTAAAAATGTCAAACTATTTTTAGTTGTAATAGTCTAGCCTTCTTTTCTGGCACAGAAGTTTAATATTTGCCAAATGATCACTCTTCTTTTGCCTTGGGTATATGCTATTTGCTTTCACGTATTCAAATTTATATTCCGCAAAGTTTCAAGAATTTTTTTATCACTTAAATAATAATAATCCAAATTAAGAATTGAAAAAAAACTTAATGGGCATTTAAGAAAATTAATAAATTCAACAAAACTGATGATAAGATAATGTGACTGGCAAAGATGTATTTTTATAGTCTATTTATGACCCTTTTCTTGAAATAACTTTCAGATAGATTATCAATTCCCCTCTTTTTCTATGAGACACATCTACTAGTTTAAAACAACTACTTTTGCAATACCAAAAGATAAAAACGAATAAGTCCTGCTTTGAATACAAACAAATTAAAGATCTTTTAAATAAATGTATATCAATTTTTGAAATATGAGTTTTAATAGAATATTTTAACGAATGTGCATGTATTTTTAGTATGAAACAAAATTTACTAGTTTAGCATATTGTCTGAAATGATGTTTGGCAATAGGTTGAATAATCATCATCCGATTTAAGCAAATAAGTTTAATGCATGGAAATAGCAGGCAATAACTGATTGCCTAAGTGTAAGCCTATTGCCTAGGATTTAAACTGTATGCATAATTTCATTAATTGCCGCTAGTATATATATATATGTATACATATCAAGAGAAGTTGAACAACAATTATGTATACAGTTACGCTGAAAAAAGACAATAAAATTGAGAATGGAAATGGGGAATGTGCCAAAGAGACAACAACCCGACCATAGAGCAGACAACAGCAGAAGGTCACCAACAGGTCTTCAATGCAACGAGAAATTCTCGTAAAAATGTAAACAGAGACGATGAACAATGGAAATACATACAGTAACGCTGAACACCGGTAATATATACAGTAACGCTGAACACCGGTAATATATACAGTAACGCTGAACACCGGCAATATATACAGTAACGCTGCACACCGGTAATATATACAGTAACGCTGCACACCGGTAATATATACAGTAACGCTGCACACCGGTAATATATACAGTAACGCTGAACACCGGTAATATATACAGTAACGCTGAACACCGGTAATATATACAGTAACACTGAACACCGGCAATATATACAGTAACGCTGCACAACGGTTATGCATACAGTAACGATGAACAATATTTTACTTTTATCCATATTTTGTTAAAAATCTGTTAAACCACAATTTCAGACTGTGATAGACAAACGTTTTAATAAATTGCCCATATGTAATACTTTTACATTTGTTGTATCAATGGTAGTATGCAGAAATGGTGTATTGTAGTTAAACATGTACAATAATATAGTTGTTTTCTATCTTCAACTTATGTTTTTATATAAAGTCGTTTTACTTACGCTCCTTCTGTTTTATCAACCGAGTTGTAGGACACGGATCCAAAATGACAACGAACGTCTTTTGATGTAGTAAAAGCACTACGTGTGTTCTTCTCTGGTGCCCAAACAATAACATACACTTTAGGAAAGAAAAGTAATACAAGTGAAACAGATGCACTTAAACTGATAGCTATAGATAATGTAAAAACTTTTGGGTCACTTCCGAAATAGATGGCAAAAAATCCTAACCAAATCACACAAGTCGTATACATGGTAAATCCAATAAATTTAGCCTCATTAAAGTTTTCAGGAAGATTTCTCGTTTTAACAGCATATAATGTACACATAAATATTAGCAAAAGATCGAATCCAAGGGGTACTACAATACCAAGAGTTGTTGTGTTACAGATGAGTCTAACACGACGAGTAGTTGGATAATCTAGTGTGCAGTCTGCTGGTTCTATAATTAACATGACAGTTATAACGGCGCACTCGACACCTACTAAGATACACGAAATAATAACTTGAGAGGATGCACTCATAAAGCGTGGTTTTTTGGTGATAATTTTTTTCGTACCTTCTAAAATTCTAGCGATCCTGTTTGTTTTTGTCACAAGCGCTCCATAAATCATAGAAAATGATAATCCTGGCAATATTCTTGTAAAATAACAGGTAACAATAGTAGGCTTGGCAACAAGAACAAAGTTACAGGAATATGCAACAAGAATGCCGATCATAATAATGTACATGAGCTCTCTGGTGGATGCTTTGACAACTGGAGTATTGTGATGTCTCATAAATATAACACTTATCCATAATGTGACAAAGATTCCAAATGAGGCCACTATCAAAGCAATCATAGCTTCGCTGTCCGCCCAGCTCATGTTCTCAATTGGTAACTTTCGACAAGCTGAAAATTAAAAATTCAGAATAAAAAATCAAAATAAACAGGATGGTCACTGTATTGTGAAACCATCGCCATGTTTTGGTGCAATTTGGATCTACATGTATAAATATTTCGGATAACAGATATTTACATTATGTAAAATGAATCATATCTATCTAATCTAAATTAACTATAAAAATCTTTAAATTAGTAAAACAGAAATAGAAGTAGAAATGGAAGTGTCAAGCCTTATTTAAATTTTTTTTCGTCGTTAAATAGTTGCCTTGTGCGCAATATTAGTGATGCAATACCGTTATCGATCGTTTATTATTAAATATTTCATAGAAGTCTTATTATTTTTTCCCTGTGTTCATTATTTATTTGCTATGTCATGGGTCTTTTTGGCACAAACTAATTATGTTATATGACAATACAGACAATACCATATGATTTTAAGGGCTTTAGACTATTTTTTGCATATCCCTCCTTAATTTAAAATGTTATCGACCTGAAAATGATTAAACACATGCTACTGTATTTGTTATTTGTTAAAAAAATGATACGTAGAAGCAAACTGGTATTATAAAAAAAACCAGATAACTGTAACTTATATAATGGAGACATTTTCTTAACACATGTATTAATTTACATACACATAACCTTATTGATAATAAAAATTTGCAATTGCAATTACTTTATGTTTTGTTGTCTTATTTCATGATAAAAAAAAACAAATGGAGTATATTCCAGGTTTTCAGAAATGAGAACAAATGTAAACAGCAGTCCACACAATGGACAAATAATGTCTTTCAAGACTGAAAGAAATCGAAAATAAGTAGTAGATACATTATACCAGACCTTACAGATTTGATTGTTCAAGGTATAAATAGTATTTTTGGAAAATTTGTAGTAGAAAGGGTTGAGAGAAGTAAATCACAGAGGCTTGTAATCGCTTTTTAACTTGGTATGAGAAGGAATGCGATTACCAGGTAATGAATGCACATGGTGGCAATCCCGTTTATAGTATAGGTCTGTGATACCAGACGGTTCTGTTATGTTTGACCACATTCTGAGTTTTAGCAGATTAATGACACTCATGAACACAATATACCAGGTGACTACTAAACGGTGGTATTAAAGGGGAACTCAAGTAACCAAACCGGGAAAATAACACTAGCAACAAGACTCAGCAAGATTCCGAAGGCAGACCATAATGGACAAGACGGGTCTTTGAATGAGAGGGTTAGTCAGATGTACATATCATATGCTTAAAATGTGTCTATGTTTATAATTTACTTGATATATCTCAATGTATGCAGACATTTTTGCAAACAACATTAATATATTTGTTAGATATCCTAAGAGAAAATAAAGTATAAAATCGGCATTCAAAAACTCCACACAGATGCCGGTCGTAAGTCAGATGCGTGTTACGTCTTCATAAAACTCATCGGTTATATCAGAATACTAGTAGTTTATGAAAAGCTAAATTCAAAACGATGTTTAAGATCAATGAAATAATAATAATATCATGTCGATAAGCACACACACTCAAGAAGAAATGAAAAAAATATCATAGCATATACCTCTAGCTCAGGGAAAATGCGGTCATTGCAAGCTGTATGTTTTTTATTTAAATGCCTTTTAAAACTTTCAATATATTGTTGCATTCATATTCTCATTATTGAAGACCGCACGATGACAAGCAGTTTATGATATCTTTGTTCTTTTGTCTTTGATGGATAGTTGTCTCATTGGCAAATATATAGCATTTCCTTATTTTCACATTTAAGGGTTTAATCTTTTCTTTTCAATTTGTTAATCGTGAAGAATGTATACTAATCATTCACTTTGGACATTCAATGTTGATTTTATTATTTCTTTGGAGTTTAAAATGATAACAACGTGTTTGTTATTCAATGTCAAAATGAGAGTAAATAATGACGGGAAGATGTGTGGCATGTTAATAAGTTCAATTCTCTGGAGTTACTATGAGATAGATTATACTGCATCAATGAACATACTTGTATATTCAATCTATCAGAAAAATCAAATATTTTAATTCAAATGAACTATTGTTGCAATCAATCGAACTAAATATGAAACCCAAAACAGAAGTCCTAAGATTCAGCTAAAACCAAAGAGAGGTTTTAACAATTAAGTTAATATAATAATTTTATATGTATTAGAAAAAACTAAAAACCCCAAAAAAATAATAATAAGACCGGGGAATTATTCCACACTTAGGTCTTTTATTCTACTTACATTCAGAAATAAATTCACAAACATTGTTAATTTTTTTGAAATATTTACCAGATACAAGGATATTCCTTAACCTGGCGTTGCGTCTTAGTTGGTGTTAATTGGGTTTTTATTAGTATTTTATGCTTATTTCGATCTCTAACTTAGCATAATCGTTGAAAATGTTAAAAGAATAATTGAACAAGTATAGTCACACAAAATTTAAGATTGTATTAGATTTGTAAAAGTAAAACGGTAAATTTATTACACGAAATACCAAATTTTAAAATGTGCAAATTGATAGGTTTGTTAAAAAGCTTGAAATACAGTAAACCACACCACGACATTAACAGTTGAGTAAGCAAATAAATAATGAATTATTCATTCGGCAATATACACAAAATGACTTTTTACTCTATACGCCTTAATAAAGATCTACTGACCCGACAGATCTTCGTTAGGCCACCAGCCTTTACTGCATGTTTTAACAAGATTTTACGTTTGATTCTATACGCCTCAAGTATCTACTGACCCGACAGATCTTCGTTAGGCCACCAGCCTTTACTGCATGTTTTAACAAATATTAACTTTTGACTCTATACGCATTAAGTATCTACTGACCCGACAGATCTTCGTTAGGCCACCAGCCTTTACTGTATGTTTTTAAAGTTTTTACTTTTGACTCTATACGCCTTAAGTATCTACTGACCCGACAGATCTTCGTTAGGCCACGAGCCTTTGCTGCATGTTTTAACAAGTTTTTACTTTTGACTCTAAACGCCTTAATGATCTACTAATCCGACATATCTTCGTTAGGCCACCAGACTTTACTGCATGTTTAACAAGTTTTTACTTTTGACTCTAAACGCCTTAAGTATCTACTGACCCGACAGATCTTCGTTAGGCCACCAGCCTTTACTGCATGTTTTACAAGTTTCCTCGTCCAACATTATCTCATTATCCTCGCATTTTGTACATTTCCAACAGCACTTGATATTAGTTTCGATACTCTGAAAAGAGATTAATGAAGTATTGAATAAATCGTATTGATAACAAAATCCTTGTTGTTAGAAAATGAATCAGAATTTTCTAACAGTATTTATGGCAAGGCTAGTTTTCTCGTTTGAATTGTTTATATTGTAACTTCGGGACCTTTTATAACTGACATGCGGTATGGGCTTTGTTCATTATTAAAGGCCGTACGGTGACCTATAGTTGTAAATTTCTGTGTCATTTGGGTCTCTTGTGGTGAGTTGTCTCACTGGCAATCATACCACATCTCCTTTTTTATACTTAAAAACTATTTTAATGCCAAGACCCATTAAGATATTCGAAAAGAGTTGACATTTTGTCTTCTATCTTCTATATTTTCTTAATTACTGGACACCTGTTTCATCTAAACTTGCATGAACATAAATGATGTTATCACTGTTATGGTTTAATACAAGATAATTCCTTTACATTATAAAAACCTTAACAACCTACCTTAACAAAACCTTTCTTACAGGGCTCACTACAAACAGATGTCATAGGTTTTACTTTTCCCGTTCTTGGCCAGTAAATGTTGTTTTCATCAATAACTAAATGCCCAGTCTCCCATGAACCTACCATGATGTATTTGTATGACACGTTTCCAAATTCATCCTTTATTTTTTGGAAATTCATTATATCGTATCTGCAATGAATCAGAATATATCACTTCTAAATATTAGATTAAAGAGGAAACACACAAACACACCCTACCACAACCAGCAAATCAAAACAAGACAGAAAGAACTATACACAGGTCTTACTACAGATTTTTAAGGGAAAATTTTCTTATCGTGGATTTAAAATCGATTGACTATTAAGATCAAGAAAACGTAGCCATTTTTCAGATAACACTTTACAAAAAACCAAAGAAAAAATTGAAATTCAGAACCACTTAAAATCATACGTGTCTTTTTGATGATTGGATCTTTCAATAATTCCCTTCTTTACTCAGTCTTAATTAATTTCTGTTCCTAAAGACAACTTAATTATGGTCTGTCTGGTTGACAAATATGTTTTTTGTTGATCATTAAAGCGTTTTATCATATCATAGCTGATTAAAATAAAGACAACAGTACTATACCGCTGTTCAAAATTCATAATTAAAATTGATTGAGAAAAAAAAAACAAATCCGGGCTACAAACTAAAACTGAGGGAAACACATCAAATATAAGAGAACTACGACACAACAGAAACACAATATTAAAATGTAACAAACACAGAAACGAATTAGTATATAACAAAGGCCATTTTCCTGACTAGAGAGGACATTTTAAGAAAAAATGGTGGATTGAACCTGATTTTGTGGCATGCCAAACCGCCCGTTTTATGGCAATGTTGAATATAACATTAAAATGACAACATTACATGATAGGTACGTTGAAAAGAAATAGACAGTGAATATAACTTTTCGTGTTTTAAGGTGTCACTTTGCAATTAAAATACCCTGTATACCAAAGAGATTTTAACCCCTGCTTTTATGACATCGTCGCAGCACCACTTGCACTTTGCACAACCCTTTTACTGGACCAAAAAGGCTGTATAGCTTTTATAAGCAAAGAAATTCTTTCTTCGTCGGCTTTATCTGACATATAAAATTTTCTGACGTCAGACATAAGAATCAACGAAAGTGTTTGTAGATATATGTTTTTGTGTTCTGTTAAGCTGTTCCTTTTAAAATTGTTACACGATGATAACTGCTGTACCCATATTTTGACTATTGTATCTATTGTGTCTGTTTAGTTAACGCATCATTGTCAATATAACGGAATTTGATGAGACTGTCATCAAAGTGAGAGGATTAGCGCTATAAAACCAGGTTTAATCCACCATTTTCTTCATTTGAAAAAGCCTGTGCCAATAGTTATCAAAGGTACCATGATTATAATTTAGTACGCCAGACGCGCGTTTCGTCTACATAAGACTCATCAGTGACGCTCATATCAAAATATAAAGCCAAAAAAGTACAAAGTTGAAGAGCATTGAGGATCTAAAATTCCAAAAAGTTGTGCCAAATACGGCTAAGGTAATCTATGCAAGTCAGGAATATGACAGTTCTTGTCCATTCGATTTTGATGTGTTTTATTATTTGATTTTGCCATGTGATTATGGACTTCCCAAATTGATTTTCCTCTGAGTTCAGTATTTTTGTGATTTTACTTTTTATCTAGGGTTGTGAAAAGCATGATTAAAATCACAATCTTTATATCGAATATAGAAAATCTAAAAAAAGTTATGCAGTCAGTTTGACTAAAGTAATTTCCAGCATTCTTTCTACAGTAAAAGATGGCCTTTGGAAAAGTGTGATGATCCAGCGGTGTCAATCAGATGAGGAATCTTCAATCACCATCTTTACAATTTTGTAGTCATTGTAAAACATTAAAGTTTTCTAAGCTTCATATAACAATTCACCATATTCGATTGAAAGATTGACTATGTCACCTCATTAAACAGACTTTTTACCATAAAAGAATGCGAAACGTAGATATAAATGCCTTGTTATCAATCATTAAAATCTTATTTTGTGAAGAACAAAAAAGATACACCGAAAATGATATCATCGAGATGCTTGAGTTTTTGTTCGACACCATATATTTGTTGAGTTTGGTGTATTCCCACCAGTACTGTCCTACTTGTCTTTGTACTCATATGAAACAGAATTCATACACATTTTTTTCGGAAGACTACTAAAATAAAATCTAACAATGATCTTTGATTACACTTTAAATACTAAGGCTTTTCTACCTCAGGCATAGATTACCTTAGCTGTATTTGGCAAAACTTTTAGGAATTTTGGTTTTCAATGCTCTTCAACTTCGTACTTTATTTGGCCTTTTTAACTTTTTTGGATTCGAGCGTCACTGATGAGTCTTTTGTAGACGAAACGCGCGTATGGCGTATATACTAAATTTAGTCCTGGTCATCTATGATGAGTTTATTTTCAGATACCGGTATATTGATGGTGTGCTGGCATATTCAAATGTGTGCTTACATCTTATATATATGCCAGTTAATTTGAGATATATGATTGATTTATTGTTGTTCAATGCAAGTTTCAGCACAATTGGCTATTTCGTGGCGGCCAGTTTTATCAAAGGAGGAAGCACGAGTGCCGGCAGGGAACTTCGACGGGAACATTGACAATCCTACCTGTATATAAAAATTTGTGATATAATTGCCAACGAGACAACTTTCTACTAGAGTTTATTTACAGGAATCTCAAAACATCTGCAATTTAAAACTCGAGTACTCGAGTACTCGGATAAATCTTTAACGTCTAGAGAAAGATTTTTTTACGATGTAGTATATTGGTAATCACCTTGTATAAACTTAATAATATGACATCGCTAGACATCTTAACGAAAGACGAATATTGTTGTAGAACTCAAACTGTATGACTACCAAATATAGCTTAATCTTTGTTTACATGTATCGCTAATCCTTTTTGTGTCAATAGAAAGATGAATAACGGAAAAACGTAACTTAAAAATTAACCTATCATAATAGCAATTATAGTGTATTCATGAACCAAATCAGAAATTTGCAATAAAACAATCAATATTTCCGACATAATAAGACAATCATCTGTTCCTGTGGAGTGGTATATTTTTTACGACTTGTCTTATAATTTTTAAAACAAAATATTGAACATGAAATTACTTATACGAAACGATATCAAATTATAAATTAGAAAAAAAAGTTTTAAGTAAAAGTTAATTACAAAAAAAGAGGGACGAAAGATACCAAATGGACATTTAACTCATAAATCTAAAATAAACTGACAACGACATGGCTAAACATGAAAAAGACAAACAGACAAACAATAGTACACATGACACAACACATAAAACTAAAGAATAAACAACACGAACCCACCAAAAACTAGGGGTGATCTCAGGTGCTCCGGAAGGATAAGCAGATCCTGCTCCACATGTGGCACCCGTCGTGTAACAAATCCGGAAAATAGTCTAATTCGGTAGGTCACATTCATGAAAGTGAAGGGGATTGTAGATAAATTAAATCTATATGTCATACCAATCACGTTCACAAACAACTTTAAGTCTTTATTAACCAACAAAAGTAAGATTACGGTTTGTAAGTTATTGATTTATGAAAGTCTTCATCCAGGTACAAACATCGTTACAAATGTATCTGATCAATTGCATAGGGTTCACCGCAGGGCTTTTCGATTTTGTTCTTTAGACATGTGATATAATCTAACCACATCTTTAGATGAAGTCTATTTCCAAGTCCTGCACATTAAATATCCTCTTGAAAGGAACGGAATTTTCTGGTACTGCTAAACATGTTTTGCAATTATAGATGAACTCGAGACTTATAGTTATACCACATATAAGTTTCGGGAAAAATGCTTTTACGTTGTGAAAAGATATTGTTTATTAGTATAATCATGGAAGTATTATAATCTTCCATGGTATTACAAAGGGTATTTCAAAGTGAGGAAAAATGTAAAGAGAAATATCTCAAGAATTTTTAAAGACAAACAAGTGCTTGGGTACTCGTTGCCACCCCTATTTATAAATGATTTGAGTTAAACGTACCTGCCACGTGCTAGTTTCAATCTCACAGCCTTAGTGTAAATGAACTACTGAATTCACTTGCCAACCGAGTCCCTTACTGGAGATAAATGAAACAAAAAATCTAACGTTCAAGTTCTAATTTATATATTGATCTTTTCCTTTATATGGACAGCGATGGACGACTTCAAATAAGAATCTATGTCAAACTTATAGTATATGTCTAAAATTAAAATACATAAGCACTCACTTTTGAACAGCAAAGAACGTATAGTAACCACAAAACATGAATTATTATTACCTTGCAGGTGGGTCTCCATTGTCATCAAAGTAAAGACTCTCGTTGCTATAAGTTGTTATAGAAACGTTAAGTAGATACTTTTTGTAAAGGGAACCTTTGACTGGTGACATTTTTTTGCATATTCCTGGTCTTCCGCCGCATAGATCTTTCTGCATAGCATGGAGAGCGTATGCCATTGTATACAAAGCATTTTGTATAAACCCTAGCTTAGAATCCTGAACAAAATTTGGATTTTTTTCATTGCCTATCGAAAAGAAAAACAAACCTATTTAAATGAACTATAGGTCTTACAGTATTCAATCAGTTATTTCCTTAAAGATTTAAACAATAATACCAAAACATATGCATACATACTTTAAATTAGATATTAAAATAAGTCACAGTTGAGAGTCATATATGAGAAATATCTTTATTTTTGCATTATTGACATATACTCATATTTCCTTTTACCATATGTGATAAATATAGATTACTAGTATCGGATTTTCAATACCTTGATATCGTAAAATATCAGCCTCGAGCCACAAAGTGGATCTTTGTGGCGAGTAGAGGCGAACGAGCAAAAAACCTTCACGGTGTGTCGAGATACTGATATTTTACGATGTGTGTAGAAAACCTGATACAAGTAATTTATTCGTATTAAAAAAAAAATAAAAAAAATATAAACTTAATCATTAAAATTATACAAGTCACCTGTGGTAGTTGCATGATACTACCAATTCATTTCGGTATTGAGGTGCAGTTTTACGATAAATTCTGTCAACATTATGTTTAAGCTTTCCTTTTGTGAAATTGAATTAAGACGTAAGGAAAGAGGTATAATAAATTTCCCTTGTATGCAGGGTTGTATTTTTTTAATTCACCGAGTCTGATTTTGAAAGGTGTTAAATATTTCTTGAAATTCATCTACTTTTGTTACTCCAAAACAATATCATCATCTTTCAAGAAATCAAAGAAAGCTCACGGAGATGTCTTCTAGAAGTCTACAGGGGGTGACAATCTCTATCATTTAATCGCTAGTCATCAGACCTTAGGTTCATCTTAGTTAATAGTACGTTTGTGCTATAATTTATGAATGTTTCATGCTATTGAAAGTCGTCGGTATTTAGACATGAACAAATGGACGTGTTTATTCTTAAGTTAGCTTAAGTCTAAGTCTGATTGGATTAACATGTCCAAGAACATTTGGCAAAGCAAATCCAAAAACCTTGTGGAATTGCGATTGGTTTATGCTAAGAATGTCTTTTTTTAGTTGAAGTAAATGAATCCACCTTTTCCGGTCTGCAATCTTTTTATAACATAAATGTCCATCATTGGGACTACTTTGCCTAAGTCATGTTTCACTGAACAACAAAAGTTCGATGGAATACACAGTTACTTTTTTATGTAAGTGCATTTGTTTAATTATCGAGTACAGTTGGTAGTCTAGATAAGAAAGATTTCGAAAAAGTGAAGGTAATTGGTTTATCGATTTTTTGTTATCATCAAAAATATAATCTTATTGCATATGATAAATAATTACCTGTGCAGGTATTGTTAAATTGTGTTGGTTTTGCTCCAGGGATGCTGCACTTGTAATTTTCTTGCCAATATTCCTGAAACCATGGATTTCTATCATTAGAGTACGGACTTAGGTTCTGGAACATATCATCAAACCAATCAATCAGAGGTGAATGAAGCTTTATTGACATACCACCTGCTGCTGCCGCCTCGTTGTCTTTGACAACATCAGGTCTGTCATTCCAGCCGTCGCTAAATAGATTTAAACAAAATAACTTATTGGTTATATTCGTCGTTGTTCTGTAGGCTACCAGTATGTTTATTGCAAAGAATTCATAAAGTTATTTTTTTCTCTATTATTTATGTATCTAAATTTGTCAACGTCTTTATATCAAAGTGCAAGTCACCATATTTGATCAAGTACCAGTATGTTTATTGCACAGAATTCATAAAGTGATTTCTTTCTCTATTATTTATGTATCTTTTGTCAACGCCTTTATATCAAAATGAAAGTAACCATATTTGATCAAGTACCAGTATGTTTATTGCACAGAATTCATATGGTATTGTTTTTCTCTATTATTTATGTATCTAAATATGTCAACGTCTTATCAAAGCACAAGTATTCATCTTTGATCAAGTATAACTTCAAAATTATTAAATACAAATTAACCAGAAAACAAAGTGCATTTAATTTCCAGATGCCAAATTTTTGTTCGGTTTTGCTCAAACCCGCGGGTTCAACATATATAAAGACACTTTGAAGAGACATAAAATCTTAGCATTAGAAAAGTACTCGGAAGCCTATATATGTGTGTATGTGGTAGGGGATTTTGTAAATTTTCGTGAACTGAAAATTTGCAAGTATCAATAGTAAAGAATAAAGTATACAAAAGTCAATCTAAAAAATCTTCATAAACCTTTTTTTGACATAAGTTTATTTTTGTTTCAATTTTAATTTTCTTGGAATCCTATTATTCAATTTTGAATCACGTAAAAGATATATCACAATAAAATTGTCATAGTGTTTACGTAGGTAAGAAAAGAAGTTTTGAATGGCAATATCGTGTATCGAAGTGTTATTCAAGTGGAAAATTACAATTGACCAAATTCAAGCACTCAGCAGATATGCAAATCATTTAAGAATTAAGCAACGCTGAATATTGTTGGTGATGGCTATTTTGCAACATAATTTAGATGTATATGTTTTTGTTTAAAAAATGCATCGAACGACACCTATAACAAAAAATGAATCAATTTGTATCTGAAAAAAAAACCCAATTGTAAAACATGTAAAATGATTGAACGAGCTTCAAAACAGAAAGAAAGGTGAGGCTGGTCATTTGAAGTGAGTCTACCATAACAGATGTGTTATAGTAATCTCAGATTTTAAAAATACTATAGCACTAACAAAACCTTGTTACATACGAATGAAAAAGAAGACGATATAAAATCAGAAATCGATCTCTTACTTTATCACAATTATAAACTTTCTTTGTCAGTAGGAGAAGGCGAAACAAAAGTTGACATATTACTTGTCACTCTTCTGACATTTACATTTACCATAAATCCATATTAGGATCTCGTATCATGCGAGATGCCACGAGAATAATAAAGATCCTCTTGGTTATGATCTTTCGAAAATTGGAAATGAACACAGATGTATATGACTGTTACATTGTTTAATGTTTGTGGTGTCTAAGTTGTATGTAAATTACCATTCATCACACGAAGAAAATTAAACAAAACTGCCCATGGGTAGTGAGGTGAAAAATATGTATATAAAGAAAGTTATTTAAAATTTTCCGACAGTGGAATAGAAAGGAATTGGAAAAAGCAAATTAAGCGATAGACATAAAAATCTAGCGCTGTAGATGAAAAAATACTTAAGACAGGATTTTTGGTTTGTACTGTATCTTTAACAATGAGCAATAAATTGACTCATCAAACGATTTTTTTTTTAATTCAAAACACGGTCATTTTGATTTACTTTTAAAGCCTATTTAATCTAACTGTTGGTGAACCAAACTTTCATGGAAACCTTATTTTAGCCAATAAGGAGATAAGTAAAATATTAAAAAAAAGTGTCGCAATCTTAACGGTAAATTATTAACCACCTGGAGAATATTGACAAGATTTCAATGTATGCATTCGAGAACATGACATTATATGTTATTTCGATCTTCACATGTGATATGGATTAAGGCAGATCTAATATATTTATGCATTGACTTTTTGATGCTTTTAAATTATTGCAATGATTTGACGTTTAACTAACGTACGTCAACATCACAATTTCAATCAAAATTGAAAGCTAGTGCAAAAAAGGAAGATTTCATGGTTCTCATATCTATGTGGAGTTTATTTACAACAATTTGGTCGATGCCACTTCTGGTGGAGTTTTTTTTTATTCCCCGAGGGTATTACCAGCCCAGTAGTCAGCACTTCTGTGTTGACATGAATTATCATTGATATGGTCATAATAATAAATTACCTATTAATACAACTTTGAATATTTGAAATATTTAGGCTTTGCTTCCTCAGGAATAGATTACCTTGGCTGCATTTGGTAAAACATTTAAGAATTGTTGATCCCCAATACTTTTTACTTTATTTGGCCTTTTTAACCTTTTTTTATTCGAGCGTCACTGATGAGTCCTTTGTAGACGAAACGCACGTCTGAGGTAATGACAAAATATCAATCTTGATAATTATGATGAGTTTATTTCCTATTCCACTCGTTGCATAGCGTCATGATTCACATGGATAGAAAAAGTTGTGATATTTCTCAGTCGGTGATTCGAGGACAGGAGAACGAGTTTTTGGTTAAGACAAATGTATCCGTGGCTATCGTGTTACGAATTTTCCACAACTCGTGAAGGCGGCGATCGTAAAATAATGTCTTCAGCTGTATCACTTTGAGTTCTTGGTTCTAAAGCTTCCTTGTTAGCATCAACAAATAATGTGGATTCAATTATTATTCGTTGAATACTAATTTTCGTGGATTTCGGTGGTACATGTGATCCACGAAATTAAGTATCCAACGAAATACCAATTTTTCATAAGGTAGTATCCGGATTTTGGCAAAACCACGAAATCAAATATCCACGAACATGTAAGTTTTCCTCAATCCACTAAAATTGGTATCCACTAAAATAAATTAATCTACAATACTCCACATTCACGCGCTACTGATATGTACACAGAGATGGAAAACGAAAAAATTTTAATCATTTTTTGTCGTACAGTTTCGTCTGCAACCGACCCTTATTGCGTAAAGGAAAGAGCAGTAAAATGTTTCATAAACTCCGGTGTTGACCTGAATATCAATAATGTGGTCATATTTATAAATTTCCTGTTTATAAAACTTTGAAATTTTCGAAAACTAAGGATTTTCTTATCCCAGGCATAGATTACCTTAGCCGTATTTGGCACAACTTTTTGGAATTTTGGATCCTCAATGCTCTTCAACTTTGTACTTATTTGGCTTTATGAATATTTTAATATGAGCGTCACTGATGAGTCTTATGTAGAAAAACGAGGTCTGACGTACTAAATTATAATCCTGGTACCTTTGATAACTATCCTAAACATATTTCTCTAATGTTGTTGATACTCTATGTCTTCTTGTTGGTATATATCGATATTGCAAGCTTCACATCAAATATAATTCCGCTTACGGTATTGAACATATTGTTTCAGGAGTTCGGACGTCTTTTGACATTAGACGTTTTCAAGCTTTTTGTACGCTTCAGAATGGAATCAAATGTTACAATTTTAGTATTTTCGTGTAAAACATATGAATGTTTTGTATACTATTGGAAACAAGAGTGCACACTCTGAAATGTCTCGCCTTCTATACTAATCATTGATATTATGTTGATAGTCCTAAGTATAAAGCGTTATTACAACTGTCTCATAAACTAAACATTAACCAAGATAACTAAACAAAGACCAATGAACCTTGAAAATGAGGTCAAGGTCAGATGAACCATGACAGGCAGACATGTACAGCGAACAATGCTTCTATACAACATATAAAGTTGACCTATTACTTATAGTTTAAGAAAAATAGACCAAAACACAAAAACTTTGCACACAGTATGGAAAAAAAACAGACCAAAACACAAAAATTTAACTATAACCACTGAACCATGAAAATGAGGTCAAGGTCACATGACATCTGCCCGCTAGACATGTACACCTTACAATCATTCCATACAACAAATATAGTAGACCTATTGCATATAGTATGAAAAAAACAGACCAAAACACAAAACTAACTATAACCACTGAACCATGAAAATGAGGTCAAGGTCAGATGACACCTGCCAGTTGGACATGTACACCTTACAGTCCTTCCATACACCAAATATACTAGCCCTATTGCTTATAGTATCTGAGATATGGACTTGACCACCAAAACTTAACCTTGTTCACTGATCCATGAAATGAGGTCGAGGTCAAGTGAAAACTGTCTGACAGACATGAGGACCTTGCAAGGTACGCACATATCAAATATAGTTATCCTATTACTTATAATAAGAGAGAATTCAACATCACAAAAAATCTGAACTTTTTTTCAAGTGGTCACTGAACCATGAAAATGAGGTCAAGGACATTGGACATGTGACTGACGGAAACTTCGTAACATGAGGCATTTATATACAAAGTATGAAGCATTCAGGTCTTCCACCTTCTAAAATATAAAGCTTTTAAGAAATTAGCTAACGCCGCCGCCGCCGCCGGATCACTATCCCTATGTCGAGCTTTCTGCAACAAAAGTTGCAGGCTTGACAAAAATCACAAATCGAAGTTGCAAAGAGAAATGTGACCTTTTAAAGTCAGCATGGACCTATCAATTAGCCAATGGAAATACCACAATTTCGAAACACACTGAGGATATGCTAATTACCAAATTCACGCATTGTTACCGTCCCATAACAATGTCTTACTCCGGTCAGTCAGTGTGCTACAAAAGCAATCTGTTCACGCGGGTATTAATAAATAATATTTATAACCATAAAACAAATTGCTTTGAAAAAAATAGGATTCAATGTATCAATTATTAATGTAGACTTATGGATTTTAAGCAGTTGCTAAAAAAAATCATTACAATACTTTTAACGACATACAGTGGTTTGAAAACGATTTTGTGACATTTCATCCATCATAGGATATTAGGAAGACTTTAAAGTCAGCGGATGATTTCCATAGGGACTACATCAGTTGTCAATATTTCTTAGTCTGAAAAGTTATGAAGATTATTGTGTACGTCATCTCGAAGTATCCCCTTTTTAAACAAAAAGATGAAAAAAATATATAATAATAAATTATTAGCAGATATATATGATCTATAACGTCAATCAATAATTTCATGATTTAAAACAATAGGGTCATTTTGCCTTAATATCTGTGAATATAATTTTCGATAGTATTTGCACACAAATGAATAAATTTTTAAATTATAAAATTGAACTTTCATATGCCGACTTAATTAAATGCTAAAGTTTTGCCGTCATTCAATTCTATGGATACGAACAGATTTTTTTTTCCAAATGAAACTGTGAAGAGTAAAATCTTGAAAACATTCATTTTCATTTTTCGTTTTTTAATGATATTTTTTTAGTCAACCTTCAAATTAAGTCTCAGTTTAAAGTGATTAGTTATCAAAAACTTTATCAAACTTTCATGGAATTTTACTTAAGTTGGACAAAAGAGGGGCGAAAGATACCAGTGGGACATTCAAATTCATAGATAATAAATAAACTACCAACGCCAAGGTTAAAAAAGAAAAAGACAAACAGACAAGTAATACCGGTAGTACACTAGACACAACATAGAAAACTAAAGACTAAGCAACTAGAACCCAACCAAAAATTGTGGGTGATCTCAGGTACTACAGAAATTTAAGCAGATCCCGCTCCACATGTGGCATCCGTCGTGTTGCTCGTGTTAATACAAAAGGTAAATTTATTTATTCGGTAGGTTACATTTGTGATAAAAAGTTTTTAAATATTGAAAATTACTGATTATTATGCACAATCGAAAAATGAAATAACACGTAAACAGCATTGTTGCATTTCAAAACAAGATTGAATTCTCGTGAATAATGACAAAATATGATTAATTGGGTGTCCTTTAATTGAACAATTTGACAAGTGTTTTGTACTATTTTTATATGAGTCGACCTTTGTTCAGTATTATGAAGTAAATGCATTAAAAGTGTGTGGTATCGTGCTCTTTAGAGAAAAAGCTCTTAAATTTGTTCCTGACAATTTGTTGTCTCAATGAGAAGAATGTGTGTTCGCTCTACATATTTTGTTTAAATATAACTTTACAGTGTGGAAAAACTTTGAACGACGTTTTCCTGCAAATTCTAATGCAATGCAAACATAGCCAATATAAACATATCATACCGTTCGGTAAACATGGAATTTTAAAGTTAGGAATTTCCAGTGGTAAATTGCAGTCAAAGAGTAGTTTGGAAGAATCTCCATTGTTGGAAAGGAGACATATAAATTGCTTACATATCTATGCATTATATGTTATTTGTGAAAAGTGAATTTATTTGTTAGAGCTTTCGAAAAGGAAAGAAAATCAAAGCTTATTTTCTTAGAACTTAAAAACGCTTTAGTATTAATCTTTTTTAATTCATAATCCTTGTCCTTCAATTCATTTAATTCCGCTAAGATGAACTTTGTCGTAAAAAGTGGTTTTAACAACTGGCCATATCTTTTTTGACGTTTTATACTAAATCCGTTGTATGTGTACTGGATGATAAATTGAGATAGGAAAACATGATTTGTTTATTATTTGTTATTGGCTTAAACAACTATAAGAGTTTTTAGATCAGTACTTTGTTTGTAGTTTTGTTTGTATGTTTTGTTGTTGCTTCGAACCAATCTGTTGAGTTAAACCATTTTCTATAATTTTGTCTCGTTTACGACGACATTTGCCGAATTCGAGACATATGGGCGGCGTGAACTACCTGTATAAAGCTTTCTTTTTCAGAGGATAGAAGACCTGGACGCCCTTACATTGGGTACAGATGACTTATGTTACAAAATTTGCGTCTGTCATTTGTTTACCTCATTTCCAGGGTTTAGCGACGGCTAAAAATGTTAAGTTTTTTATGTCAATTTTTCGCTTAACATACTAGTATCACTTGATTTAATTCACTTGACTGGGCGGGGTTTAACTGGTTCGCTTATTAAAGACCAGTCCGTCTATAAACAGGAGTTTTAGGATAAACTCATCAATGCATTATCCAGCTATTCGTCCCATATCATACACTCAGTTCTTTTGTATATCCGTTTGGTGACCCTTATAGGTGATTAGAAATCAATAATAATTATAACGGCAATCATTCTTATCGCACAAATCTTCAAATAGATTGTCCTCATGCAAATTAAAACGTAAGCTCCGCAAAATCAGTTGAAATAGCATTGGTAGTACTTTATTAGAAAACAATATTTGGTATGTGGGTTCCTTGAAAAAAAAAGACAAAATTACTTGAGGGACATTCAAACGCATAAGTAAAAAATAAACTGACAGCGCTATGGCTAAAATAAGAAAAAGACATACAGACAAACAACAGTTCACAAAACACAACATAGAAAACCAAAGATTGATCAACACAACACCATCATAAGCTAGGAGTTATCGCAAGTGCTCCAGAGGGGAAAGTAGATCCTGCTCCACATGATGCACTCGTGCAGTTGTTCATATATGTAAACACCCGATAATAAGTCTAATTCGGTAGGTCACATTCGACATGTGACATTCCTATAACTATACAATTATGTAAATGCGGCATCACTAGTCAACTTTTAAGTCATACTGCAACGGTATTTTGCGGTTGATCTATTTTAAATATTTCCAAACATACGCCGCTAACTGAGTAAATAATCAATTTATTCAATTAACTTGGGATCAAGTCTCTTATCTATCAGGTTTTCTTCCTATACTTATTATGTTATATTATTTATTGTCCGCTTTATGATTTAGCAAGTCCTTGTCATATAATCTCTACCCATTAAAGCCATTGACAGTCTATCCCACCCTTTAAGAATTGTCAGTAAATAGTGATGCTCTACCGCTACTCATTTCGAAAACTCAATTTCTGTTTATGTTCATGTTGAATGTAAAAAAAAGTGTTAGAGTTTATTAAGGAGAATTTTAAAGGGACAATAAAAAGGGATGGAGTATTCGGAACATTACTCTTAGTCGTTAGCCTATATAACTAGTTAAGAATGTAACCCATTTTTTATCTCAATTATTAACGCATATTTGAAGTATAGCATATTCAGCAGGTCTAAGTATTGACGTAAATAATCATCCTCTTATATAATTAGCTATGAAAGGTACCACGCTTATAATTTAATACGCCAAACGCGCGTTTCGTCTACATAAGACTCATCAGTGACCCTAAATTTCAAAAAAGATATGCCAAATACGGCCGAGGTTATCTATGTTTTTCGAAAAATTTATAATTTGGTAAAGAGGAAATTTATAAAAATAACCATAAAATTTATTTTGTTTAAACATATTTATTAATAGTGGATTGGGAACAAGTTTTGCAACTTATGTTTATCCCTTTCCACTTTGCGGGTGCGAGTGCTGCCTTGTAGCGGCATTAGCCTGCTCTTTTTCGAAATCTACAAGGGTGTCTTTTGACGTGCAAGAGATATGGCTCTCTCTTAACACGGGTCAGCCATTTATTATCCCCTTCCGACGGACTATCATTGTTTCCTAGAGACCATACTCGCAAATGGTATCAAGGGAGAGCCGAAAATTCAGTTCCTGAAATTTTCATCCTAACCGGGAATCGAACCATGAAACTTTGTGATAATAGACCGATGAACTAACCACTAAACCACGTATTGATATTCATGTCAACACCGAACACACACGATCAACCATTTTCTTATCTGTATCTTCTAGATAATTCTTAACAGAACTTCATTCCATTTAAGCATAATGAGAGAAATTAGGAACTTTCATACCTACTTACAATTTTAGTATCATGATATCGTCAGTACAAAGATGTATACACACTATTAGCAAAATACTTGTCAGAATATACTTGTTTGTACAATAGTTAGCTGATAACAAGATTACAAAATATATAGAATGGAAACTATTTCGATTTGACGTTACATGTAGAAATGTATCAAATGTTGTAACTTGAAAAATAACAAGACAATAACTGAGATGTTTATAGTTCCTTTATCATCATGTTTTATAAGGTTTGACTAATATTCTAGATGGGCTAGGCTATTTCATTGATGGTTTCAGTCATATTGACATTGATCCATATTTTTCATTGATGATCATTTTTGCGTTTAATAGTTCAGTGTATATATAAAAGCTTTAATGGCAATAGCTTAAATCGCTTAATTCGTCAAAACTGATCTTTTAAGGGCAATCATTCCTATAAAACTTCTATAAAGAGTCAGCTGATGGTTTAAGTCATACTCGTATATTTGAAGATATTTATTGTGTTGACGATATTTTTTTCTGTTAACAGTTTCTGTCTATCTAAAAAGGTTTTCAAGTTAATAGGTAAATACACTTAAACTGGTAGAAAAAAAATATTATGCAATGGGCAATAACTAATTTAATGAGTCGTTTGACTATATTGGTTGAATTGTAAAGTCGTTAAATCTTTATATTCTGTATACCACTTCATCAGATTTTCTTTATCTTCTATAATTTCAAAATATTAGTCAATTCGCCTTTTCAGAAACTAGAGGACTATGAATAATCTCATTGTTCGTACACCAAAATGAAAATAACGTTACGGCATAGGTTGAATTTAATTGTTTAGAACGCTTTTAAAAAATCACAACGTGTGTAAACGCTTTTGAATCTATTACCCAGAATGCATTAGTTTCTGAAAAGGCGAATTGCTTTCATTGATGTTTGTTGATGGTAATATGATTTACAAAATACTCTTGTAACCTCTCGGATCAGCCATACTAACTTTGGTCTAAACATATATAACACTACCATGATCTAAATTAGTTCAGTTGTTTTGAAGAAGAAAAATAATACGACTGACGACGTACGCTAAATAATGACAACAGCTCCTTTGATTTTTAGAGGCCTAATGCGGTTATTCTGCACAGAACTTTGAAATACATGCACATCATCTCATTTGCATAGATAAGTCAATCTTTTGTTACCTGAACCCTTGATTATTTTATAGAAACCAACTGACCAAACAAACAAACTAAAAACAAGAGCTTAGTGCTCACGTTGAATTTTGACACAAATCTGTGTGAAAGTTTTATTAAAATCCAGTCGGAAATTTAGAGGTATTTTGTAATACAAGATATTCTTTTCTGTAAACAAAAAGTCCTGTATATCGTAAATATGATAATTATGAAGGTAAAACATTAAATCAAAAATACGAGGTGCACAAATCAAATAAGTACATAAGATTCTCTGAAAGGTTATTAGTTTCAATACATTGTTTAAAAAGAGTTGTATATTCAAAGTGTCGGCAATGTAAGGGCGGACGGGCAAACCAGCAGATGTACGATCCGAACAATACTATAAATTTTCGCTTAAGTTAACAGTGGGTAATAAACATGTTGTATATATTAATAAACTTGCCTGCCTAGTATAAGAAAATAGCCTTTTGCTCCTTCAACTTTGTTAGTTGCTTCCAGTAGAGTTTTAACGGTTCTTCCTTCACAGAAACAAACAATTACTCGTGCTTTAGCTATCTTAAGTAACTGTTCAATGATATTTGTGAAATCTTTTACTGTAGCTGTGCCTGGAACTCCCTCATCGAATGGGATACAAACATTATATGTCTTTGCCATTTTGATAAATCTATCCATACCCCTCGAACCGTAACTGCCTGCAACGGAAAGAGCTCTTGTTATTTTTTTGTTTTATAGATATGCAAGATAAACATGTACAATTAATATATGTTTATGTTATATGGCTTTAAGAAATAGATAAAAGCAAACAATATTAAAACAGATCAAAAAAATGGAGAAAAGGCAAAAGTACAACAATTATTACAAATGTCGAATAAAAATACAACAATAGTAAACGTTTCATATCGTAATTCCTAAGATGAATTTTCAAAAGGATATTAAGAAAATTTTAGAAATATTCTACCTAAATATTTTTACTGCTGTTCTCAATCAATAAGAAATTAAAAGTCGTAAAAATATTTGCAGGTATTGTTCAATATCTATATCCAGAGATGTTTTATTGGGTATAATGGGGTTCAATCTGAAATTGCCATAAAAATAATTCTGCGTTGAGAGGACACATGGTGATCATATTAGATAACAACCATTAACGATAGATATACTTTATGATAGAAAGGATATATATTTGAGACAATTTTTTACTATTTCAAAGTTAAACAAAATGCAATATAAATGATGTACAATATAAATGAACAATATAAATGATGAACAAATCATACACCAGTTTAACTTTAACAAAAGTTTACAATTAGCATAATGTAGCTAGATAATAATTTTTACATAAGATATGAAGAACTTAATGTCGTTTTTTTTTGTGAGTTCAAAAGTTGCACCTGAGGTTTGCAAGTTAGTGTTCTATGAACTTTCGCCCTGCCATGAATTGAAATATGAAGAGTTTCAAGATGTCGTCGAAATTAGACTTTTCGTTTGGTAATTTGCTTTTGAGTTAAGAGTATTTCCTTTTCTTATTATTTTATTACATGTATCAAATAACGCCTTCAGTTGAGGCATATACATTAGTAACATAAATAGTATAAATTCTAGTAGGGATGGTTAACCATTACAGATATTTATTTGACAGATAGAAAGTAATTTCATGTTAGTATTATTTATAATGTGCCACATTTCTTTCTGTTCATGACATTAAAATCAATTTTTCAATGAATTAACGTGCAATACGGAGATAGCTAACGATTTCTGTTTACTAAACATCAATCTAATACTAACTTTGCTAACAAAAAAATTTCAATAAAAAATATGATTACGTGTTAATTGGCCTTTCCATTTTTTAGCAGCAACAACATGTCAAGCTACGACTAGATTTGGAGGTTATCAGTAAAATAACAGATTTATCGGAGTACATTTTCATAATCCCTAACTGGAGGATACCTAAATTGCACCTATTTTGACAGTTATTCTTCAATGCTTATTTTTGATCCAGACAAAAATTTCCATTACATGTTTTTTTTTTGGCAGATGTCTGATTTTCAATACCTATTAAACCATAGAAAAAATAATTTCAACCGATCTCCGAACGATCCATGAATCTGAAATGAAGATTTCCCAAATTGTATCCATGCTTAAATTTATATCCGTGAATGATAACTGATGTTTTATATGATTTATCCAAATATTAAGAACATTTAAGTTATTGGGCACATTACTCAGTAACGGTCAAGTGACTGTTTATTATAAACACGTGTTTGTTAATACTAAGCATGGTTTGTGTTTATGTTAGTTAAGATTGGATGGCATATACCTAATGCAGCTTTTAACGGCATATGCAGATTCGCATATGAGATTCGTGAAAAGCATGGTCAAGTATCATTTAAGGGGTTCGTTTGAGAAATAATAGCCTATAGTTTACGTAACAGCAGGTCATTATTTAGTTAACCCACCAACCCACTCTTTTTTATTTGATAATTGTCAATGTGGGTATATAAATATTGATATATATTTTTCCTTTTTTGTCTGAATTTATATATAAGGAAAGACTTTATTTTGAAGAAAATTTGAATGAAATCATTATTAAACGCTGCCTCAACTGTGGGCACGTTATTCTATTTATGTGTTGTTTTATTTATTACATAATTCATAATAAACTCATCATAGATACCAGGATTAAAATTTAATATTTACGCCAGACGCATGTTTCGTCTCATGAAGACTCACCAGTGACACTCGAATAAAAAAAAGGTTAAATGCTAAAAAAGTAAGAAGTTGAAGAGCATTGAGGACCAAAAAATCCAAAAAGTTTTGCCAAATACAGCTTTTTTGGTGATCCATTTCTGAGGTAGAAAGCCTTAGTTTTTCAAAAATTAAAAATTTTGTTTTGTTTAATTGCTGACTACTGGGCTCGTTTGAGCTTGGCGAATTAGGATTTAAGTTATAAATCTATATGATAATTTGAGTCAAATTCGTGAACATGAATTTGACAGCTAATGCTCCTTTAACTGTTCGAGTTATGTTTTAGCTGATATTTTCCTACCGCTGTAAATCGTTGTTTACTAATTGAATGTCAGTGGAAGGAGAAAGTCAGACGTATAATTATTAACTGACACTTACTCTCGCTTTACACTAATATACATAGACTTTACCTCTCAATAAGCATTTGTAGAAGTCAATAACCATTTGATTCAAGAGGAATTGTAGGATCCTTGTAATGGGTCATTATTTAAAAAGGTGGCTGAAGTACATTGTCCGTATATTAAATTATAGTCCGTAGTTATTTTATACGGATATCTTATACAAACTGGTCGAGGCAAATAATATTTTAAAAGCAATAATGTGAAATGTTTTATACAGCACAGTGTGTGCATTTTATGTTTGGTTGACGAATAATCTAAGTGCCCTCAATACAAAAGACTAGGAAGTTCTATTATATCGTTGTATTTGTTGCCTTAAAACATGATATGGTTTCTAGGGTTTGATAATAACTAAAAACTGCAATTTGTTCTTAAAATAACAAGTTATCAGGCAGCAACGCATCAACAGGTTGTCTGAAAATTTCAGGACTTGATAAACATTTTTATATATAGACATTTTCATTAAATGCTTTAGTTTCAAAAATATAAGAAAAACGGCATTTTATCCCCCATGTTCTATTTTCAGCCATGGCGGTCATCTTGGTTGACGGGCGAGGTAATTGGATATATTTTTTAAACTAGATACTCTAATGATGATTACAGCTAATCAGTTTGACTTGCAATATATACATCATTATTATCTTGAACTTATCAAACCGCAAAGTGTGACATGAATATCAATTATATGGTCAGTTTTTTTTTTTTTTTATAAATTTACTGTTTGCAAAAGTGTGAATTATTTGAAATACTAAGGATTTTCGTATCCCAGGCATATACTACCTTATTCTATTTGGCACAATGTTTTGGAATTTTGAGTCATCAATGCTTTTCAACTTTGTACTTTTGTATGGCTTTTTATCTATTTTGATCTGAGCGTCACTGATGAATCCTTTGCAGACGAAACACACGCCTGGCGTATCAAATTATAAGCCTGGTACATTTGATAACTTATTAAACAGTTTAACAAAAGAATATATATATTTGATTGGAAATTGATAGAATAGAACCGGTATTAAAAAAACATTCAAAAACAAAAACCAAAAAAATATAACTAGTCTGATTACAGCAAATACACCCTATGGTGAGACGTAATCTCGCCACAGTGCGATGTTTTTTGCCATGAGTCATTGCCGTTGACTTGTGGTATATAAGATATTATTGCATAGCAATATTATATTTTCCACAGAAAGTTACCAAAAGTTAGCGTACAATAAATTCTAATAATGCACTAGTGCAATAAATCTTGAAAAATTCATGACAAAATCTTAGTTTAAGCTAATTTTTACTTTCATTTATTATATTGCTATACAATAAAAGGGTTATTGCATGAATATTGGGAAATATAGTCACTCGTAGAACATATATTGCACTCACAAGCTCGTGCAATATAAAATTTCACTCGGACAATATTCCCCAATATTCATGCAATAACCCTATATAACTTAGCATTTCTGTTCATGATATCACAATATGAGCACCCCAAATCGAAAGTATGAATGAATCTGCGTTATTATATGAAACATTTTAAAACGAATGTCGTTATAGTTTAAAACGTTTCGAATATTTAAACGCTGCCACTGCGAATAACGACATTTGGATTAAAATGTCTCGTATAAGTAAAAAAGCAGATTCATCCATACTATCGCTTTGGGGTGCTTATATTGTGATAATATTTATAATTTGTATTTACTTATGATTTGTCATTTTTTTGGTAGTATGTATCTAGAATCATAGTGCATATATAACATTAGTATACCGAATTGTCTATCACCGTCTCATATTTTCTGCGTTGAGATATCTCTTTCCGTTAAATTCAAATCTTAACCTTGTTGTTATTCCCTCATTTTTTTTTTAATTTTCTGGAAACCTTTCACCAGAGACCAAGTGAATACAAAATCAGTAATTAAAGGTCACAAAATACCACAAAACAACATCGACAACAAACTGCTTTGAATGAAATAAGCTGTCTATACAGATATATAAAAGATATCAATTTTTCATTATTATACCTATGCATACTGATTTTAAAAGAGTAATTTTCAAAATCAGAATCATTTAATTTTTTTTTTTAGATTTTTGTTTAACTATTCAATTAGTGATTTGGAGTGTAAAAACAAAATTTATTAACTTCAAATAAATCTATAATGCAGTAAAAACATATCAACATTGATTTTTTTTTTACGAATAACAATCTTTGCTGTATATTGATAATCTATATGAATCTTAAAAAGATATATAAACAGATAAGTTTTGCCCATACATCAATTAGAGATAATCTCTATTGCCAAATAAACAAATTAACAATGTGATTGACAAAAGACATATAAACAGAATCGGAAGTTAATTCCATACATCAAAAATCCATTAGTATTCCGGCTGGTAAACATATAAGATTAAGAAAACATTTGGTTTTTTCTTTCTTTAAAACTCATTTATTAAATATATGTCAATGTAACGATAAAAAGCTATGTTCATTCGGTCAATGTAACGATGAAGACCTATGTCTATTCGTGTGAGACAAAGATTTAAAAGATATTTATAAATTAATATTATTCACTATGTCTTACGGTTTTTCTCGTTACAAATCAGTCTGCTGATATTCTATCCTCTATAACAGCACATATATTGATTTGTTAACGTATTCCAGTATCAACAAACCAAAACAATTTAAAAAATAGATCATAAAGTAAGACAGAAATGTGTTCACATTCGAATATAGACGAAATTTCCTATAACCTACCGATCTCCTTTTTATGTTTTAAGGAGAATACATTTTTATCAGAATAATCTTTTCACATTTAAATTATACTTATTCCTTATTATGCTGGTATTTCCTTGGTATTATCTGCCAATTAAAGGTAATCATAAACAAATTCGCAATGGCACAGTGCTATTTAAGATTAAAGAATAAAGATCCAATAATGACAATTTCATAAATGTAAGCTTCTGACATTTTTTCTCCACTTGTTTCATAAAACGAAAACAAAGCGCTGCACAAGAGACAAGTTATTAGAACATACCAAATCTCACTACAGGAAACCAAATAATTGGATGGGTGTGTTTAAGATATTATTACAGCACGAGTGATACCGTCCAGTGCTATTGTAGTAATTACTTTCATATATAATGTTATATTTCATTATCAATAACAGAACGAAAAAGTAGAAGGGAAAGTTCCTTTTTACAACAATACCTAGTCAAAATATCTATAAAAAGGCAATTTTGATTTTTTGCTGTGACGCCAAAACAGCAATAACCTTTCAATCCCACTTTCAATACGTCATAAGTATTTGTGGTGTCACTAAACAAAATCAAACAAGTCTTTTAAGACGTCACAATTATTTAGACTAACAAATACTGAAAAGACGTTTTAATGTAGTTATATTTCGCAAGATGAATGCTTGAATTAAAGCACTCCTCTATCATGCTGATAAGTTGTATACATGGCACATGCCATATACGTTCCATTCTAATCCGCATGGTTATATCTTTGTTGACTTTTTTTGTAATTCTAAACTGACAAAATTGACGATAAAATGCTGTTTGAATTAGAGCAAGCCAAATTTTGGCATCAAAATACATGCAAATTACTTAATTAATCTTTTTATTTTGTAACACTCAGATAATTTTCGAGATTTTACAGTGGTCTAACTTATGATGTTGGTACAAATACAAATGTTTAAAACGACCATTTTGACTAACACTTTTACATCCATCTAAAATTATAAAAAGGAGCATTCGAATCTTCAAAATACATGTGTATGCTTTTTGTTTGTTTCCCAATGCGATTTCAATCAGTTAAACTGCTAACTGACACATTTTTCGAATAAAAAAAGTTTTTTGGTACATAAGGTGGCCCACCTAACACAAAAATCGTCATGGTTTTTGCCGATTTTTGTCATTTTTTACACCTGATTTTGACGAAAACCCAGAAATCCTCACATAGGAGACCATAAAATATAAAATTATGGATGTTTTGTCAACAAAATGGTGCAAAATTTTTTTGGGGTAAATGTTGCAGAAAGTTGTCAATAGAGGAATACTAGTCATTGTAATTTACCCTGAAAATCACCCCTTTTTAGGCTCTATTTGTAAATAAATATTTCAAATCAATATTTTCATAATTAAATAGTCCTTTCTTATTTTTAGATGTATTGAGGGTAATTATATCATATAACATATTCCAGCAATTTCCCCTTTTTGAAAATCTTCGTTCAAGAGATAGAAAAAAAAACTGTATTCCACAGATAGTGACATAATAATTATAAATGTTGCCTGTCCATTTTTAAAACAATTTCCGGACATAATTTTTGACATTTATTACACTGAAATATCATTAGCTATCTGCCCTGAAATTTTCAGATGAATTGGATAACCGGTTGTTGGGTTACTGCCCCTAAATTGGTAATTTTTAGGAAATTTTGCCGTTTTTGGTTATTATCTTGAATATTATTATAGATAGAGATAATCTGTACACAGCAATAATGTTCAGTAAAATAAGATCTACAAATAAGTCAGGATGACTAAAATGGTCAGTTGATCCCTTAAGGAGTTATTGCCCTTTATATTCATTTTTACCAATCTTTCGTATATTTTTGTAATCTTGAACAAAAATCTTCTCCTCTGAAACAACTGGGCTAAATTTAACCAATCTTAACCACAATCATTATTAGGGTATCTGGTTTAAAAAATGTGCGCGGTGACCAATCCAACAAACCAAGATGGCCGCCATGGCTAAAAATAGAACATAGGGGTGAAATGTAGATTTTGGCTTATAACTCTTTAGGAGTTATTGGCCTTTATAGTCAATTATTAACAATTTTCATTAATTTGGTAATTTTTTGTTAATTTTTACAAAATATTTTCCTCTGTAACTAAAGGGCCAAGTTTATTATAGAACGAGAAAATTGTAAGTAGCAACAATGTTCAGTAAAGTAAGATCTACAAACACATCACCATCACCAAAACACAATTTTGTCATGAATCCATCTGTGTCCTTTGTTTGATATGTACACAAGGTAAGCGACACAGGCTCTTAAGAGCCTCTAGTTCTTATTCGTGTTTATAAAATATATTGTTTAAAAATATTTTTACATCTGTATCATGTGTATGATACATATATTGATGTGAAACTAAATGGGTATTGACTCAAATCTTCAAAACAAAATAATTTATAGTTCAAGCATTTTAAAGTTTTTAAACACATTTATCAAAAATAACTTGAATACATGCGGAACTTATCATTTTGGGCCAAAGACGATAAGTATCTATAAAGGCAATAAACTATTGTTTATATATATGTATATATATAAAAACAACAACAAAAAAAAACTTAAAAGAAAATACCAAAAGGTTTTTTTCTTTTAAAAATAATTAAAGTATGAATACGAAAGAACACCAGTAGCACTGACACTGATACTTATTAAAATTAGCATCTGCCTAAAGTACACTTCATCCCAAAATTACGGTTTTTCAACAAAGATGTAGTATTTTGTCCTCTAACCTTTACTTTAAATTGAATTGAAGAAACAAATAACAAGTTTTATGTTCAGTCTTGGTTTAATTTTTTTTAACTGTTTTTACTTAATTACTCAAAGTATACCCTGTAAAATAAATTGATTCTCAAAATCCCCACTTATTAACATAAAACCCAAATTTTCCATAAATATAATGAATCTAATAATGAACCCATTTTGTTTATCTCTGTATTTAAAGAAAATCAATTGAAGTATCCATACCAAAATTCTTTGATTTTAGTGCCTCTCTATTTCAAACTTTTTGTGCAAAAAAAAAAAAATGAAAATTAATAATAATGTCACTACCCGCACCCCCCCCCTCTTTTTTTTAGGTGTGCATCAAGGTTTTTTATTGTCAACCATAAGGCAGTCATTTGAATAAACATATTCAACAAACACCAACATCAAAATAACATGTTAGTTGGTTTATATGGTTGAAATTGTCTGGTATGATAGCAAACATATGAAAAATTGGCCTACATGAACAGTTTACACCCCTAATATGACCCAATTTGAATTATCCACCATTGATTTAAAATATGTTTACCCAGAGATATTTTTCATTAATGATAAGCTAAATACCTAATCTTTAAGTGGAGTGAGTCATGTTTTGGCTATATTTCTGAAAAAAAAAATGTTTTAGGGACCAAATTTGGTCGAATTTTACTCTTTTTGCTTAAGAAGCACAGTACCTAAAATAGCTATTAGCTCTGATATTTCATACTGTATTTCACCGTATATGATTTACTTTAATAAATATATTTTTATAAAGTATATTCTGTTGTTTATTTAATGATAAAATATGTAAAGCTATCTGCAATAATAAATGAGCTGTTCATAATTGAAATTTGGTCATGTTGAGGTAAATTTTTCCTTTGTTGCTAAGGAAATTTATGTTCCTTAGCAACCGACAAGAAGGACTTGAATGATTAAGATTTTAAACTGATTTTTATGAATAATGCAACTAACTATGATGTTAGAGGTAGTTTTTCTATCACATAATTTTTTTATGTGGCCAGCTGTTGGTAGATGCATACAGAGAATTGATGTTAAATTGTGTATCCGTAGAATTGTATCTTAGACGTCACAAATTATTATAAGTTCGAGGAATTTTTGTCACCATTCGCTACACATTCAATAATAAATAATAAAATTCTTTATTTAACGAAGGTAATACATTTAACAATTACATGTTAATCTTCCATGAGCCCTTCAAAATTGGTAATCATTCAACTTTAATGATTACCAATGTTTTTAAAACAGTTCAATATATCGGACAGTATTCCACGATCGACAACCTAGGTGAACGACACTGACAGCTGTCCCCTCCTGTTGGCTTTGTTTTATCTAAGTATTAGCAAAACTCAGACAGTCTGTATTCTTTAAAGTCAAGTTGGATTCAAAGACGGAAAGCAAGCATGTTAGAAGAAATTAGAATTGTCATTTTTGATTGCTCTATTGTTGATAGTGATGATCTATAGAATTCTGAATGTAAAACAGTGTGATATGTTTGACGTTTTAATTAGATGAAACCTTTGATATGTTGCATATGCTATGCATGAACAATAAACAAAAACAAGATGACAATTGCTGTTCGTTTTCATGTAAAACATAAAATGGTCAGTTTTAGTTTGTAACCCAGATCTGTTTTTTCTCTATCGATTTATGAATTTCGAACAGCAGTAAACTACTGTTGCCTTTATTTAGAATTCTGTTTTAGCATCGGATCCTGATTCCACGTGAAAAGAGAAAACAGTGACTTATAAAAGTCTCCATATTGATCGGGGTAAACAAGTAAGATCTGAATAACTCGACAACTAAGCAGTCGACTGAAAATATGACATCAAGGTTTTATTGTAAAATCATGAAAAGATAATAACATCTTTTAATATTTTATAAGATTATTGTAAATATTTAATACTTTCTATCATATATTTTTTTCAATTATTTAGAAATAAAAGTGAACTTTTTTTTGTTTTTTGTGTATTAAAATGTTTGTAGATTCCCCTTTTGTGTGTGATTTTTTTTTTGTATGTAAATGATACACTGAAAACAGCTAGTTCATTGTGAAAGGTCATTGATTGAAATGACTTTATCATGCCCAAAAGGACTTGGTCAATAACCTTGCACTGGGCAATGTGCGTTTGTTCTTTTAATCTATATTTGTGATTGTAAAAGCTAGGGATATTTTCACTTTTCAAGTTTGATACATCTTTACAAATTGACTGAACATTCGAGCTTTTTACTTATAAAATTTCAAATGCAAACGAAATTATCTCTTTTACATATAAAGATAGAACAGATAGTATTTTTGCTTGAATTCTTCAAGAAGATTTATATGATTTGTGGATCTGTAAATAGAAAACATTATTTTTTCCGTGAAAAGATGTGAATATTCCATCTTCAATCATTATTTATCTAAGCCTCCTCTAATAGGTGAAGACCAAAATTTGTTTTCAACCAAAGACTGTTCATATTGACCTTTGAAGAAAGAGACGTGGTTGTTTTATTTGGCCTTTTTTATTCCAGCTTGTAGACGACACGCGCGTCTGGCGTACAAAATTGTAATCATGGTATCTATGGTGAGTTTTGTTATAAGAATTATTTCCATTCGTATTATAATTTATTTCCATTCGTCTTTTGGGATTGTTTTTGTTTTCATCTGACACATGAATTTACGCCAACGATTTCCGTCAATATTTTGGGCTGGCCAGTCATCACACAAAAATGGAACATAAAATTTTCAGAATAATTTCGTATATATAAAGTGGTATAATGAACAATCTTACTCTGTCCACCCTGACGGAGAAGAGTTTCTTTGGACTGAAATCCGTCACTTCATTAAAATTAGATATACCAAAGCTTATGTTGACTAAGCGAAAATGTCCTATAGCAAAACCCGCACATGGCCCAAAAATTGAAGCGCAAATGTCAATTTAAAAAGGCCCAATGTCCTATTAAAAAATGCAAACTTCCCGCTCCGGTTACTCTAGTGGGTTCGGGCATCATGATCAAGTCGAAACTTCTGCTAGTCGGATATTACCTGTGGCATAGTTTTAACAGGATTTACAATCGCAAGGAACTCAGTAAAGATATTTTAATCATTAACTTTAAGTTTGATTAATGACTCGTATCATCTACAGTTTGAACTCGTCATTGTTTTTTTTTTATATTTTTGTTGTTAATTTCCAATAACAGAGTGATTCATTATTTGGTATTGCACACATCAATGTTATCATTAGCTAACTGCAGGTAATTGAAATCAATAGATAAATCTGACTTAAACTACACTTTTTACAAGCTATCGCATCAACGTTGATAATTAATAATCAAAGAAACAATTGTAAACTGAAAAAAGAAATATTACTAAAACGCCAAAGAATGAACGTAAAATCCATAGAAATTGGTCAAAGTCATTCTTTCCCAAATGTTAGTATTAAAGCATTTAATTGGAATATTGATTTTTATCTGTTTCTTTAAAGGCTATTTTTTTTTATTCTCAATTGGTCTTGAATTCGAAAACTATAAATTTCTCACTTTTCCCAAAGTAAACAGCATATCAAAGACAAAATAATCGCAAATACAGGTTAAAAATGTCAGTTCCAAGTGTATAAGGTATTAACATAGGCACAATTCATTGGTTCTAACTGTACTCTAATCTCCATAATGCACATCTAATATAAAAAAAACCATACCACTTCATTTTATCTCTAGTGGATAATTGTCTTGTTTTAGCAATAATAATTCTTATATAAATATATGGATAAATTAAATTATATGCTACCATAAGAATGCGCCAGATATCTTTTTACTCGTTTGGTAGTTTAGGTACTAACCTAAATAAATCAAAATATAAAAATAAGGAGACATGGTATGACATTAATCCACCAAATTTCAAATGAAAGGGGTATAAGCAATGTAAAGCAACCATACAGCCTTCAACAACGAGAAAAACCCATATCGTACAGCCGGCTATAAAAGGCATGAAACAATTCCATTGCGAAAACAGCATACTTTAAAACAAAACAAATATAATAAACATGAACTAACTACAACCATACGACTACAGGCTTCGGTCTTGGGACAGGCACATAAAAAATGGGGCGAAGTTAAACTTGTTTGTGAACGCTCAACCCTCCCTCTAACCTGCGACAGTGGTTTAACAGTACAACATAAGAACAAATTATAAAAATCAGTTAAAATTCCTTATTTATCAGATAGATACCAATAGAAATACATCTAACAAAACACAGAGTTGGATGTGGACGGGTACTTATACATCATAAAAACATACATATTTTCGAAGGGTTAAATATTTCGCAGTGATGAGTTGCCATGGCTTTGTTTGGACTTTTTTGTTTGCTTTTTGGCCTTGAATGTTTGTCCCTAATATTTTATTAACTGTGCATTTGCATTCAGATATCGCAGACCAAACTCATTCGTTTATAGTGTATTAACGTACGTTTTTTGATTGAGTTAAGCCTGCCAATTGATATTTTACCGTGTGTTTTTCTATGTTGTGATGTTATGCTATTGTTTCAGAAAAAGGGAGAAGGTTTGGATCCATTAAAACGTTTAATCCCGCTGCAAATGTTTGCACCTGTCCTACGTCAGGAATCTGATGTACAGTAGTAGTCGTTTGTTTATGTAATTTATAGGTGTTTCTCGTTTCTCGTTTTTTTATTCTATACAGATTAGACCGTTGGTTTTCCCGTTTGAATGGTTTTACACTAGTAATTTTGGGACCCTTCATAGCTTGTTGTTCGGTGTGAGCCAAGGCTTCGTGTTGAAGGCCGTACATTGACCTATAATGGTTTACTTTTTTAATTGTTATTTGGATGGAGAGTTGTCTCATTGGCACTCACTCAACATCTTCCTATATCTAGACACTAAGTACAGATCTGAAACTAACGCAATTACTGCACGAGCGCTAATTTTTTGTAGTTTAAAGCCATTCTCAACTAATAAATAAACATGTATCTAAGGTTAAATATCAACCAGTACACTTCTAACACCCAATAGATTTAGTGTAAGATGGCTTTAAAAGAGGGACGCAAGATACTAGAGGGACAGTCAAACTCATAAATCGAAAATAAACTGACAACGCCATGGCTAAAAATAGAAACAGTCAGGTCATTGCTCGTTGTTTTTGTTAAGTTTTTTTTTCTATTAATCGTTTTGTAAGGTTTTATTATTTATCAATCGTGTTCTGTAAATTTTTTTTCAATAATTACTTATCGTGTTTGATGAGTTTCTTGCCAATAATCTTTAACATATTTGTTTTTGTTTCTTTCCAATGATTACTTATTGCTTAGTTTAGTTTCTTTCCACAAATTACTGATCGTTCTTGTTAAGGTCTTAATTAAAATTGATAGAATTTTTTGATAATTTGTCAAAATAACGTTTTTATCATGCTTTTTCAAAAATATAATAAAAAGTATGGGTCACCGGACTTTTTTTCACGCTACAGGTTGTGAAAAATTGTCAGATTTTGTATATATTATGCATAGAAAATCGAATTTTGTGTGATATAAAGAAACTATTTGATAGAACTTTAAGATAAAATGTGAGAAGATAGCTCTTATAAATTTTTTGCAGATAAGAAAAAGAAAAATCGGGTCTCCGAACTGGTTTTCTTGCTAGATATAATAAAAATCGTAAATTCCCAACAATTATATTATAAAAATTACTTTATCTGAGTTGTGTCCCTGTATTTGACAAAGTTGAAAAAAAAATATTCAAATACAAATAAGATGTTCAAGAGAAATTACAACCGTGATAATGATAAAAGACACAATATTCTACATTTACATCATAAGTCTTTTACATAAATTACATTATACTCTCAAAATTTTCACATTTCATCGAATATCTAAACAAAGTTATCGGCTACTTCAAAATCCAAGATGGAGGAAGACACCCGAGCCACCTTAAGTTTCTTTCAACTAAGTATTCATCTTTTCTGTTAGTTTCTTTTTAATAATTTTCATTCTTGGAAAGTTTCTCTACATAAGTACTTAAAGTTATTGTTTTTGCTTAGTTTCTCCCCGATAAGTACTCTTGTTTTTGTTAGTTTCTCATTTTCATAACCTATCGTGTGTCTCTGTTTCTTCCAGTAATAAATTTATCGTTTTTGTTTGGTTTCATTACAACAGTTACTAATTATTGTCTTTGATAATCACTAATCGTTTTCTCGGTTCACTGATGTTTTATCTTTCTCAACTTGTTAGTTCCGTTTCATAAATAACTTATCGTTCTTGTTAGTTCATTTTCCTTAATATTTTTTTCGATATTTTTTGGCTTTATTTCACTAACTACTTATAGTTTTGATTAGTTTTTGTTCACCAATGACTAATCGTATTCACTGACCGTTAATATCGTTTTGCTTTTTTATCATAATAACATAAATAAAAGTCGAAATCTCTGACTAAAAAATCATGAATTGGAAAATTATTGAATCTTATTAAAAGAAATAACAGCTTGCAGCTAAATTTTTCGTTAAAACTTAATGAATTATTTGTTCAAAAGCTGTTTGTACAATGTTCTGTCGAAATCAAAGAAGAAGCAAACATTGTTAAACTTTAACATCAATTTCTGTGAAAAACTAACCTAACAGATAATGTCATTAATTTGAAATGTGTAGTATTTGCCCCAAGAGAGAACATGACACTCAACAATACAAATAAAATCTTAAGGCACATTTGCAGAAAATATTGAAAAACTAATTCAAATGAGTTATTTCTATTAGCATAGAATTTAAACAAAGATGATGGAATTCGATTATTCGTTTTATTTGCTTTTATAATACAAACAATACACGTATTGGAACGTCTGTATCGATCGGAAATTATTATATTACTGGCACAATTAAGGCAATGTTCAACATAGTTTTTGACTCGTTCATTGAATTGAATATTTTGTTAACCAATTGTTCTTTTAATCATATAATTTCAATAGTATAGGCATTATCATGTCTGTAAGTTTTTGGTCGTTAATTACCTATTCTTTTTGTTACTTTTTTCTGTTTTTTTTTTGTTAGTTTCTGTTCTCTAATGACTTATCGTCTTTGTTTCTTTGTTACATACTGCTTATCGTCTAAGTTAATTTTTGCTCACTTATGACTAATCGTTCGTTATATTTTCTGTTCACTAATGACTTATCATTTTTGTTATTTTTCGTTCACTAGTGACTTATTGTTTTTGTTAGTTTCTTTTTACTAATGACAAGGCCGTAGCGCATGTCCAAATTAAATGAGGCAATTTGCCGAGCGGAGCGAGTCGAAAAATTTTTGAGCCTTTTTTTTTAGGGGGGTTCGGGTGCCTGAAACGGGAGAAGCATATTTCAGCATTACTATTCATAATAAAAAACAAAAAAACAATATAACAGAAATGCGGGGCTTTTTTTATTAGCTAGCCTAGTAAGTAACAGAACAAGTTTTAAAAGTTAATCTCTGTTGGTCAACCAAAACTTTCCGATTCTCCTGTGACCAGTACTATTGAAAAGCTTCAACACACGTTCTTATGTATATATATATTTATGTCCAACAGCAAGTTATAAGCTTTCTAAAAGACGAGAACATGTTATAAGCATCAATTAGGATATATTTATTATACATAATCATTAACCATAAGAATAGGTACAGAGAAGACTAGACCAACATTGTTACTTATCCGGATTTTTGATGTTCTTGTCACAAGTGATCACAAGTTACCTGTAAACATTCTGCTGGAAGACAGGCACTATTCTACCAATTTTCAAGTCATTGGTTTGATCTACCGGGGTTCGAACCCACGACCTAGAATTAATGGAACACGCTAGCATACAACCAGACGATGCTGATCATAATCAGAAAACAATACCAAAAATATATTTCATACTTTTATTAAAAATAAATAAAAATCATGGATTGCCTTATACATTAAAGACTTCCATAAAAAAGGCGCTTCATGATTTTGTTTAAATTAATTATAAATAATTACTGTATTTATTTTATCGATTAGCATTTGTTGTTCAGTGAGTTGATAGTGTAAACATTGGACGATGATTGGTAACTAACAGTGTTATCGATTCATAAATAAACCAAGGAAATTAATAAGCCAGCCTACTTATGAGGGGTGTTTATACTCATGAGTTACCTTTTCCATCTTTTTTTCTCTTTAAAGAACCCGTCTTCAACCAGTTTTGTAACGACATTAAGATTTGTTTCAATTTTTTTTATTCGGAACACTTTTTTTTTTTTACCTTCACCGCTTTGGTAAAAGCTGCAATTGCTGCTGCAGATTGGACACAACACTGTATGTAGTGTGCCGGTAGATAATTCGAAACTCGAAACTCGCATATTGATAATGTAAAATACATAATTAAAAAAAATGACACTTCTAAAGTTGGTCGTTGTTTCAAAAGTGAGGCATTTGCCTCATTTGCCTCTATTACGCTACGGCCCTGCCGGAATTATCGTTTTTGTTAGTTTCTTTTTACTAATGACTTATCGTTTTCTTTTTTTCTGTTCACTAATGACTTATCGTTTTTGACATTTGCTGTTAACTAATGACTGATTGTTTTTGTTAGTTTCTGTTCACTAATGACTTATCGTTGTCTTATTTTCTGTTCACTAATAACTGGTAGTTTTTGCTAGTTTTTAATCACTTATGACTTATCTTTTTTTAACTTTCTGTACACTAATGACTTATCATCTTTGTTTCTTTGTTAGATACTGCTCGTTTCTTAGTCGTATTTTTGTTAATTTCTGTTCCTGAGGATTTATGGTCTATGTTAATTTTTGTTCACAAAGTCTTTTTCTGTTAATAATCACTTATCGTTTTTGTTATTTTCTGTTCATTAATCACTTATCGTTTTTGTTATTTTCTGTTTATTAATCACTTATCGTTTTTGTTATTTTCCTTTTATTTATCACTTATCGTTTTTCTTAGTTTTTGTTCATTAATAACGGTTAGTTTTAATCACTTATGACTAATTTCTTTTTTTGTTCTATTGTGTTCGTTTATGACTGATCTTCTTTTTTTACTTTCTGTTTACTAATGACTTATCGGTGTTTTTGTTAGTTTCTGTTTTGTTTTCTAACGACGTATCGTCTATTTTAATTTCTATTCACTTATGATCTATCACTTTTGTTAGGTTTTGTTCACCGTCTTTGCTAGATTATTTAATAGTTATCCCACGATGACGCGGTTTGTCAGTGTAAGAACATCCCGATGGCCGGAGGCCAGAGGGTGATCTAACACTGATACACCATGTCCGAGTGGGATAACTATTTTACATCCCAGCTGTTTTAGATTAGACGAAAAACCATTTACAATTCATAAAATCTAGTTTTGAATGCCACACAACCATAAATGATTATAATATACTTTATACATTACTATATGATTTATACCCTTTTTGACCCCGAACACGATGAGTAGATATCAAACAATGTCAACTCGCCCACTGGCCAATCGGCCCAACCTATATCGCTACTTTATGAAAAAAATCGCCTCACTCTTGTTTACCGACTTGCCCCACTTTTGAAAAGTGTAAAATCAAACTGAACAATCAGTCTGACAACTCACTTATTAATGAAAAGGGTTTGAACCACACTGAATAAAGGTCTTTCAACTCGCCCCACTTATAAAAATATCTTGCTTCCTTTAAGTATGTTAAATTACTGATACTTCGTATTCATTCGTCCTGGTGTAGTGGTTGTGTCGTTGCTTGATATGCTAAAGGTCTTGAGTTCGAATCCCAGCATATACACTGGATTTTTTTCTACGTGAATTTTAATAGATTGTCTTTTCCGTATAATAGTATATTAAATAATAAGTTTTATAGTGGATTTGGCATTCCCGCCAAAATGTTACAGAACAAAGGAAAGCATGCATAACATAGAAACTCAAACTGGGGTGATCTGGTAGGGGTGATCCGGCTCAGATCATTCCTGTTAGAACAAAGGAGCTGGGATGTAAGAAAAGTTATGAATAATTGTCTTTGTTAGTTTCTGTTCACTTATGACTAATCATTCTTTTTTAAAATTACTGTTCACTAATGACTAATCTAGTTTTGAATTTTTGTCAGTTTCTGGTCAAGAATAACTTATCTTTTGTACTGACTGTTGATATCCTTTGCCTTGTTTGCAACAATAATCTTTAAAAAATCTCTTATTCTGGCGACTCATCTAAAATATCAATTATCGGAAAATTATTGAATCTAGTTATAAAAATGATTCTAATAATTTTTCAACGTTAAATCTACAGGAATTATTGGTACCAAAGCTATTTGTTCCATGTTCTGTTCAAATCAGAGAAGAAGCAAACATCGTTCTACTGAAACATCAATTTCCCATGAAAGTAGATATTGTCATTACATTTGAAATATATAGTATTTTCCCCAGGAGAGAATCTGACACTAAACTCGACATATTAAATCTTAAGGTCAATTGCGGACACTATCGAAAAACTAAATCTAGTGTGTTATTTCTTTAAGGTTAGAATTCAAACAAAGATAATAAAATGTATTATATAATTAGGTTCATTTGCCTTTATACTCTAAACAATGTACGTATTGGAATGCATGTATCGATCGTAAATAACGTTGCCAATCCATACCCAGGGAATCATAGACTCTTCATTGAGCAATACTTTATTTACCTTTAACTTTATCTCCAAATGTACTTCTAGTATCATATTACTGGCACAATTATGGACTTATTCATCTTAAGAATTGAATGAATCTTTGTGTGATTTTATGGGCGTAAAAGTGTTAATCGAAGCACAATTTTTTATGAAGGTATCGCTTCTAACTGAATATGTGCACCCAAACAACGCTTTTCAAACCTTTCAATATCATCAAAAGGAACATTCAGCTATTTTAATTACAGTTGTTTATGTTACATCTATGATATTTATAGATTATCGTTAATCTGTTTATCGCTATTTTACCTACGACGATGTTGGTAATTTCATTGACAAGGCACGTGCGTCCTTAGTTTCTAGCGATAGCTTTTCATACCACTCTACTGTGCCGAGAAAATAGATTATCATTCAATAAGACTGAAGGAAATTTTCGTAAAATGTCGATAAACAAATTTCTTCAGAAAAAAAGTTTATGTATATAAGTTTTATAATAAAAACCATTAAGTAATAAAACACATATGCATCATTTTTTTTTTAATTTGAAGTTTCATATTAATTTTCTGGATCCTTATAGACCTAACTGTCCTATTTTCTAGATTCAAGATTCAATAGTTTATTATAGTATATCCTTGCCTCTTACTTTCACTTGGATTTTGCGCGCAGTATGTCGACTGAGCATGCACGAAAGCGTATATAGTTGACACGGATCGTTTTCTGTGGAAAAAAAGATTGTTTCAAAAATAAATTTAGGAAGTACAAAACACTATATGTATACTTCATATCACAAATATTTCGGATCGTTTGTATGGTTCAGAGGAGTTGCTTCTGGATGAAATATTTCTCTCCCTATAGTTATATAAATGCATCTACATGTCGATAATTTTCTGAATGCCTGGGCATTTTTGTGTCACAAGACCCTTATTTGGGATGCTGAATCTTATCGTTTTGTTAACTTAATTGCAGAACCCTTATAGTTGGTGGATATCATTGTGTTTAGTGGTCTGTTGCTCGTATTTTTGTTGTTTAACTAGCTTAAGAATTTTGATTGCCCTTATGAATCTACTCCCCATTTTCTTATTATCCAAAATATATGGATTCAAAGTTTTTTCTTTATCATTGCATTTTAGTAATTACTTAAAACGTAGCTAAAATGTTCAAAATAATAGCACATGCTTACATGGTGACTTTAATTTGTATTTTATATAAAATGTTTCTGTCTTAATCAGTACTTGTGTATTGATATTTGGATTTAGCCAGGAAACTCTCTGACATCTACATTTATTTTGAAACTTAATTGTAGATGTTTAACGTCCATACCTAAGAATTACGTGTAATCTTAATTCATCTTCCACACATACGTAAATGAACAATTTTTCTTTTTTTTGTTAGATCATAGACTGAAAATATAATGGTTCATCTTTTAAAACCCCATTTTATACCTTGCTGTGGTGTTTGATTCAACTGACAATCCTATCAGATTTTAAAAAATCTTAATAATCATCTGTGATTGAGAGGTTCAAATCTTAATCCATAACGTTATTCTGGAAAATAATTTCAAAAGTAGTATTTGGTTACGACCAAGAAAATTCAATTTCTGATAATTAAGACGAGGCAGATTTCTTCGAGGCCGTGAACTCATCTCAAAAGTAAAATTTACTAAACAATTCATAAGGGGATTCGAGCTTAGCTCTCATTTCAACCAACATTACATACAACATAATACCTGTCTTAATTACACATTTTCTTAGTTTTGCTACGAATACATCATGGGAACAATTTTATTGTTGAAGAAGGTCGGATATCTGAAACTTTCTAATTAGAGTTATTTCTACTGAACCAATAATGTATGTATATATGATCCTAAGACACGTAACAGCACATTAAATAAACAACAAAATAACCAAGAATATTTGTGGATAATGGTAAGATTTATTTCACAGTGCTAATAACATCTTTGTGTCTATAAACGAAGATAATTTCGATGTTATATATCATATCAATGTGTTGATCGAATTCCCTATACGTACAGAAAAGGAGATTAAGGAGAAACCAAATCAGCTAGAATCTAGCCTTCATTGCTAATGTGGGTTATTTACAACAATCATATAAATCTATAATACGTGTTTATACCGATATCACAAACCAGTATATCATGTTTTGTCTGCCGAAATATTGTACAGTAGACTTTATATAAATACAAAGATTTGTTAACTTCAACCACATACGCTACTAACTGAAACAAATACCAATAATCAAAGAGAGAATCAAAACTCAACACTCGAAGAACGGACAAAAGTATAACAAAAAGGGAAAACCCAGAAAAGACAAACAATAGTGTACAAAACACCTGATGAACAAGAACAATACCTGATATGTAACTGACAAAACACCTGATGAACAAGATTAATACCTGATACGTACCTGACAAAACACCCGATGAACAAGACCAATACCTGATCTGTAACTGACAAAACACCTGATGAACAAGAACAATACCTGATATGTAACTGACAAAACACCTGATGAACAAGATTAATACCTGATACGTACCTGACAAAACACCCGATGAACAAGACCAATACCTGATCTGTAACTGACAAAACACCCGATGAACAAGACCAATACCTGATCTGTAACTGACAAAACACCTGATGAACAAGACCAATACCTGATATGTAACTGACAAAACACCTGATGAACAATAACAATACCTGATCTGTAACTGACAAAACACCTGATGAACAAGACCAATACCTGATATGTAACTGACAAAACACCTGATGAACAAGACCAATACCTGATATGTAACTGACAAAACACCTGATGAACAATAACAATACCTGATCTGTAACTGACAAAACACCTGATGAACAAGATTAATACCTGATACGTACCTGACAAAACACCCGATGAACAAGACCAATACCTGATCTGTAACTGACAAAACACCCGATGAACAAGACCAATACCTGATCTGTAACTGACAAAACACCTGATGAACAAGACCAATACCTGATCTGTAACTGACAAAACACCTGATGAACAATAACAATACCTGATCTGTAACTGCGTCGCTGCATGCAATTGAGTGAGATAATACGTATATAAATTATCATTCCCTTTCACTAAAGCCAAGGCACCTTTGATACGGTGCTTTTTGTCCGCAATTCGCTTTTTGTCCGCTTTTGCTTTTTGTCCGATAATTTTGCTTTTTGTCCGAAACTTTTGCTTTTTGTCCGTTGCTTTTTGTCCGTTTTGCCTTTTGTCCGATTATTTTGCTTTTTGTCCGTTGCTTTTTGTCCGTTTAGCCTTTTGTCCGATTATTTTGCTTTTTGTAAGAAACTTTTGCTTTTTGTCCGTTGCTTTTTGTCCGTTTTGCTTTTTGTCCGATAATTTTGCTTTATGTCCGATATAAAATGTGTATATTTTTGGCAGGTTTCATTTTGAACTTCAAAATACCATGTCCTTTTAGGAGTTAAATACAGACCATACTCACATTATAAATGATTTGTACATGAAATTTCATGTCTTTTACAATATATCGCATTACCTCTAAAATGGCTCGAAGCACTAATATCCTAGACCCGTAGGTGTTGGTCAACAGAGGGCAAGGGGAATACTCTTGTATATCCCTAAGTCTAAAAAACAACTATTGAAAGCTGGCTAAACTAAGACATACTCCAGGTAGGCCATTATACCAGAAGAAGAGGTAACCAAACCCTTATAAATGGCTTATAGTACTTATGTCCTGGATCTACACGAGTTTATCAGCAACGAATTAAAAGGGGCATGAGTTTCGCCGGTATATCACGAAGTAAAAATAAACCTCATTATTGCCAGCTCTTCAAACTAAGAGATTCTCCACGTTGGCCATTATACCAGAGGTATAGGTAGGCAGTGCCTCTTAAATGGTCCATGGGCCATGGCACTTATGTCCTCGACCCGTACGAGTTGGTCAGAAGAGGGTAAGGGGAATACTCTAGTATATCACACAGTCCACCAAAAATAGTGACGGCTGCCCAAACTAAGACATTTTTAGGTGCGCCCTTATACTAGATGTTGGAGTAGTCATTCTCTTAAAAATGGCTCATAGCACTTATGCTATAGACCCGAACGAGTTTGTCAACAATGAGTTAAAAGGGGGATGAATTAGCCCGGTATATAACGAAGTTGAAATAAACTGTTGCCCGCTGGCTAAACTAAGAAATTATCCACGCGGGCCATAATATGAGAGGTAGAGGAAGGGATTGCCTCTATAAAATGACCATGAGCACGTATGACCTAGACCCGTACGAGTTAGTCAGCAAAGTGTAAGGTTGGTACCCTAGTATATAATAAAGTCGAACTAAACTATTGCTGGATGGCTAAGAGATTCTCCGCGTGGGCCATGATACCAGAGGTAGAGGTTGTCATTGCCTCTAAAATGGCCTAAATCACTTATTCCCTAGAGAAGTACGCGGTATCATCAAAGGGTTTAAAAGGGAGTTGGAACCTCTGTTTACAAAGAAGTCGAAATAAATTATTGCCGGCTTGCTTAAGTACGAGATTCTCCAAGTTGGCCATTAATCCTAGGTTAAATGTGTGCATTGCCTTTTAAATGGCTGATAAAACTAACGCCCTAGACCTGTACGAGTTTGTCAGCAAAAGGTTAAAGGGGGGATGCGATGCCTCTTTTTACAACGAAAATATAAATTAAGCCGACTGGCCTAACTAAGAGATTCTATACGCGGGGTATTATATCAGAGGATGAGGTAGGCATTACCTCTAACATAGCCATAACACGTATGTCCCAGACCCGTGTAAGTTAATCAGCAAAGGGTAAGGGGGGTACCTAAGTATATCACAAAGTCGAAATAAACTATTGCTGGCTGGCTAAACGAAGAGATTCTCCACATGGGCCATGATACCAGAGGTAGAAGTGGCCATAGCCTCAAAAATGGCCACTTATGCCGTAGACCCGTACCAGTGCTTCAGCAAAGTGTTAAAAGGGGGAGGTGGTATCTATGTTTACAACGAAGTCGAAATGAATTATTGCCGGCTGGCCAAACAAAGAAATTCTCAACATAGGCCATTATAACAAAGGTAGTGGTGGACATTGCATCTAAAATGGTCTGTACGAGTTTGTCAGCAAAGGGTAAGGAGGGTACCCTGGTATATAACAAAGTCGAAATAAACTATTGCCGGATGGCCAAAAATAAAAGATGATCCACGTTTATCATGATACCAGAGGTAGAGGTGGGCCTTGCCTTTAAAATGGTTTATAGCACTTATGCCAGCAAAAGGAAAGGAGGGTATTCTAGTATATCGCAAAGTCGTTATGAAATATTGCCGGCTGTTCAAACTACGAGATTCACCACATGGGCCATGCTACCAGAGGTATAGGTGGTCATTGCCTTTAAAATAGCCTATAGCACTTATATGGCATATACCCGTACGAGTTTGTCAGTAAAGAGCTAAAATGAGGAGGTGGTACCTCTGTTCACATTAAAGTCAAAATAACTGTAGCCGGTAGGCCAAACTCCGGGATTCTCTACGTGGATCATTATACCAGAGGTAGAGGTTTATTTCGACTTCGTTGTAAACAAAGGTAACACCTTTTATTTTTAACCCCTTGCAGGCAAAATCGTACAGGTCTTTGGAATTAGTGTTATATGCCCTTTTAAAGGCAATTACCATATCTATCTCTGGTAAAATGGCCTACGTGGAGAACCTCTTAGTTTGGCCAGCCGGCAATACTTTATTTCGACTTTGTTGTAAACAGAGGTACCATCTCCCCCTTTTGATTCATTATTGTCAAACTCGTACGGGTCTAGGGCATAAGTGCTATAAGAAATTTGTATGGCAATGCCCTCCTCTATCTCTGGTAAAATGGCCTACGTGGAGAATCTTTTAGTTTGGCCAGCCGGCAATTATTAAAGTGTATTTCGACTTCGTTGCAAACAGAGGTACCACCTTACCCTTTTAATTCATTGTTGTCAAACTCGTACGGGTCTTGGGCCTAAGTGATCTGTGCCTTTTTTAAGGCAATGCCTACTTCTACCTCTGGCATCATACCCCACGTGGAGAATCTCTTGGCCAGCCGGCAATTGTTTATTTCGACTTTTTTATATACCAAGGTACTTCCCTAACCCTTTGCTGACTTACTCGCTGGCTTATCCCTTATTGTAAGTAAGTAAGTTCAATAAATATAAGACTATATGCCAGGTCTTTCTGACAACCAATTACAAACAAATTGGGGTTTATCTAATGAGGCTTTTCCCAGGATGCAATTGCTCGCAGACTGTATACAGTTGACCAAATAATCCACAAATTCCGCAAAAGGATCTTTTAATTATAGGCCATGTCCATTTAGACATTAAGCAACAAAAGCCCAGCATGACCGATGTATTTGTCTTTAACATCTCCGATATTGATTCCGCGTGGCCTTCCAATTGACATGAGTGTCCATTGGTGTTCATTGTTAAACCTTTGGAGCTATATCAGTTTGTGTGGAAATTAAGAGCACGATGACCTTCCCTTGGTGTTAACAACATGACCAACAACCATATCGTGTGTTACCAAAAGCCGTCAGCGATAGTCACACCGACAATTTGCTACCTTCGTGGACAAAAGCCTGGCTTTTCGCTGGATCCTAATTAACATCTAGTGTTGTCACTACCATTTGCTGTAGAGATTTAGTTGCACAACATAACAGAAACATTCTTTGTAAATACTCTATGTTGATATTTTGACATTTGGATGGTTCATATACCAATTGTAGCCGAAAAATGATAATGAAACATTTCTGTTTAATATCGATCTATTGTTGGAATTGTAAATTTTCATATTCAATTTTTGTTTGTTTAAAGATGACCATTTTAAATAAAGATTTTAATTTTTTAAAAAGCAAGTGTTAGACTTGTGCTTTTATTGCCACTCAGTTCATATAACCTGTCATTTTAGTCGAGCCTGTAACTTTTGTTGCATATGAATAGTGATCCGGCGGCGGCGGCGGCGGCGGCGGCGGCGTAAGTTAACTTCTGAAAAGCTTAATATTTTAGAAGGTGGAAGAATTGGATGCTTCATACTCTGTATATAGATGCCTCATGTTACGAAGTTTCTGTCAGTCACATGTCCAATGTCCTTGACCTCATTTTCGTGGTTCAGTGATCACTTGAAAAAAAAGTTCAGAATTTTTGTAATGTTGAATTCTCTCTTATTATAAGTAATAGGATAACTATATTTGGTATGTGCGTACCTTGCAAGGTACTCATGCCCGTCAGACAGTTTTCACTTGACCTCGACTTCATTTCGTGGATCAGTGAACAAAGGTTAGAATAAGTTTTGGTGGTCAAGTCCACATCTCAGATACTATAAGCAACAGGGCTAGTATATTCGGTGTATGGAAGGACTGTAAGGTGTACATGTCCAACTGGCAGGTGTCATCTGACCTTGACCTCATTTTCACGGTTCAGTGGTTATAGTTAAATTTTTCTGTCTTGGTCTGTTTTTCTCATACTTTATGCAATGAGTCTACAATATTTGTTGTATGGAATGATTGTAAGGTGTACATGTCTAGCGGGAAGATATCATCTGACCTTGACCTCATTTTCATGGTTCAGTGGTCAAAGTTCAGTTTTTGAGTTTTGGTCTTTTTATCTAATATTATATGCCAAAGGTCACTATATTTGGTGCATGAAAATATCTTATGATCTATATATAAGTCTCCCAGGTTTTATTTGACCATGACCTCAATTTCACGGTTCATTGCACAGTGTTAAGTTTTTGTGTTTTGGTCTGTTTTTCTTAAACTATAAGTAATAGGTCAAGTATATTTGTTGTATCGAAGAATTGTTAGCTGTTCATGTCTGCCTGGTATGGTTCGTCTGACCTTTATCTCATTTTCATAATTCATTTGGTCTTTGTTTAGCTATCTTGGTTAATGTTAAGTTTATGTGGCAGTTGTAATAAATCTTTATACTTAGGGCTATCAACATAATATTAATGATGAGTAAAGTAGGCGAGACATTTCAGTGTGTGCACTCTTGTTTAAATGTGCTTATTTATCCGAGTCCTGGACTGCATTCCAGTGGCTTTCATTCGTTTACTTTTGTGTAAATTTTATACAGATCAGTATTTTTTCAAATGTTTTACCAATATTTTAGCTGCATGTAACATCTTGAACACTCAGAACAGCAAAACAAAATTTTGATTTCAGAAATAAATAGCCTTTAGTCATCGATGAATAGCCGATGATTTCAAGAGTTGTTTCCGTTAAAGGATGATTCCTTTTTTTTGTGCAATACTTGCTCTTTCGGAGGCTCGAGGGTAATTTCAGCAAAAATTTTATCATTTTTGTTTTCATTACAAATTTTATTTATTACACTATTAGTTATAACTTTATGAATTGGCTCAAAAATCAACCCAAAAAATCGAATGATTTTGGCCTCAGATTTATTTTTCAAATGTTTATATCACTGTAAAAGCTCCAAATTGTCTCCCTTTAGTGCAATAATGACATTTTGTTTTGGCATTAGAATTAAAATGTCTTTTTCAACTCATCGGTGACCTATAGATATTTTTCAAATATGCTTTTACGTAAACTAAACAGTTGTAAAATTAAATCGATTTCTGTAATTTAGTTCTTTTTTTATTTCGATATATATATCTCTCTATTTCTCCTATTAGTTCAACTTTAAAAAAAGTACCTTAACAAAAATGGTTGCTTCTTTCGAGGGCAGATTGTGAGCTTAAGTGAACGATAACCCCATGTTTTTATTTGATTTTTCTATTTAGTATATGATAAAAGTTCATCTATAGAAAAACAAGCAAAATCCTACATGTATATTTAAAAAATAATGGATTAATACCCTCCAGTCCCCTTAACGACAAAAAAAATAAATAGAACATTACGTTTAAGTATCACCTACAGTATTTTACAACCTCCATTGGTGATACATTATATGTATTTCTGCTGTTGTTTTATATAAGTTATTGTCCTGAATAAACATCTTTATGCGTTTTTGCGTTTTTGCGTTTCAGATTTTATTGTGAAATTTCTTCAATCAGCCAAGACAAACTTTAAATTTCGCCTTAACGATGTTTTCGCGAGAAATCCATGTATTATTATCGAATTACTACATTTAATCATTGTCTAGTGCCCTAAAATGAGATTTTCCGAGACGCTGGGTTTGAAATGGGATACCCTATTTAATTTAAACAATATTTGCAATCTTTTCAAAAAGATGCAGATGGGAATTTTCGTTCCTTATGAAAGTGTTCGCAAGGAGTTAAATTATAAACTCCTTATAGGATTATCAAAAAGCAACTATTAAGGACCCCCTTGGAATAAAGATCTTCCAAGACAACGTGTTCGAGAGTTTGAGTTTAATACATGACTTTAAAACTTAATGGACGGAGCAGGATTATCTTACTCTTCCAGTTAACCATACATCATCACAGTTGCATTGGTTCTTGTTGCTCAGATTTTAAATTTCAATGATTTCGTCCGAGACCACAATTGTCGTCCCTTGATTTTCGTTATTAGTCCCTAGTGATAACAGTGGGTTACTTGCCAATAATTTTTATACCCCTTCCAAATTTATTTCTCCTTGTTTAATGCCTCACATTGTAAGTAGGGGGGGGGGGGGGGTGAAATTACACTGTAAAAAAATTTGGGTCCAGAATTTTACAGGAAAGTAGTGATTTGGTCCAGCTGAAAAAGGTTAAAAATTAGCACTTCGGAAGCTGTCAAAAGATTTCAAGACACCCTAAACACAAAATTGTCCATATTTTGAGTTAGACGCGATGAAGTTTTCTATAATTTTGATATAATTTGTCCCAAAATTAGTACAACACACTGTAAAAGTTTCATTGAGAAAGCGCAGGTGGGATTTTTTAAATTTTCATTTATGTTCTAAAAGAAATGCACTACGAATTAATTGTGTTCTCGGACCATTTGTTTTGTGGACTGTTGTGTATCTTGTTGTTTTTCATTCAGCTGCGGCTTTGTTGGTTTGTTTCAACCCTTTTTAGTGTGATTATCCTTTGGTACACTTTGCCTCTCTCTTATATATGATATCGCAATAATTATATATATGTAAGCGTTCATATACATTTATATGGATACAATATTGAATTAAAATAGATATAATAATTAGATGAGTGAAAAAAAGAAAATGAAGTAATAATTGTACGTGTGAGGAGTTGGCATTCTTATAAAAAAGAAGATGTGGTATTATTGCAAATGAGACAACTATCCACAAAAGACCAAAATGACACAGACATTAACAGCATTAGGTCACCGTACGGCCTTCAACAATGAGGAAAGCCCATACAGCATAGTCAGCTATAAAAGGCCCCGATAAGACAATGTAAAACAATTCAAACGAGAAAACTAACGGCCTTATTTATGTCAAAAAAATAAATGAAAAAACAAATATGTAACACATAAACAAACGACAACCACTGAATATACAGGCTCCTGACTTGGTACAGGCACATACATAAATAATGTGGCGAGGTTAAAGTCTTTTACACTCGAAATATTTTAGATCTTGTTATATAGACTAATTCTTATTCATTCTGGTCGTAAGTTAGTCTGTCATCCTCAAACGTGTGAGCAATGGTGTACGTACACCAATTTGTAGAATACATGGGATATTCAAAGACTTAAACGAACGTTAAGTCTCAGAGGCATGACTTTTTATTAGTTGTTAGTGGCTTTGAAATAGCTGTCAGATAACTTCGAGTACTCTCAGATCTGTTCATTGTGACTTTTTGTGTCGGGATGTATAAGTACCCGGCCACGTTCACTTGTATTTGTGTCTATCTGATGAGTTAAGCCTTTTTCAACTGATTTTTATAGTTCGTTCTTATGTTGTACTGTTATACCACTGTCCCAGGTTAGGGCGAGGGTTGGGATCCCGCTAATATGTTTAACTCCGGCACATTATTTAAATCTGTGCCTGTCCCAAGTCAGGAGCCTGTAATTCAGTGGTTGTCGTTTGTTTATGTGTTACATATTTGTTTTTCGTTCATTTTTTTACTTAAATAAGGCCGTTAGTTTTCTCGTTTGAATTGTTTTACATTGTCTTATCGGGGCCTTTATAGCTGACTATGCGGTATGGGCTTTGCTCATTGTTGAAGGTCGTACGGTGACCTATAGTTGTTAATGTTTGTGTCATTTTGGTCTTTTGTGGATAGTTGTCTCATTGGCAATCATACCACATCTTCTTTTTTATATGCTCGAAACTTTAGAATAGTTTAGAAATTTATCAAATCAAATAATCCTTGAGTGATGGTTTCGTTATTGAAATTCTAAATTGATGTTTAACCGCGCTAAATATTATATATGATAATCATACGAATAAGTCAGGAACGGAGTTTCAATCTGTAATTCAATAGTTGTTGTTTGTTTCTGTATTTGTTTGTCGTATAGTGTTTTGTAAATCAATGGTTTTCTCGTTTGAATAGTTTTATCATTATGTTAAATGGTGTCGGCGTTTGCTACATGTGGAAGTGCACACATTTACGACATGTTATTGCTTAAACGCACAGTTTCTTCTTCCCGCTAATAATATATAGTCACCATTTGCACTTATATGCGAATGGCCGATTGACAGTCGCTCCAAAATATTTTGCAACATTTCAGTTAAAAAAAACTTTTTTAAGTCTGGTAATATTTTCGTCATATTTCCAACAACTTTATTTTTCTTAAACATTACAAATATTTATAATTTACAAATATAACAAACAAACAAACTTCATTTTTGGAACACTATCACAAAGTTTACGTAATACATGTGTAGCTATTTATTTAGATAAACTGTATTAATCCATACATTTCGGAATTATTTAGCAACTATATCCAAATGACGAGGAAGTTCGAGGTTATTCAAGTAATAAGATTAAGGAAACTTTGGTTAACACAACAGCATTTTCAACAAAGTAGTTTATTTTTGTTTGACAAACTCGAAAAGAGGGGGAAAAGTAATAAAATGGTTACTTAAGCATTTACTTAATTTCTATCACGAAATAAATGCGTTTAATATTTTAGATACAGATACAATATAGTGCATTCGTAAATGTAAAACACTTTTTAATAGAAAATTTAAAAGAGATACATCAACAGTGTTTATTTTAGAATTGCTCAAGTCTGTAGGGCTTATTCCCGATTGTCCCACTTTTTTTTAAATTAAGAGCTCATATTGTCCCACATGAAAAGTTCTGACTGGTCCACATTATTTTATGAGGCGAAATGTTCTTATCCCTTGTTAGATTGTCTCTATGGTTTTGTTTCAGATATATAAGCCAAAATCTACATTTTATGCGATGCTCTTCTTTTAGACATTGCGGCCATCTTAATTATTGGGCGGGGTCATCGGATACTTTTTTGAAACTAAATACCCTAAGGATGATTTTGGCCATGTTTGCTTTAATTTTGCCAGTAGTTTCAGAAGAGAAGATTTTTGTAAAAATTAATGACGACGACGAATAATGAGAAAATGAGAAAAGCTCACTTAGTCCTATGGTCCAGGTGAGCTAAAAAGCAAAACGGACAAAAAGCAACGGACAAAAAGCAAAAGTGTCGGACAAAAAGCAAAATTATCGGATAAAAAGCAAAACGGACAAAAAGCAACGGACAAAAAGCAAAAGTATCGGACAAAAAGCAAAATTATCGGACAAAAAGCAAAACGGAAAAAAAGCAACGGACAAAAAGCAAAAGTATCGGACAAAAAGCAAAATAATCGGACAAAAAGCAAAAGCGGACAAAAAGCAAATCGCGGACAAAAAGCACCGTATCTCACCTTTGACGAAAATTTTCCTTGTACAATTAGACCCCGTTTACATTTGTACGAAATTGAATCGATCTTTAAAAAAGACCAATTCGCCTTTACATCTCACAAGCAAGATCAATCGAGACCGATCTTATCTAATGCAGTGCGTTTACAACATAAAAAGAACCGGTCTGACATTATAACCTTATATTTCGTAAACAAATAATCCTTGAATTAGAACAGTAAAGGAAATTCTGCATCTCGCACACTCTGCAAAATGGTGTAGAAAATAGTTTTGCTCATAAAAGTTATAAAAATGTCACATTATCGGCAAACAGAAAGTGGATAAATTGCAGATGTAAAACTGCTTACTTCTTTAAACTCAATATCGTAAAGGTGCAGATTGAATATTAAATCGTTCCCATTAATGGAAGCCAAGAAATCTTTGGTGTGCAATCTGACTATCCTAGTCAATTAAGATTGGTATCGAAACCATCTTCTACATACGGGGTTCGAAATTATAATTGCAATTACAACTCGGGCCGATACTAAGACAACTCGGACCATTTTAAGTTGAATACAAAAACAAGCAATATATCAATAATAATGATGTTTCTAAATATCATTTACTCTTCTTACGAGCTCGCCAGCGCTCTTAATACAAAATGTTTTTTGGTCTACGCTCATATACCTAAATAATATTTTTATAAAGCATGCAATTTATAATGATTAAACTGGAACATAGTGTCTAGTTGACTTATAACGGTTCTTACATCGCTAAACAAAATGATAAAACTTATTAGTACAGTTACAGACCCAAGAGAAAGGCTATAAATTTGTCACTAAATGGCGTACCGTACAAATCATTATATACGATTCTTAGGGAGTGCCATAAAAACGGAAGAGACTGTAAATGTGCGACTTAAGTGGGGAATTATCGTTCCTGCAGCTGATCCCGACAATATGTACATAGAAGACAGCCGGAACGTTATATTTATTGGGTAATTGTTTTAGACATTTCTCATAAACTGGTCATTTGTACTGAAAGTAATTATGTGGCAAAACAAAACCTTCTACTACCCTCATTATTGATTGTTAATAAGAGGAATGATAATACTTAAACTAATATTACTGGAAACTTTAAAAGTGCGTCAACCCGAATGAAGGGAAAGGAGCCAGTTGAGAACAATAAACACACGCAGCAATAATTATCATGAGGTCAAGAACAGCTAATAGTATACTAAAAATCCAAGTTGTGAGGCAATTACGAGTTGATATAAATCTCTTAGTCACCTTCTTAAGATCATGCAAAGATGTTTATAAATAGTCATACACTACAGTCATATGTTTGCCATGTTACATAGTTTAAGATGAATGACTATTCTACTTAAAAGCTGAATGCTAAGTTGATACACATTTTAGATCTTTAATAGTATATGTATAATGGCAATGATTTCTGTTAGGTGTGAATTAAACATTGAATTGCATTGTTAATAAATTTTTAATCGAATGATCATATAAACTCGCATTATATATAATTGAATTCTTCACAAACGGTTAATCAAAGGCATTTGGTAGTACTATATCCTTTGTTTCTAAAATGTGAAATAGTTCATACCAACTTGATGATGTATGACTGGAAAATAAAAGATTGTGAAAAAATTCTCGTAAAATCTCTAGTGTATGAGATTTGATGAAGAATCTGAATAAAGCTTTACCTAATTTCTCCTGAGATATCAGATCTATATAATCTAGTTTGTCTCCAGCAGGACATTTATTACTAATCAATACTATTGAATTGTACTGAGAACTTCCAATTTGACATGCATCAGCATCAAAACCAAACTGCTAAGTAACAAAAATAAAACGAAAATTAAAAGAGGATTGAAGTTAAAATGCGGGTCGCGTGTTATTTTCCTGTCAACAAATTGCAACTTGTCGTGATTTAAAAGTTGTGTTTTGATGATGGACTGCATGGCACTTCTAATGGTACCGTCAACTGATATTTTATCTGTAGGATTCGGTGAGGTTTAAAAAAAGCTTCCGCGCTTCATACAAAATGTACTTCGGTCAAAGCTTTTACACCCCAGTGAAGTTACAAAAAGAAGCATTCAATTCAAAGTATTAATCTATTTGTTGAAAAGAACAAAAATAATTTGTGGGTGGTCCAGTATATCGGACAAACAATAATGACCAACTATAAAACCTACAGCATCTACTTACACATTTGTTCCTTATTAATTTGATATGTATAATATAATGAATCACTAATGAAAAATCTGTTTTTCCGTAGACATGTATAATGTTTTATACTGGTACCCAGCTGCTTTAACTGAGTTTATTGGGCAGGCGTATAATATGGCTAATACAGTAGTGTGTCTCAGATAAACATACTGTATGCTACTTCTTTCATCCAAATTCGCATTACTCTTCTTTTAATTTCATCGTTTACATGAAATTTATTTTTTCAACGTCTGTGACATCATCGAACGAGACTATAAACCCGAATATAAAAATGGGAAACCCGACGATTTCACGTATGGCTCAGGATCTCACCCTTCCGGAACACCCTCAATCACCCTGGTACTTGGCTAGGTTCGTGTTGGTCAGTCTTATTATTTTAATGTAGTATTATAACTGTTGTTTGTCTCTTCTTTGTTTTAATTATTTGTCATGATTTTTGTCGTTCTCTCTACGACTTATCATGCTTATGAGTTCTGCTGATTCTCCATTTTGTATTCTATTATGAAATTTTCAAAAAGTGGAAAAAAAGGAAATAATTATCACTCAATGCGACATGATAATAACTAATAATTTTATGTTGAATTCTTCATCAGGAGAATTTGAACTGTAAATGTATAAAACTGTTGTACAAAGTTTGATCAATTATGAACAAATTTAAACAAGTACTGATAGAAAGAACAACATGAACAACAAGTAAAATCACAAAAATACTAAACTCAGTGGAAAATCCAAAAGAAAAGTCCATAATCACATGGCAAAATCAAATAACAAAACACATCAAAAACGAATGGACAATAACTCAGTCTGTCATATTCCAGACTTGGTACAGGCATTTTCAAATGTAGAACATGGTAGATTGAACCTGGTTTTATAGCGCTAAACCTCTCACTTGTACGACAGTTGCATCAAATTTTATAATATTGATAATGATGCGTGAACAAAACAAAAAGACAAAATAGGTAAAAATGCCAAAAATAATGGTAAAAAGTCTAATTCGGTAGGTCACATTCGTGATCAATACAAATATATCTTCAAATAACCTTCTTCACAAATTTAATATTCCTCTTTTCTGCGGTAAAGTAAAACAAATTGAATTATCGTTAACTAAAAAGTTGATTAAATTTTGCGTTTTTGAAAATTTATATTTCTTTCATATTCACCATTCTAAAAACGCTGACTGTCAAAAGAAATCTGAGTGTTACTTTACAGCTGATGGATTTATCAATCAGAAAATATCAAATTTTCTATAGCTTAATTTAAACAAAATGAATACAGTTTCAGACATTTCATGTTGCTTGAGTAAACACTATCGTCTTCTGGAAGGGAAACATCTATACGAGATATGAATTTTCAAGAGTAAATATTATATCTTCACGATTGATTGAAAAAAAAGTGCCTAATCTGTTTAAGACAAAGGTCACAGGGATGAACTTTGTTGGAGTGAAAGTTAAATAGTATGCATGAGAATGTTACTGGTTCAAAAATGTACTAAACTAATTATCTGGGAAAATAACAGCTACATTTGTCCAACCTGACGATACTTGTCATCTGTATAAATAGCAAGTAAATATGTGTTAGAGGGAACAATACCTTTACAACATGTATGCATAGCAGCTTCATATGTTCGAACGAACAATACTTACCATATACATATTATATAAATAGCAGCTACATATGTTCAAGCAAACAATACATACCATATATAAAGATATCAGCTACATATGTCCGAGGGAACGATACTTATCATATATACAAATAGCAGCTACATTTGTCCGAGCAAACAATACATGTACATACCATCTGTACATATAGCTTGTACATATGTTCAAGGGAACGATACTTATCATATCAATAAATATAAGCTACATATGTTCAAGCAAACAATCTGTATAGATTGCAGCTATATATGTCAGAGGTATCAATACTTATCACATATGTAAATATCAGCTACATATGTCAAACAATACTTATCATCTGTATTGATAGCAGCTACATACGTCCGAGGGAGCAATACTTATCATATATATATATATAAACAGCAGCTACATATGTCCAAGCAAGCAATACTTATCATATATTTAGATAGCCGCTACATACGTCCGGGGAGCAATACTTATCATATATATATATAAATATCAGCTACATATATCAGAGGGAACAATACATACCATATGTATAGATATAAACAACAGCTACATATGTTCAAGCAAGCAATACTCACCATCTGTGTAGATAGCAGCTACATATGTCCAGTTAAATTTCAAGACGATATCTAACATGGCCTGTGCTTGGTAATCATCAGAAGGTACAACTCGCTGAAAATATTCGTACAGGTTTTTATTACTTAACTCCATACTTGTAGCTGAATAACCAATTTGTGGAATTTCGAACAGTTGCAATAAGTTCTGTACCTGAATTGTATTAGAACTAGATCCTGGACCTAATAGTCCTGCTATTGGCTTGTCTGAATCCACAGCACACCGGTCTCGGGAGGTAAAATTTGTTTCTAAAGAATCTATACTTGCTATAGAATCTTTAATAAAGTCTATACTCTGTTCTAACGCAATTGGAGAGTACCAACAAGAGTCCCGTATATCATAACCCAAATCTACACCCGGTAAAATAGATGAATCGTTGTTGATTTTTTCGAGTGTTGTTAGAAACATTTCTATTCGATGTATTCCGTACTGTTCCCAAATTTCTGCACATTTTCTGGTATAAACACTTGTATCATGAGGAGCTTTATGTACAGGGAACAAAGCTCCAATAATTATATCCCCATCTTTTCGGGCTTTTTGGTGATCACCTACATTGCTAAATGATACATTAACATGAATGTAAACTAGTAAAAACATGAAATAATTTCGAAATGAAACGTAAATTTCCATAGTGCGATATTTTATGATATTCTAGAAAACAACACTTTATCATGGGTACACAAAATTAAACGCTTTCTCAATACATATTCTAGTATCCCATTCAGATTTTCAAACCATGAATAAACATGTATATATATTCTCCACGTTGTTAAAGTTCTTTACAAAAATAGTTCACTTCTATGTATAACAAGTTTTTATAGGATATATAAGTGACTTCCGTTTTCCGTTTCAACAGTAGTTAGTCTATTTTGATAATGAATTCCGAATAGTTATAAGATAGAAGGTCGATATGTTTTAACACCTGTCCAACGTGAATGACATTACTGGAAAAGAATTTTGCTGTCCCGCGGGACAGTCACATTTACCAATACGCGATCAAAGAGTAATCCAACACGGAGCTACTGCTAACCAATAGATAAAGACAATCGATTCTATCCTCCACTTTTATTTACATGGGTATATTTACTTGAAGGAAATACAATTTGCAACCATCTGCCAATAAATGCCGATAGAAAAATAAATATTTTGAATTATTTTTTAAGTCACATTCTCTTACTACTAGAAGCAATCAGTTATAGTGTGTGATAACATTGTGTGAGGGAATTCGACGTTTGATGTACCACTGTTCACTCCAGTGCAATTTATGACAATACCACTGCATCAATCAGAATTATTTTTTTTGCAGTGTTTTAAAAATTGATTTTGCTTTGTTGTCGCGTATTATTTGTGAAACATTCAATGTTTTAAAAAGGCGAATTTTCTTTACAAAGTCAATGATTATGTTGACTTTTGAAGGCCAAACTTTCTACAGCCTTAAATACGCTAATGAAAGATCCAAAAACTATACTAATACATAACGACATGATTATGAAATTATAACAAATCTATTGGTTAACTAATTTTTACTCGTTATTGCAAAATAATGAACTTAATATATCTGACATTTTCTCCCTACCCAGTTTACCCCTATACATTTTTATGATGTGGACTGGTCATTGTTATTGAATTTGATTGGATTAAGTTGTTATTAGTTTACCTTCAAACTTGTTTATGCTTTTCATACATGACTATTGATTAATTAGAACGTGCATGAATGTGACCGGTAACTAAAATGACCTTCAAACTGGACACTGGACGAGTCAATATTATGTTTTATCAATGAAAGTTAAGGTATGAAAGGTAAGAATTGCCACTTATTCGATTTTCTCAAAATTTTCGGAATATACAGTTGGAAAGGTTATTCTTTAAAAGCCTATTGTGAAGAGTAAAGAGAAAGTTTACAAATAATACGTTTTGTTCCATTAAACAAGTCATTTTCGTAAGAGAAATACCGAAATATATTTTACGCACGACTACGGCAGGTAAAATTATTATTTATCATAATAAAAAAAAGCATTTTTCAGTCTCATTGGAATATGTTGATTACAATTAATCCCAAACTTAAGAAGTAAGTAACTAAAGTCAAAATATGTCCGATCTGTCTATTTCTTCACATCAAAAGTCAATACGATCGTTTTAAAGTCAATTTCGTCTACCTCACAAAATCTTGTTAGGCACTATAGTGTGTTTATAACGGAGAAAATTATAGGAAAACTGTGTTTTGTAATTTATTATTTATATTGTGTAATCGGAAAACAATTGATTTTTGATATTATTGGAAACAAAATATTGTTTCTACCTGCTATTGTATTGTCTAATGCACAAATTGACGTTTATTATCTGAATTGAATAAACGGAGATGTGGGTGATGTTTCAAAAAGCCGGCATTACTATAAAATCACAAAATCACAAAAGTATGAAGTAGAGAAGAATGAAGTATATATATATGTTCCGGACTATATGAGTATTTGGACCATACGCGTGCACAAAATTCTGGAAATGCAAAAAAGCTATGATGCCGTGTGGAAGTGAATGTCACCTAAGTCTACATGCAAGAATGTAACTAGCGATGGCATCAATATTTAATTTTTACGTAGTTTTTGTATTATAAAATTAATATATTGTCATGTAATCATCACTGTTGTTTTTAGATAAAGTTTTTGTATTATTAAAACGTTTATAATGTAATTTGAAAAAAAATACCTATATGGTCCAAATACTCATATGGTATGGTCCAAATACTCATATGGTATGGTCCAAATTCTCATATGGTCCGGAACATATACAAGTAGACTTGAACAATACACAAGTTTCTATACACAATTTAGCATACATAAGTTGCGGACAATTTAAAGATATTGATTTCGTCACCGAAGTCCTTAAAATACAAACATATTGAAGCTATAATTAAATATGACAATTAACAAATGTTTGGCTAAGGACAGACACAGAATGTCAGCCACTCGACAAAATATGATTGCTTTGCCGTATTATGACTCGCTGTAATTTTTTTATTTACTCAGTACTTTAAAAAAATAAAATACCTCCTTTTCTATAAGGGAACGACCATTTAACATTGATAAGGGAGGGGGTTATTACATATATAAAAAAAAGATGTGGTATGATTGCCAGTGAAACAACTCAACACAAGAGACCAAAATGACACAGAAATTAACAACTATAGGTCACCGTACAGCCTTCAACAATGAGCAAAGCCCATACCGCATATGCAATTGTTTTTGTTACTAGTCTTCCTTTTTTAAGAACATAATATTAACTTTCATGGCAAAAACTTCCGGTAACCTTTTATCCATACCTGTTTTCCAAACAATCGTAAACTTAAAATTATTTTGTTAGTCCCAATTTAAACATGCTTATATTGTTCTACACAATAAAACACAATTCAAAGCATTCGATAACTTTTGTGACATTTTCCAATTAATCTTATAAACATTACACTATATGTGATACCTGATCGAGGTTTTACGATATTAGTCTGAAACAGACATTAGAAAGTTAAAAATTACTTTATAAGGCATGAGAAAATATATATGTTTACTTCCAGTTTTATTAATGAAGAAGTAATACGATATAATTCCGTACATAAACAAGAAAAATTTGTAAGGGTTCCACGGAACCCAGTGTCTCGCCTACTTTTGCTGTTAATCGCAGACTCAACAAAAATGAGGAAAAACATCAATAAAAATTTCCCTCTCGATACTGTCGTTTGATTGAAAGAAGCTTCTTCCAAGTTTGGTAAAAAATCCAGGATAGTTTATGAATCTAATAAATGTTTTATAAACTTTAAATGCAGACTGTATGTAATGTTAACTGGAAGAAAAACTAAGTCCATTTATAAGTAAAATACGGAAAAAGTGATTTTTTTCTTCACAAAATTTACTTCTGAATAATATCTTATGATCAGAAACAAGCTTTTGTCTAAGTTTGGTAGAAATCTAGGATAGTTTAAGAACATTATAAAAATTTTAAAAACTTAAACCACAGAGTGAATGTTTTGTTTCTGGCAAAAAAACTAAGTCCATTTATAAGTAAAATAAGGAAAAGTGGAAATTTATTTTTACAAAATTTTCTTCTTGATACTATCTTATGATCATAAACAAGCTTCTGTCCAAGTTTGGTACAAATCAAGGATAGTTTATGAAAGTTATTAAAATTTTAAAAACTTTAACCACAGAGTGAATGTAATGTTTCCTCGCAGAAAAACTAAGTCCATTTATAAGTAAAATACGGAAAAAATGGAATTTTATTTTTGCAAATTTTACTTCTGGATACTTTCTTATGATCATAAACAAGCTTCTGTTCAAGTTTGGTAGAAATTCAGTATAGTTTAAGAAAGTTATTAAAATTTCAAAAACTTTAACCACAGAGTGAATATTTGTGGACGCCGCCGACGCCGACGGAATGTAGGATCGCTTAGTCTCGCTTTTTCGACTAAAGTCGAAGGCTCGACAAAAACGACAACAATTTTAAAATATCAGCGATTTCAAGATGCGTATTCACAAAATTATATCAAAGGTCCTCAAAGGATTAAAACCAAACAGTTAATTAACTGTCAGTAAGCCAAGTGAGTGAACAAAATATATATTACAAACAAAGAAATAAAAAAAATAGGAGGTGGTAAATATTAAACTTGTAAATGACCACACATATTGCTACTAGTATTGGATGTTTCCGATTTAAAAATCTCACTGAGAACATTTTATTTTGGCATATTTTGTACTTTTATGAATCACATTTTATGACCAAACTCAGTAAAGACCCGTCTAAATTGAATTTAATTGACCAATTCAAAAACAATTACCGTAATCTTGATGTCATTTTTTCGTTAAATAATCAAGAATTTTCTAAATATACTGCCGAAATTAAACACAAGGAACTTATTTTAAATAAATCACTTGAAATCCTTATAACAGTCCTTTCCTAGATTTAGATATTTCAGTTTTACACCCGCACTAAAAATTTACGACAAAAGGAATGATTTTCGTTCCCTGTAGTACTTTTTCTGTTTTGGATGATGATGGTCTTTTGGCACCATCTTATGGTGTTCATATTTTACAACTCGTTCGCTGTGCCCCGTGTCTGTTGTACGCTTTAACTTAAACGAACGTAATCGATGTATAACTGGTACATGATTAAGTCAGGGATTTTGTTAAAACAAATTACTTAAAACTTTTACTAAATTCTTCCATAGATATAAAGATTTGGTTTTGAAGTTTTGTTGTACCTGTAGAAAAATTATTTCAAATAGGATACTAGTAACACATCATAGTACTCTCAGATCTGTACTTATTGTCTTTTTGTTGTTGGGGTGTACAAGTATCCGGTCACGTCCATATACTGTGTTTTTGTTATATGCATTTATATTAGTATTCATCTGGTGATTTAAGCCTTTTTCAACTGATTTTTATAGTTCGTTCTTATGTTGTACTGTTACACTACCGTCGCAGGTTAGGGGAGGGTTTGGATCCCGCTAACATGTTTTACCCCGCCACATTTATTTTCGAAACCAAAAATATCATGCATGTACACTCAAGACCAAAAGTATCATGCATGTACACTCAAGACCAAAAGAATCATGCATGTACACTCAAGACCAAAAGTATCATTTTCACTCGAAATCAAACAATCACTTACTAGTATACTTGAGACTAAACGTTTAATGTACACTCGAGTCGAAAGGTATCATATACAATTGGGAACCAAACTATCATGTACACCCGAGACCAAACGATCATGTACACTGAGAACCAAACGATCATGTACACTGAGAACCAAATGATCATGTTCACTGAGAACAAACGATCATGTACACTGAGAACCAAATGATCATGTACACTGAGAACCAAACGATCATGTACACTCGAGAACAAAATGATCATGTACACTGAGAACCAAATGATCATGTACACTGAAAACAAACGATAGTGTACACTGAGATACAAATGATCATGTACATTGAGAACCAAATGATCATGTACACTGAGAACCAAACGATCATGCACACTGAGAACCAAACGATCATGTACACTGAGAACCAAACGATCACCTACACTGAGAACAAACGATAATATACACTGAGAACCAAACGATCATGTACAAGTGAGAATAAAATGATCATGTACACTTACAACCAAACGATCATGTACACTGAGAACCAAATGATCATGTACACTGAGAACCAAATGATCATGTACATTGAGAACCAAATGATCATGTACACTGAGAACCAAACGATCATGTACACTCGAGAACAAAATGATCATGTACACTGAGAACCAAACGATCACCTACACTGAGAACAAACGATAATATACACTGAGAACCAAACGATCATGTACAAGTGAGAATAAAATGATCATGTACACTTACAACCAAACGATCATATACACTGAGAACCAAATGATCATGTTCACTGAGAACAAACGATCATGTACACTGAGAACCAAATGATCATGTACATTGAGAACCAAATGATCATGTACACTGACAACCAAACGATCAACTACACTGAGATCCAAACCTTCACGTACACACGAAAACAAACGATCATGTACACTGAGAACCAAACGATAATGTACAATGAGAACCAAACGATCATGTACACTGAAAACAAACGATTATGTACACTTACAACCAAATGATCATGCACACTGAGAACCAAACAATCATGTACACTGAAAACCAAACGATCATGTACACTGAGAACCAAATGATCATGTACACCGAGAACCAAACGATCATATACACTGAGAACAAACGATAATGTACACTGAGAACCAAATGATCATGTACATTGAGATCTGAACGAACATGTACACTCGAGAACAAAATGATCATGTGCACTGAGAACAAACGATCATGGACACTCGAGAACAAAATGATCATGTACACTGAGAACCAAATGATCATGTACACTGAAAACAAATAATAGTGTACACTGAGAACCAAATGATCATGTACACTGACAACCAAACAATCATTGAAACTCGAGAACCAAACTATCATGTACACTTAGAACCAAATGATCATGTACCATGAAAACAAACGATAGTGTACGCTGAGAACCAAACGATCATGTACACTGAGAACACATCATAGTACTCTCGATCTGTACTTATTGTCTTTTTGTTGTTGGGGTGTACAAGTACCCGGTCACGTCCATATACTGTGTTTTTGTTATATGCATTTATATTAGTATTCATCTGGTGATTTAAGCCTTTTTCAACTGATTTTTATAGTTCGTTCTTATGTTGTACTGTTACACTACCGTCGCAGGTTAGGGGGGGGGGGGGGTTTGGATTCCGCTAACATGTTTTACTCCGCCACATTTATTTTCGAAACCAAAAATATCATGCATGTACACTCAAGACCAAAAGTATCATGCATGTACACTCAGGACCAAAGTAGCATGCATGTACACTCAAGACCAAAAGTATCATTTTCACTCGAAATCAAACAATCACTTACTAGTATACTTGAGACTAAACGTTTAATGTACACTCGAGTCGAAAGGTATCATATACAATTGGGAACCAAACTATCATGTACACCCGAGACCAAACGATCATGTACACTGAGAACCAAACGATCATGTACACTGAGAACCAAATGATCATGTTCACTGAGAACAAACGATCATGTACACTGAGAACCAAATGATCATGTACACTGAGAACCAAACGATCATGTACACTCGAGAACAAAATGATCATGTACACTGAGAACCAAATGATCATGTACACTGAAAACAAACGATAGTGTACACTGAGATACAAATGATCATGTACATTGAGAACCAAATGATCATGTAAACTGAGAACCAAACGATCATGCACACTGAGAACCAAACGATCATGTACACTGAGAACCAAACGATCATGTACACTGAGAACCAAATGATCATGTTCACTGAGAACAAACGATCATGTACACTGAGAACCAAATGATCATGTACACTGAGAACCAAACGATCATGTACACTCGAGAACAAAATGATCATGTACATTGAGAACCAAATGATCATGTACACTAAAAACAAACGATAGTGTACACTGAGATACAAATGATCATGTACATTGAGAACCAAATGATCATGTACACTGAGAACCAAACGATCGTGCACACTGAGAACCAAACGATCATGTACACTGAGAACCAAACGATCATCTACACTGAGAACAAACGATAATATACACTGAGAACCAAACAATCATGTACAGTCTAGACCAAACGAGCATGTATACTGTGAACAAATCGATCATGTACACTGAGAACCAAATGATCATGTACACTGAAAACAAACGATAGTGTACACTGAGAACCAAACGATCATGTACACTGAGAACCAAACGATCATTTACACTGAGAACAAAATGATCATGTACACTGAGAACCAAACGATCATCTAAACTGAGAACAAACGATAATGTAGAACTGAGAACCAAACGATCATGTACACTGATAACCAAATGATCATGTTCACTGAGAACAAACGATCATGTACACTGAGAACCAAATGATCATGTACACTGAGAACCAAACGATCATGTACACTCGAGAACAAAATGATCATGTACACTGAAAACCAAATGATCATGTACACTAAAAACAAACGATAGTGTACACTGAGATACAAATGATCATGTACATTGAGAACCAAATGATCATGTACACTGACAACCAAACAATCATGTACACTGAGAACCAAACAATCATGTACACTTTAAACCAAACGATCATGTACACTGAGAACCAAACGATCATGTACACTGAGAACCAAACGATCATGTACACTTGAGACCAAACGACCATGTACACTGAGAACCAAACTTTCATTTACATGAGAACAAACGATCATATACATTGAGAACTAAACGATCATGTACATTCGACACCAAACGATCATGTACACTGAGAACCAAACGATCATGTACACTGTGAACCAAACGATCATGTACACTGAGACCCAAATGATCATGTACACTCTAGACCAAACGATCATGCACACCGAGAACCAAACGATCATGTACAATGAGAACCAAACGATCATGTACACTTGAGACCAAGCGATCATGTACACTGAGAACCAAACGATCATGTACACTGACAACCAAACGATCAACTACACTGAGATCCAAACCTTCACGTACACACGAAACCAAACGATCATGTACACTGAGAACCAAACGATCATGTACACTGAGAACAAACGATAGAGTACACTTAGAACCAAACGATCAAGTACACTGAAAACCAAACGAAAATGTACACTGAGAACAAATGATAATGTATACTGAGAACCAAACGATAATGTACAATGAGAACCAAACGATCATGTACACTCGAGACCAAGCGATCATGTACACTGAAAACCAAACGATCATGTACACTGAAAACAAACGATTATGTACACTTACAACCAAATGATCATGTACACTGAGAACCAAACGATCATCTACAACTGAGAACAAACGATAATGTACACTGAGAACCAAACGATCATGTACAGTCTAGACCAAACGAGCATGTACACTGTGAACAAATCGATCATGCACACTCGTGAACAAACATAATGTACACTGAGAACCAAAACAATCATGTACACTGAGAACCAAACAATCATGTACACTGAGAACCAAATGATCATGTAGAACGAGAACCAAACGATCATGTACACTGAGAACCAAACGATCATGTACACTTTAGACCAAACGATCATGTACACTGAGAACCAAACGATCATGTACACTGAGAACCAAACGATCATGTACACTGACAACCAAACGATCAGCTACACTGAGATCCAAACGATCATGTACACTCGAAACCAAACGATCATGTACACTTAGAACCAAACGATCATGTACACTGAAAACCAAACGAAAATGTACACTGAGAACAAATGATAATGTATACTGAGAACCAAACGATAATGTACAATGAGAACCAAACGATCATGTACACTCGAGACCAAACGATCATGTACACTGAGAACCAAACGATCATGTACACTGAAAACAAACGATTATGTACACTCACAACCAAATGATCATGCACACTGAGAACCAAACAATCATGTACACTGAAAACCAAACGATCATGTACACTGAGAACCAAATGATCATGTACACCGAGAACCAAACGATCATATACACTGAGAACAAACGATAATGTACACTGAGAACCAAATGATCATGTACATTGAGATCTGAACGATCATGTACACTCGAGAACAAAATGATCATGTGCACTGAGAACAAACGATCATGGACACTCGAGAACAAAATGATCATGTACACTGAGAACCAAATGATCATGTACACTGAAAACAAATAATAGTGTACACTGAGAACCAAATGATCATGTACACTGACAACCAAACAATCATTGAAACTCGAGAACCAAACTATCATGTACACTTAGAACCAAATGATCATGTACCATGAAAACAAACGATAGTGTACGCTGAGAACCAAACGATCATGTACACTGAGAACACATCATAGTACTCTCAGATCTGTACTTATTGTCTTTTTGTTGTTGGGGTGTACAAGTACCCGGTCACGTCCATATACTGTGTTTTTGTTATATGCATTTATATTAGTATTCATCTGGTGATTTAAGCCTTTTTCAACTGATTTTTATAGTTCGTTCTTATGTTGTACTGTTACACTACCGTCGCAGGTTAGGGGAGTGTTTGGATCCCGCTAACATGTTTAACTCCGCCACATTTATTTTCGAAACCAAAAATATCATGCATGTACACTCAAGACCAAAAGTATCATGCATGTACACTCAGGACCAAAGTAGCATGCATGTACACTCAAGACCAAAAGTATCATTTTCACTCGAAATCAAACAATCACTTACTAGTATACTTGAGACTAAACGTTTAATGTACACTCGAGTCGAAAGGTATCATATACAATTGGGAACCAAACTATCTTGTACACTCGAGACCAAACGATCATGTACACTGAGAACCAAACGATCATGTACACTGAGAACCAAACAAACATGTAAAAGTGAGAACAAAATGATCATGTACACTTACAACCAAACGATCATGTACACTGAGAACCAAACGATCATGTACACTGAGAACCAAATGATCATGTACACTGAGAACAAACGATACTGTACACCAGGAACCAAATGATCATGTACACTGAGAACCAAACGATCATGTACACTCGAGAACAAAATGATCATGTACATTGAGAACCAAATGATCATGTACACTGACAACCAAACAATCATGTACACTCGAGAACAAAATGATCATGTACACTGAAAACAAACGATAGTGAACACTGAGAACCAAATGATCATGTACATTGAGAACCAAATGATCATGTACACTGACAACCAAACAATCATGTACACTCGAAAAAAAAATGATCATGTACACTGAGAACCAAATGATCATGTACACTGAGAACCAAATGATCATGTACACTGAGAACCAAACGATCATGTACACTCGAGAACAAAATGATCATGTACACTGACAACCAAACAATCATGTACACTCGAGAAAAAAATGATCATGTACACTGAGAACCAAATGATCATGTACACTGAGAACCAAATGATCATGTACACTGAGAACCAAACGATCATGTACACTCGAGAACAAAATGATCATGTACACTGAGAACCAAATGTTCATGTACACTGAAAACAAACGATAGTGAACACTGAGAACCAAATGATCATGTACACTGACAAACTACAATCATGTACACTCGAGAACAAAATGATCATGTACACTGAGAACCAAATGATCATGTACACTGAGAACCAAATGATCATGTACACTGAGAACCAAATGATCATGTACACTGACAACCAAACAATCATGTACACTCGAGAAAAAAATGATCATGTACACTGAGAACCAAATGATCATGTACACTGAGAACCAAACGATGATGTACACTCGAGAACAAAATGATCATGTACACTGAGAACCAAATGATCATGTACACTGAAAACAAACGATAGTGTACACTGAGAACCAAATGATCATGTACATTGAGAACCAAATGATCATGTACACTGACAACCAAACAATCATGTACACTCGAGAACAAAATGATCATGTACACTGAGAACCAAATGATCATGTACACTGAGAACCAAATGATCATGTACACTGAGAACCAAACGATCATGTACACTCGAGAACAAAATGATCATGTACACTGAGAACCAAATGTTCATGTACACTGAAAACAAACGATAGTGAACACTGAGAACCAAATGATCATGTACACTGACAAACTACAATCATGTACACTCGAGAACAAAATGATCATGTACACTGAGAACCAAATGATCATGTACACTGACAACCAAACAATCATGTACACTCGAGAAAAAAATGATCATGTACACTGAGAACCAAATGATCATGTACACTGAGAACCAAATGATCATGTACACTGAGAACCAAACGATGATGTACACTCGAGAACAAAATGATCATGTACACTGAGAACCAAATGATCATGTACACTGAAAACAAACGATAGTGTACACTGAGATACAAATGATGATGTCCACTGAGAACCAAACGATCATGTACACTAAGAATCAAATGATCATGTACATTGAAAACAAACGATCATGTACACTAAGAATCAAATGAGCATGTACACTGAAAACAAACGATAGTGTACACTGAGAACCAAACAATCATGTACACTGAGAACTAAATGATCATGTACACTGAAAACAAACGATAGTGTACACTGAGAACCAAACGATCATGTACTCTGAGAACTAAATGATCATGTACACTGAAAACAAACGATAGTGTACACTGAGAACCAAACGATCATGTACACTGAGAACCAAACGATCATGTACACTGAGAACAAAATGATCATGTACACTGAGAACCAAACGACCATCTACAACTGAGAACAAACGATAATGTACACTGAGAACCAAACGATCATGTACAGTCTAGACCAAACGAGCATGTACACTGTGAACAAATCGATCATGCACACTCGTGAACAAACATAATGTACACTGAGAACCAAAACAATCATGTACACTGAGAACCAAACAATCATGTACACTGAGAACCAAATGATCATGTAGAACGAGAACCAAACGATCATGTACACTGAGAACCAAACGATCATGTACACTTTAGACCAAACGATCATGTACACTGAGAACCAAACGATCATGTACACTGAGAACCAAACGATCATGTACACTGACAACCAAACGATCAGCTACACTGAGATCCAAACGATCATGTACACTCGAAACCAAACGATCATGTACACTTAGAACCAAACGATCATGTACACTGAAAACCAAACGAAAATGTACACTGAGAACAAATGATAATGTATACTGAGAACCAAACGATAATGTACAATGAGAACCAAACGATCATGTACACTCGAGACCAAACGATCATGTACACTGAGAACCAAACGATCATGTACACTGAAAACAAACGATTATGTACACTCACAACCAAATGATCATGCACACTGAGAACCAAACAATCATGTACACTGAAAACCAAACGATCATGTACACTGAGAACCAAATGATCATGTACACCGAGAACCAAACGATCATATACACTGAGAACAAACGATAATGTACACTGAGAACCAAATGATCATGTACATTGAGATCTGAACGATCATGTACACTCGAGAACAAAATGATCATGTGCACTGAGAACAAACGATCATGGACACTCGAGACCAAACGATCATGTTAACTGAGAACCAAATGATCATGTACACTCGAGACCAAACGATCGGGTCTGATTATAAAAAAAAACTAAACTAAAAAGCCTTACTGCTGATCTTTCAAATAATATACATATATACATAAATGTCTCGCCTAATTAACCGAATATGACTGAAAAATAGAAATCAAATACCTTACAACAGTAAAGACTCAATACAAAAGCACTTATCCACTGCAATTAATACAGTACTGTTCAGAAAGTTCACTTGCAGTCAGTTAAGATCTGTTCAGCTTATGTTATGACTTTGTGTCAGTTGTTATTTACATGTTCACAACTTTTGATATATCGCCATGTTTTCCTTTGGTGTTAGTACTGAAATAATTTTCGTTCCGAGGTAAACGTTAAGAAAGCAAAAGGTTCTTCATAAAAAAAAACAGATTAAAACCGAAGGGCCAACTTTGTTATTTGTGTCTTTAACTTAAAACCGTATTGCTAGGTCAACGCGAATGGAATCGATGCTGCTTTTAGAAAACATTAAAAATCGTTACACGGAGATGACAATTCGCCTTTTCCAGCGATTTACTAATTAGAAAATGATGTTTTCACACAGTGCAACACTTAACAGTTATAGCTAAATTACATTCTAAAAGATTGCGTGGTTAGAATTTCAGTAAAATTAAATTTGGAACATTTTGATGGAAACCAATACATTAATCACACAATTTAGCAGTTTAAATTAAAGAATATGCTACTAAATAAATGACAAGACTCTTTCAAATAACGTCTTAGAAGAAATTTATACGCGACTGCCTACATTGTTTGACTTGCTCCTAACAAGCCTTTAACTCAAACATTACTTCAGGAAAAGTTGATTTTGTCACGTCTCTTCGGTTTTAAAGAATTTGATAATGGCAGTGTTAACCCTTGTAACATTAAGTGATTGGGGAATTAATTAGGAACTTCATATTGGCTGTACCCTTAAAGTACGACGTATTTCAAATTAACTGACAGAATCGATGTACAATACTTGCATCACACAATCGTATATTCGTCTTCTTGCATTTGTATACGTCACTACGGAACCCGGTTAGTGTCAGGCTAAATTTAATTTGATACGCCAGCCGCGCGTTTCGTCAAGACTCATCAGTGACGCTCAGATCAAAATAGTTATAAAGCCAAACATGTACAAAGGAGCATTGATGACCCAAAATTCAAAAAAGCTGTGCCAAATACGGCTAAGGTAATCTATTCATGGGATAAGAAAATTTTTAGTTTTTCGAAATAAATAAGTTTTGTCAACAGGAAAATCTAAACCATTGCATATCATTTTCTGGCAATTCAGATGACATGCTCCCCTTGTTGATCCTTATAAAGTACAGCACAGATCGATTTAACTTTGTGGAGTTTATACTGCAAGCTGTCATCATCTCTATAATCTGACAAGGATCTTTAATTATCATGTTCACTGCACGTGTGATCCCACTACCAGTTAGAAGTTGTGTCATTGAAGTTGTTGTTCGTTAGTCTTCCTAAACATGAGTACGTCGCTGATAAACACACAGCATATTCTGATGTTGTAAACAACATGTCGTCCACGAGTCTCTGGTTGACTGTATGACTTAGGAACAGACATGTTCCACTTTCTGGGGAGAACTACCTTGAATGTAAATATTATCGGAGATGCAGCTTTATAATAATAGGTCAAGCTAAGTTTAGTCGGGATAGCATATTCTTGCATATTATATTTTGGTTAAGATTAAAGATTAAAGATGGTCCTTCCATTTTTTTTAGTTTTTAAACATTATTGAAAGAGGCTATTACGACACTGATGCTGTTTAATTATTCATCATTCATGTTTGAATCTTACCTTAAATTTCTTTTCTGTATTGAAATTCACAACTACTAAGGGATTACCTAAGATAGTGTTCATTGTTCTTAACTTGCTGTCAAGGTGTAGACATTTCATGGTTTAAATACTACTTCAAAGATACAGTATGGCATGTTATGTATATCAGTAACTAGCTTTTATTAACAGCTTGTTACTTTGTTATGTGTATCTTTTGTTTTGATTTTAACTGTATTTTTTTCTTTGTCCATTTCACACTGCCACTGACAGTTTGCTGTGAACAGTAGGTGTATGGTTGTCTAAATGTATTCACAGTTTGTCTAAACTTAAAACATTAAGGGCAAAGATGGGTGTGTATTGTTGATCAAGAGTTCACACGCTGAAATGTTTCGCCTGATTTACTGACCATATGACTTTATGTTGATATTCCTACCCGGAAACATCTTGCAATCATTCCATACACAAACTAAAGTTGACCTATTGTTTACAGTTTCTTAGATTCAAACTAAGTAAACAGGAAACATTACTTTAACCAATGAACCATAATGATGTCAAGGTCATATGAACCATACCAGTCAGACCTATACACTTTACATCATTCCATACATCAAATATAGTCAACCTATTGCTTATAATATCTAAAATAGAAAACACCAAGCAATGAACATTGTAAAATATTTCAATACACCAATTACTGTTGACCTACTGCTTTAAGTATAAGAAAAAAAGAACAAAACATTAAAACTTGATTATAACAACTGAACTATGAAAATGTCAAATGCCAGCTGGACATGTTCACCGTACAATCATTCCATACAACAAATCTAGTGATCTACTGCTTAGAGTATCTGATATATGGAGTTGACCACAACAACTTAACGTTTTTATTGGATCAATGAAATGAGGTTCAAGATTATATGAAAATAGTTTGACATACATAAGGACCTTGCACGGTATGCACATACTAAATATAGTTATTCAATTACTCATATTAAGAGAGAAATTAACATCACGAAAATGTCTTACTTTTTTTCAAGTACTCACTGAACCATGAAATGAGGTCAAGGATTATGAGTACATGACAGACGAAAACTTCAATAACATAAGACATCTATATAAAAAGAATGAGGCATTCAGGTCCTCCATCTTCCAGAAAATGTTTTTAAGAAGTTAGTTAACACGGCCTCAATGAAAATGAAGTCAAGGATAATGAGTACATGACAGACGAAAACTTCAATAACATAAGACATGTTTAGACAAAGAATGAGGCATTCAGGTCCTCCACCTTTTAGAATATGCTTCTGAGGAGTTAATTAACACAGCCTCAACCAACACTGTATCGCTATCCTGAATCGAATTTCCAAAATCTATATGTTGACTTGACCATAATTTAAGTGTAAAGATATTGATGTCATTCACATATATCCAGCATCCTTTAAAAGTTTCATTAATATTAAACAAAACAAAAAAACTAGTAGAAATTGATGTCTTTATTATGGTACAGCTAAAATTAATCACTGTAAGCCATGAAAGTGCTTATCACATATCACAATATATTAATTATCATAATTATAAAACAAACCATGAACAATTTTTAACATCCATAATATTCATCAAATAACTGAAATATGTGTGTTCAAAATTAACATCCATGCAACAAAACAGTCTTTTGCAACTGAAAATGTAATATATATATTGTTGTTTGTTTGTTTAAACACATCACACAGGTGGCTGTATACAGAGAATACACAACTTCTTTGCTAATACAACCTTCAACAAAGAATTTACATTCAAGTTGTTATTTGTCATAAAAATTTCAAAAAGCCAGATTTACATCATAACAAAATGTGTGCGAGTGGAAATTTGTCAACAATTTTATATAGACCATCATGATTTTTTTAAAATAGTTTTTTTGGAGCAAATGAACATCTGTAATCAAACAAGGGTACCCTGTTAGACTTGTACAGATATTTTGAATATTATGCTCCAATTCCGGATTATAATTATCTTGCACTATATGCATGCTTAACATTTATTTTAAGTCTATATTACATTTTTTTCATACATTTTCTAATAATGCTGAGACAATTATGAAGACTTTATAACTGTATACAAGGTGCAAGACATGTAGTACATGGTTTAACCAGGAACTTCCAAATTAAGTAAAAACAAACATTATAGATAGACACATCCAAATTGATTAAATTATGTGAGGTAAGTTTTTTTCCATAAGACCTATATTTATCTAAGTATTTCCAACCCTTTATAAGAAAAATCCTTTTATAATAGACATGATCAAATGTGTTGTTTGGAAGACAAATTAAACATAAACCCTTAACTGTGATGCTGTAAAAAAAAATTGTGACGCAATACCCGGAATTTCAGATGTTGTAACCTTATCTCATTAACTGCAAGACCACAATCACTATCATAACCAAATATATAATAACTTCAAAAATAAGTCAAATAAAATTGTAATGCTTTCCATTGATAATAAAAACAACATTGAGTCTACAATCTTTCCCATGGTTAAAGAAGAATAAAAACAATGACAAAATAAAGATATTTTCATGAACTGAATTTGCATTTAATTCTTTTTCATTGGATTCTTTGATATCAAACATAATGTGAAGAATTTTATATAAAATGCATACAAAAAACCAAGAAATGAAAACAAGCCTTTATAAATTTAATGTCACTGAAGCACTTTTCTGGATTTAACTTCTTCAGGATTTTTTAAAATCCAAGGATGTATAACAAAACTGTTTTTTTTTCCAATTTGAATAAAGTCATTGAAATCTGTTCTGTTTTAATAATAACCTCCTGATTTGATACATATAGCTGTTACATGTAGATAAATGACCCTGTATTGTAAGTCATGAGATATTTAAGATGGGTTCATTTTATACCATTTCCATAAAAACAAAAACATATTGTTAAATTATTTCAGAATAGGGGTTTGCCTAACTAAAATTAACTAATCACCTTAATGATTTCTTGCTGAAACAATAATATCAATAAAAAGCTTGTAATAAGTGTCATTATACAGAGGCTAAAAACTATTAATCCCATCGTCCCATGCCTTCATATATTTCAATAAAAAGAGATCAGATTACCTGTTTCAATTTCCTTGTTATTATAATTAGATATATGAAGATGTGGTATGAGTGCCAATGAGACAACTCTGCATCCAAGTCACAATTTATGCCTTCATATATTTCAATAAAAAGAGATCAGATTACCTGTTTCAATTTCCTTGTTATTATAATTAGATATATGAAGATGTGGTATGAGTGCCAATGAGACAACTCTGCATCCAAGTCACAATTTATAAAAGTAAACCATTATAGGTCAAGGTATGGTCTTCAACACAGAGCCTTGGCTCACACCAAACAGCAAAGATAAACATAGATCTCAATTTTGGAGAAAAAAGTTGTGTCCCCAGTAATTTACTATTGATATACAACAAATATTATATCTATGCACAATAAATATGATTGGTTTATAAGTTATGACAAAGTCTAACAATGAAATAAATATACTTTAAAGCTTGTGATATGGAATGTACACCATACACAGAATAGATGATTTATATATATAATGATTCACAGACAACCTTACTACAGTTATATCTATAGACTTGATACTTCTTCAAAGGATTGGAATATGTAGTCTCACTGGTCCAAAAGAAGCTTACAATATTTTTTTAACCTATATAACATTGCCTGAGGACAGTCAGGGATTAGTATATGCATGTAATACTACCTATTAAACATGGATACTAGTACCTGAAGCTAACAATTATTTAAAATACAAATTTTTCCTTCAGATAAGTTTTTTGTATAATTTCAATTTTACATTAACGAACATTAAGCAACAGGTCTTGTTAACTTATCAAGATGTTCAAACTAAGCAATGATAAATACAATGGATGACTAATCTATGTACACACCAATGGAAGCAAGTTTATATCATACATCTACACATTTCACAATAATGGTTTTGTTTCTAGTATAGAATTAGTTCATTTATTTTCTGAGAGATGTAGTATATAAAGCAATTAAATCTATACATGTTTTATCTCTTCCTTTCATATTAAATAGCAAAAATTATGTTTGCTTTCAAACAAACTGAACAAACTTTATTTCCTGTTACAAATGTTTTTAAAATGCAAAATATTTTGGTCAAAATTTGATGGTTGTACAATTGACAGACTCTAATAAACTATTAATAAACATAACAGTCTGCAGCAATGCTAGATTAACTTTAAAAGAATATACACCTTTATCACAGTTATAACTTATAAAATTAAGTTAATTCACTATAAGATACATGCACTTAAGTTCCATGCTGACAAAGGGATCCCATTAACCCCTAGTGAGAGGATCTCATTACCCCCCAGTGAGAGGTAGAATGTACCTACAACAATATAAAAAATAGCTGTTTGTCATGCGAGCTTAAGCAAATCAAGTGACAGAAAAATAGGCACCTTTTGTCAAAATATTATAAAAAAACAAATTATTCAACTACTCAGTTTCATAAAAAAATAGTCTGGATATCAAATACCGCATATACAAAATCGTTGGCACAAATGAAAGCTGAACACTCGCACACTGATAATACTTGGTACAAAATCACTTTGGTCATTTCATCTTATTTCTACAAGCACTCTAGTTTCTCCACAGTTACTACTATAAAGCCAAATGAAAGTGCTAATAGGAGTGTTAAACACAAACAATCAATCATTCTATCATGTGTATTTTTAATGTCTACAAATCAAGCAACTTATTTTGGAATGAGACCACAAAACAAACACGTCTGGCCATCCTATGAACAGCCAAGTTTATGTGATTGACCATTCCTTTTCATAAAAATTTGATAATGCTGATTGGGTACTAATGAAATGCATTATTTTCTATAAGTTTTTAATAATGAATGCTAATAATTTAATCTTCCTGACTATGACTACAATAAAAAAAATCAGGTGTGGTATGATTACTAATGAGACAACTCTCTATCATACATAATAATGATGAAGAAGTAAGCAACTAATAGTCACCATACTGCCTCATTTCGTTTATTAATCCGCTGAGGATTACACTAATGAAGAGTGATAAACAAAATTAGGGACTATTTGAATTGAATAAACAAAAAAAAATAACATTGATAAACAGGTAAAAAAAAATATATTTAAAAAAAAAAATCTCAGGTGAACCTATTTTTTCCAAAGTTAATTGTCTTCTAATTTGTGTAGCAGAAAAAAATGTCCTGACCAAAGTAATTTTCACCATTAATATGAGCAAATAAAGCACAATCTTAAATCATATAAAAGCTAGAAACAATGTAACACAATAAGTTTTGATTAGAAAAAAACACAAATAATATATTTCATGATGGTGGAATAAATATTTCTGACAACTCAAATGGCCTTAACATATTGATGACATACTAAAATTGAAAAAAAATAAAGAAACATATTGCAGGGAAAAAGTTTAAGAGGTCCACTGATCAGTCCACTCTAGTAGGTAACAACATTAAGATAAAGACTAAGTGATAAAGTACAAACAATATTATGTATGAAAAGAAAACATGAAATATAAATGTCCTAATAACACAGAGTTTAAAATGGAGCTTCATCTTCTATGCATTTACAGTAATAAAAATAGGACAATTGGTTTTGAGTAAGTACTATAATGGTGACAGTTCTGTACTACATCCACGAGAAACAGCATTTGTATTGTCCCTCATGTATGGTCCAACTTCAGCTTCTGCTAATGGAAAGTTGACTAGTGGAGTGTCATGGAAAACAACTGGTGGTTGATCTAAAACAAGAAGTATTTAAAGTCAATTATAAAAATACTTTAAAAAATAATAATAAATGATTTAAAACCTATGTATAATTTTATTACCTGACAAAATTTCATGGGACTGAAACTAAACAGAGAATGGTTGAATGATTCATTAATGATAATTGGGTTGATGCACCTCTAGAATACACAAGTTTGAGCCAAGCTTTGAGTTGCTCGTTCCTTGGTTTTCTGCACGATTTTTTGGGACAATTGTCGCTATTTAAATTTCTTTATCCATTGTAATAGTTTTCTTTTGTTGAGTGGTGATTTTCAAAGGCCAATTAGTGTCCCTTTCTTTTAATTCAAAAATACATATAATGTCTAATCTGTGATAGAATTAGTACAGTAGAATAAAATAAAGAGAGGCGCCTCAAAAGCCTGAATCGCTCACCTGGTTTATTTTTTGCTTGAATCGTTCATCAATGATTATTTTTGCTTTTCAAAATATATTAAAAAAAATGGCTTAAAAATGCCACTGAAATGTTCTTTGTATCCATCATATTTTCTTCAAAAGCAAATAAATGCATTTTATCCATATGTTCCATTTTAGCCATAGTGGTTATGTTTCTTGACATACAAGAAAATAAAATACAAAACTTATACTAGATTCATTTGAGAAGGTTTTTTGAAGTTAGAAAACATTATAAATTGTGTTAAAATGTCCTCAAAGAGCAATAACTCCTTATGGGGGTAAATTGACAATTTTGGTCATGTTTGACTTATTTGTATGTAGATCTTACTTTGCCTAACAATTTTGTTTTTGAGATAAAAGACAAACACTGCATTTGACCCTCATGTTCTGTCTTTAACCATGGCAGCCATGTTTGTTGAATAATTTGATGGATCAAAACTTCAGATACAATTTATAAACTAGATACAATCAGGAATATTCATTTAAAATTTGAAGGTATTTGGTCCAGTAGTTTCAGCGGAGATTTTTTTTTAAATAGTTGAGGATGACACACAACAGACGCCAAGTGATGGAATAACCTCAAATGGGGCCCTTAGAGTCTTTGTGAGCTAACAAGTAACGATCTTGCTACATTCATTTAAAGAATTCAAAGCCAAAGTGTTTTAATTCTAGACCCTAAAAGGTCCCTGTGGGTGTCACTATCCTAGTTTGATGTCACTGTGTCAGATACATGCCCCAAATACTACTTTCTGTAACTTGTGTACTGTACATGCAGAGATATGGTACTCTTTACAGATGATATAAAATACCAATATAGTCAAGAGAAAAATAATGTGAGTAGGACTGGTGTATTATTACAATCAAATAAAGCAGGTGCAAACTTTTATATATAAATAATTCTTCTAATTATTTCATATAAGATGTCAAAATCTAGTGACATAAAGTATAAAATATATGAAGATCAAACACAAAGTACATTGCTTTTGACATTATCTTTACAACACTTGTACATATTTGCTATCACAACAAAACATAAATATGATCTATATGAACATAAACCAGACAACGGTTTATATCACTATTAATATACTACACGTAGAGAAACATTAATCAATAATTTAAATATCCGTCCAGGAACATAACTACTAACTTATAGTAAATCTGAACTTCATACAAACAAAATTTCTCAATTTCTAAACATTTTCAACGTTTTAATATGAGGTCATTCTGAGAATTCTTGAACCTTCATAAGAATCATTGATACAGTCACAGACAATTATCATCCCCCTATGTCATCCTTTTCTATAGTTCCTATTATATATAAAGAATTCTTCTTATATAAAATATCCAAATGAATATCTGCACCCTGTAAAATTATTTGCTAGGATTTCCAATCATATTACGACATTCTATATCAAAGACAAAGAATGTGAAAATAAAAAACAACAGCCTTATATTGCTTCAACAAAAATGCTAGCAACAGCATTATGCATTTCAATGACAATGGAGCAAAATTTCATTTAATTGATTTTTGTGATATTTTACATCATAATGAGGACAAGGATTTCTGAACAGATGGGTAGGAAAATGGAGAATGTGTACATAAGACACAGATAATGCCCTCCTTTGCAAATAATGTTATAAAGGAACATACATCTAGAAGTGTAAAAGTGATGCCACCCAAGTTCAAACTTAACTAAAATTAAAGAATGAAAACTTAAAATTCACCAATTTTTCCATTTATAATTGAGCATAAACAATAAAAGTGACGTCACCCAAACTCTAAATCAGAATTTTGTGGTAATAGGCACTGTGTTAAAGTTGCATAAAATTGGTTGAGGCCAAACAAAAACAAAAATGCAGCAACTTTTCAATACATAGAGACACAACACCAGAATACTAAAGGGTGACTTCACCCAATTGCTAACTTGATCTTTGCTCTGTGGCAATAAGAATTGTGTATCAGTTTTTAAGTCCAGAAAAAAAAACAATAACTTTCATGGACAGTATAAATTGTGAGCAATCATTCTGTTAAGACATATGGATAAATGTGAACTGTATTCTTGTGAAGAACTGATATTTTACCATGCAAGAAACTAGCACAATAATGTGCAAGAAAATAAAGAAATAATAAATGCATCATCTACAATAAACCAAAAATCTTACAATACAAAATCAAGCTGAAATAAAGTACTTTTCTATATTTATTTTACACAAAAAAAGCTGATAATTAATTGAAGGAGAATCAAGTTCATGTAATATATGCTTAAAACCCTGTAAAGGATTATATTCTTATACACATACAAATTTTAATTTTCTACAGCGAAAAAAAACCCTAGCTTCTTAATTGAAACAAGAATGTGTCCATAGTACACAGATGCCCCAATCACACCATCATCTTCTATGTTTAGTGGACTGTGAAATTGGGGCCTAAACTCTTATTTGGCATTAAAATTAGAAAGATCATATCATAGGGAACATGTGTACTAAGTTTCAAGTTGATTGGACTTCAACTGTATCAGAAACTACCTTGACCAAAGTCTTTAACCTGAAGCAGGCACTATCATTTTCTATTTCCATGAAATTAGGGTTAAATCCCTTATTTGGCATTAAAATTAGAAAGATCATATCATAGGAACAGATGGACAAACAGACAAACAGACGACCAAATGTTCATTTCTCCTCCATCTTGGCATACATGTAGAAATAACAAAGACATGTTACATTTTTTAGCCACTTTAATTATGGTATTTTTTAGCCACTTAAATCATGATTATTCTCTTTTTTTATCACCAAAACTCTTAAACTGATTTTTTTCTTAATCTTATTCTCTGTGTGCTAAGAAATTGATTCTCCTTGCTTTAACAAAACAGCAAGAAACTCACCTTCTCCATGACCCAAGCTTTATTGGCTGGGGAGAGAAGCTGGAAGGAATTTAAACACCCTCTTAGATTATCATGCAACTTAATTATTAAGAGAAAATCATGATGTATAAATGCATAATAGATCAAGAAAACTCTTAAAATGTTCAGTTATGAACAGGACAGAAAATAACTCTAATAAAAATACAGAGAAAAATTTCAACAGGAATCTAAAAAGACCTTAGCATACAGTTACATGGCTTCATTTTTATGTTTAATTTGACTTTGCACAAAGCTTCTGTTTCAATTTGGTTTGGGGAACTGTTGCTTCTAATATAATTAATGAATAAATCAGTGGATACATCAACTTGATGTTTTAAAAACCTGATTTACCTTGTTTGATATCTAACAGTCACCATATCTTGACGAAAACTATCATGGGACTACCTAGCATTGTATTGGCCTCAACGAAAAACACTTTCACTGTTCCGAGTCAACATAAAAACTAAAGTTACAAAGCTGCATCAAATGAACAGGTGCAAACACTTAATTATATCAACTGTTTTACTAATCATTACTGCCAAGCAGACAAGCACACTGTACAATCAATATTTACACCAAACATAGGTGACCTTATTGCTTTAATAAAGAATCTGAGAAACAGACCAAAAACAAGATGATCATTTCATAAGACAGAAAATATGTATAATACAGAAGTTTTGAATGACATCTAGTAAAGTATGCATTTTAAAATGAAATACATCTCATTATAACTTCATTACACAATGCACAGAAATTAAGTAAAAGAAACTGAGGACGTTAAAAAAAAAGGTTTAAAATGTAAAATCAACATCAAATAATAAAAGTTTTATGTCTCCAAAAAACCTGACCTACCTATAATGTCAATAGTATAGCAACAGACAAAACAACATAGGATTTGTTTAACTGTATCACAGTTATAAAAAAATAATTGATAAAAAATAGCATCAAATAATATTTTTATTCAAAGAAAATTAGGAGAAACATTGAAAGACATTTCTTATGCTTTACCTGATCCCTGAATGATAGATGAATTCAATTGATACATATCAATATCCAAACTAAATATACATTATTTTGAGGCTTACAACTTTCATTACTTGAATCAATAAAATATAATTTGATAATGAAATTAGCAAATGAATTTTTTACCCCATGACAATAAGATGTTGTTAACTTAATAAGTGATTTTCTGGACAATTTCTGAAAAAAATTATAGTTAATACCAAAGAATCATCTGTTGAAACAGATATATGTCTCACCTGTTGCCAGAAAATTTGAAAAAAATAAGACAGTCTAATGGACAACATTGCTAATCAATTCAAAATCACTGGACCATGACCCAGGCGGCTTGACCTCCAAATAAGTAAAAGCAAACTGTGGATTAGTATGATTAACTCCATGGTATATCATTGAAATATCACATTTTGTTTTTGATTAGTGGTATTATGTAAATTTAACCAAAGGAGACAGATAAGAATAACAGTAAATCCTCTTCCTCTATCTTGGTGGACATTTCTGAAATTTACTTCAGGTTTATAATAATTAAGAAGATACTAACATCTATGATAGCTTTTTCCCACATAAATGGCTTTAATAACTGGCGTCCATAAAACATAATAAGCCTTTCATTTTTTCTAATATAATAAAAACCAAAAATATGTTGATGATAAGCAAACATAAAAAAACTAATTAAACCCCATGCTTTACGACATGCCTAACTTACCTGGGTAGTTTAACTGAGTCAATGTCATATTCCACAACGATTTTTTCCCTCCTGATTTTATTGAAAGCCCAAAGAAAAAGTTAAAAGTGACATATTTCTTACTAATTTAAGTGATATATTTTGAAGAAGTCTTGTCGTTCTAGATTTTTCAAACTGAAGATCACAATTTTCACTTTCATTTTTCCAGATGTAAGTTAGGTATTAGCACAAATATATGGACTAATTCTTTCTAACATGGTTTACACATCAACACAACAGATATCTGAACATCAGACATACACATAATATCTTATTAATGCTGTTTTGAATTAATGGTTTGCAAATAAGTCATTTAAAATTTTTTTAGTTAAAAAGGTTTTTTTTGTCAATAGGCCTTTTTTCTTGCATGAAAAAAATTCAATGTGTAGAAGAAAAAGTTTAAATATACAGATACAGACACAAAAACAAAAACAAAATCAGGGAACAATACTTTCATGCAAGTCCTTTTTAACTACATCGAAACCTAACATTACTTATGCAGTTAGGAATTTGTTTTAATGATATTACACTTGTTTGGTATTGCACATTTTTGCGATATAAAACCTCATTATTCTTAAGCAAAATTCTAGTTTAGTACATTTATAGTTTTGTTGATTTACATCAGCACAATCAGTGTGCATTCAAAAAATGAAAAAAAAAATCATTTAAGTATGTTTCAAATTATCAATACAAAAAAATGTGTTTTAACTGAAAATATATCCATCACTGCATTTACAAAAAGGTAGAGCATATGTAGCTAAAGGAGACATCTAAACTGTAGATCAACCATCATAAAATTTGTGTTGACAAAACCCATGATAAGTGATATATCCAAGCCAAAATACTGACTATACATGTAGATCACAATGAAGATGCCTAACCAATCATAGAAAGATGCCTAATCAATCATAGGATGATGCCTAACCAATCATAGGATGATGCCTAACCAATCATAGACATTATATCATGTGACACCTACCGTTCACTGTAGGTAGATGGTTGTTTACTGTGCCATCAGTAGTTTGATAAGTTATCATATCATGCTTGGTAACAGGAAGGTTGCCATTAGAAACAACTACTGGGTCCCCAGCTGTATTTGTTCCAATATTATTAGAGTTCTACAAAAAAACATAATAATATAATGTCATACATCCAAGTCAATCATACATGTATATCATACACATTTTTAACTGAGCAATACATCCCATTTCCATCCTAAATTTTATTACTGTTTTATATTTTATTGAGCATTCATCTATTGTTTAGTTTTCAAAATAACAATATCATGAATATTATCCCTCTCATTATATATATGCTTTATGAATGTTAGTGGACTGTAAAATTAGGGTCAAAAATATAATTTGACATTAAAATTCGAAAGATCATATCATAGGGTACATGTATACTAAGTTTCAACTTGATCTGATTTCGACTTAATCAAAAACTACCTTGACCAAAAACTTTATCCTGAAACTTGCACTATCATCTTCTATGTTCAGTGAACCCCAAGGGTGACTGGGGTATAGAAATATGGTCACTTGGTCTTCTCCCGACCTGCAGTAAAATGCTTGCCCAAATGGGGCGTCCGTTTGGCTGTGCGGGATGTATCAAGTTCGCAGTCACGTCTGGTCAGAAGGGGGACGTTAAATCCGATGCCTCGTATAAAGAGAGTGCCACGCTCTTTGCACGTTAAGAACCCTTGCGACAACTCTTTGAGGGGTGGCCTGTAGGTGGCCTGTTGCAAGGCAAAATTTCTGTCCCTATCCAATATACCCTCATTTTCCAGTGGCAGTCCAAATTTCCCCGACCATCATCCCAGATGGCCTCTATTGTATCAACCTACCTATTGTATTTATTGTGAACATGTTCTCGTCCTGAATATGCATGAAATATTTGCCACTGGATGTTAAGCAACCAACAATCAATCAATCTATGTTCAGTGGACTGTGAAATTAGGGTCAAAAATATAATTTGACATTAAAATTCAAAAGATCATATCATAGGGTACATGTATACTAAGTTCCAACTTGATCTGATTTCAACTTCATCAAAAACTACCTTGACCAAAAACTTTAACCTGAAACTTGCACTATCATCTTCTATGTTCAGTGGACTGTGAAATTGGTGTCAAAAATATAATTTGGCATTTAAATTAGAATGATCATATTATAGGGAACATGTATACTAAGTTTCAAGATGATCTGACTTTAACTTCATCAAAAACTACTGTGACCAAAAACTTTAACCTGAAGCGGGACAGTTGAACGAATGGATGGACATATGAACGGACCCACGGAGCAGAAAACATAATGCCCCTCTAATATCATAGGTGGGTCATAAATATTTATGCAAATATAAATAAAATGTTGACACAGAAACATGTCTTGCCTTTATGTAATTTTGATAGTATAATACATATGTTAAAATTGAAATGGTCACACTTTAACATGCAAACTATGCAAAATATTCAAAGCCAATAATCAATGACTGACGGTGAATGGTTAAATAATCCATGACTGCTGGTGAATTGTTAAATAATCCATGACTGACGGTGAATGGTTAAATAATCCATGACTGACGGTGAATTGTTAAATAATCCATGACTGACGGTGAATTGTTAAATAATCCATGACTGCTGGTGAATGGTTAAATAATCCATGACTGACGGTGAATTGTTAAATAGTCCATGACTGACGGTGAATGGTTAAATAATCCATGACTGACGGTGAATTGTTAAATAATCCATGACTGACGGTGAATTGTTAAATAATCCATGACTGACGGTGAATGGTTAAATAATCCATGACTGACGGTGAATGGTTAAATAACCATTGGATATGAGAAAGGCTAATGCTCATACAAGTGCATGCAAATTACCATACAATATAATAACTTGACTTATCATGAGTGGTTCCTCTTAAACTGACCTAAACACAAACCTTAATATGCCAACTTTCTAAAAGTTTAACAATGATACAGGGGAAAGTAGCCACATAAATTGCACAGTAATGAAATTCTCAAATGCAATTAAAACTGGGTTTTTTTTGGTGTTTTTATGCTTCCGTCAGTACAATTGGCTATATTATGGCCGTCAGTTTTATATTGGTAGAGGAAGCTGGAGACTCACTGACCTGAGAGTCAATTAAGATTGGAAACACAGGCACATGTCATGTGCAGGGTTTGATTTCACTATCTCCGTGCTGACAGGTTAGTGATACAGTAAAAGAAAGCTCTCAACTAAACATTACCTTATAATGAGTTGTAGATCCATAGTTTTCATGTCGGATCTTCACTGCATTTGACTCTTTACCAGAGGATGCAAGCATTCCATCATGTATGGGACTACATTCTGGGACTACAAAACCTCGTCTATCTATCAAACTATAAGATAAGAGTATTTACAGTTATCAATATTTGATATATAGTATCATTGATATCAAAATAAAAGTGATAGAATTCACTCATGGAAAGATTTAAAGATCATAATTTCAAATAATATTTTATTCTGTCGTTGAGTGGTGGTAATCTTGATTTTTCATTATTGGTAAAAACTAAGTTTACTTAAATACAACACATAATACATGTAATAGCTGGAGAGAAGAAAATTTCTGCATTTTGAAATTATTATTTTTTTTAATCCCTGCATAATATTACAATGTATTTGCTTTGAAATATGTATCAGGATATATAGATGAATAGGTCATAATGATTTAGGCTGTGTTAAGTAATATTTTCATTTTCTTACATAACCAAGTCTACTATTAATACACTACAGTTTTTATCTTATTGTGTTTCCTATAATAATTTGGTACCAAGGTAATGATAATTTGAGCTGTTATTTTTTTAAACCGCTACCAGTTTCATCTATTAATATTTACTTTTTGTTCTTTTTTTTAGTTGTGTTTGTTGACCGACTTGAATAAGGAGCAAGGAGAGCACATAACAAGGAATCCACATAGTATGTCTGAGCAGTGATATTGTTGTCTTTTTTCAAAACTACCTCTACCGTTTATTATTGGGAAAAATGAATATTTTTTATTGAAATTGGGAAATATTATTCTAAACACATCTCCGATTTTTTGCTGACCTTTGCTGTCTTTTTTGCACTGTTTTTTCATGTATATTTTGGTTGTCAGACATTTTCAACCTGGAAGGTACTTTTCGGAGAGGGGAAAGAAACTGAAGCAATGATGGTACTTAATGCATTGAAAACCACATGTGTTACAAACACCATGATGATTCTGATCAGAAAACTGGATCTCAAAAGTGCTTTATAATATCAAAATAATAGCATGAATACGATATTTACAAACATTACTACCAATGCCATCACTGTTTGGGGAAAATGTAGACCTTTTTGGGAGGAATTTTAAGCCATTTTTTTTTAGTAATTGGGAATTTTCTCTAGGGGAAAAGGCCGAATTTCGGCTGTTATTTGAGGCAAACAATATCACTGCTGAGTGTCAGTTTGACAGTGACTAAACTAGAGATTCTTAAAAGCCTGTGTTTCTCACATAGGTCTTTGTACATATTCAACAATAGAAACTCTCAAACACTGTCGAATAGAATAGAATTCATGACAAAAATCTCTTTTTTGTTGATCTTGTAAATGTATTGCTGGTAATTTTCCTGTTTGCAGTTTTCTTTAGTTTTTGCCCAAAACACCAAAAAAGAAATCAAAATTTGTCTTACTCAGAAAGTAACTATGAAAATATCTACCCCTGTTTTCCCAGATAATAGAAGAAACATGCATTTTGCCACTAAGTTCTATTATTAGCCAGATGAGCCCAGTGTTCTCACCAGATATTTTATTTAGCATCCTGGTAAACTGTGGAAATTGACAAACCATCTTGTTTCTAAAAATTATAGCATCACATCCATAACATAATCTATAAGAAAACCTATTCAGATAGCATCACATTACCATGATGTTATGGATGTGATGCTATGATTTTTAGAAACAAGATGGTTTGTCAATTTCCTGGGGAGAACACTGGAGCCATGTTGGTTTGCATGTAGTATCATGAGAGACAATTTTTTTAAACTAGATAATCATATGATGTTTGTCGCCCCATAGTTTCACAGATTTTGTAAAAGATAACAGATGAAAATGATGAGAAAAAAAGCTGAAAAGGTATGCTAACATATTTGTGATATTTGGTTTATAAACAAAGCTTAAATTTGAATTTGGTAACAGATCTGACATTTTAAAGGAGACGTGACACAATTTTTTTTTTTTTTTTTTTTTTTAATTAATTAATAAATATTGGTCAAATAACATATTGTAATAATTTTTTCTTGTCAAAACCTCGTTTAACGGCCTTGTAATGGTCAAAGAAACCAGCGCTTGTCGTTATCTTTGATTTTTAATGAGATACCATTTACACAGAGTAACCATCAAATGTGTAAATAATAAAGATCTAGCTTACCTAGGTGGTGTTGGTCCACATAAAACTACTAAGCAATTTCTCAATATAGATCCTTGACTAAATGGATTAAAATTTTCTTGGCCCCTTTTTGCTGAATAAGATCCTTTAATCTGAAGGAGAAAGCAATACATTTTAAGACATTTTTAAAATAAGTTCCATGCTGATTTTTTTTTTTCATGTTTCTCTCATTTACCTATATGAGGAAAGTTTCTTTTAATGCATTTTATAATCAAGTTATGTATATATTCTAGTCTAAATAATATATATTTTTTTTACTTTGATGCACAGTGATGTTTAATGTGTGACACAGCTAAGAGAATACATGTGTTTGATGATAAAATCATTGGAATCCTGTTTTAAGGCTAAAATAAGAGTAAATATGTATTTGCAAAATTGAATTTATGTTTTCCTTTTTATTTACATTATAAATCCTTTGTAATAAATGTATCATATGCATCATATACATGTAAGTCTACTTGGTAGTATATTTACAACTTATTGTAGTACAAAGCAAAAATAAACATAAAATATTGAAGCAACTTAAATGTATTAGTTGAACAGATTTGGTTCTTATTAATCTTTTTTCTATAACTGACATTTATATATCACAAACCAACCATTTAACCACAAAATTTTAGTTGCAAAATTTTTAGGCGTTACTGTTTTAGCTTGCAATGTATGTCTGAACTTTCTAAATAAATCAGTTTAATAAGTTTTGGGCATTGGAATATCAGAATAAGGAAACACTAAAAATGTAATTTTGAACATAAAATCTTTTCAATCTAATGTACAGTGCAAGTTATTGGTGTTTTAAGGAAGTTCGCTTTTCAGTTTCAAAATAACAAGCTTATCATAACACTAGTATTTATTGATAGGATATATATATAAAGGAATCAAAGAAATAAAAAAAAAATAGGTCAATGTGCTTGATTTCGAGATATTAGCCAATAAAATTTGGCTGGAAAATAGTCTCTTTGGATTTTTCATAGCTTCATCATTGACAAATTTAACTTTTCAAAAACTATTAAAAAATAACAAAGATTTTATAAGACTTTTACAGATAGCTTATAATCATTCATGTAAAAGATTTATAAAAAGAAACATGGAGGTCAATGGGTAAAAACTTTTAAGACATTCAAATGGATAAAAACAGAGGATTCCGAATGACAAAAATTCCAAAACATGACAAGCGAACATCATTAAGGCCCCTTGATAAAAGATAAACTTACATCTTCATTTGTGGTTTGATCAGAACCAACTAGATATGTGTGGAAGCCTGCTAGGCCAATAACTGACCACACAGAAAAGAAGCATACAATTGCTTCTATCACAGTGTCCAGAGTTAAGGAAAACAATAATCATGCAAAAGAAATAAAACAAAATGTATCAAAAATAAAGATTAAGCATAATTATCCAATTTACAGACATTCAATATCCAGTCTGCACAATAACACTTGTCAAGGGACATGCATGTGTAGTAAGCAAACCAATGTGAAGATTAATATCAGTTAGATGTGAATTTAACCGTGATTGGGCATAGATTATCATTGACACTATGGAAAATAACACCATGCATCGTCTGCTGTACTCACATCCTCATTGGTCGTCTGCTCAGATGATGCCAGATAAGTATGAAAACCAGCAAGACCAACAACAGACCACACAGCAAAGAAACATACAATACCCTCAACAACAGTATGGTTGGTTAAGGAATGTAAATGTATACTGTAAGCAGTCTTCACGACGAGTGGCAGCCCAGGCAGCCCAGGCTGGTAAAATTGCTCTCGGGCCTGTAAAAATCAGACCTACAGGCCAACAGAATCTAACTAAAAAATTTCAAAAATTGAGCTGCGGGCCTGTAGATTTAGCAGTTCAGCGTGAAGACTGCTGTAAGACTATAAAGGTTCAGCTTTGTTTATACACTTGTTTATCCATAAATCAGTTTATTAACTATACATTTATCCATAAAACTTTAACTGGTATGTAATATCTTGTAGCATAGTGTACAGCAGTGAGGAAAGACACTTGCTGTTGGTCAATGATTTTAGGACTGCACTTACTGAGACGTCACCAAAATTGATTTTTATAACTAAATGATTTTTTGAGTCTTTGAGATAAAGATCTAGTTACAGGTATCAATAAAACATAAGAGTTATTAAACTGCAGTCAAAGTCAGGTGAACTATAATAAGTCATGGGCATCTTGTCATCCGATGAACTATAATAGGGCATGTACTTCTTGGACAATTAGGTCAGATGAAAACATAGCATATTCAAATCATAATGGAAAATTATCCAGAAAAAAAAAAACAGAAAAAAATAAGAAAACAAAAAGAAATGATTTACTATAAAATAGTACATTTTATCTATATCTATGACATCATAAAACAAAAAGAGTAAGCAAATCATATAAGCTACATCTATATACATATATAAATAGCCTCCATATAAAGTAAAACAACACAACACATAGTAAGCCTACAATCCAATGAGGTATAAACTCACGTCCTCATTGGTTGTTTGTTCTGAAGAAGCCAAGTAGGTATGGAAACCAGCCAGACCAATGATTGACCAGACAGAGAAGAAACAAATGATCGCTTCAACAATGGTATGATTGTTAAGGTTGATAAATGACTTATAAATGTATGGTAGTGAGAGGCATGAATAAGAAATAGGAGCAGAAAACTCCATATCACCAACAATTAAATCTGAAATACAAATTAACACTATGATACTGTGGATTTATTCATTTTCGTTGGATACCAATTTTCGTGGATTTTGAGGGAATATATGTGAACCACTAAATTAAATGTTCAACGAATGACAATTTTTCTTAAGGCTTGTATGGAGACTTAGTCAAAACCACAAAACTGAATGTCCACGGACATGCAAGTTTTAGTACATCCACGAAAATTGGTACCCACAAAATTAAAGGAATCCACAGTATGCATATTTCCAAGCAACAAAACTCTACTTATCATATGACATATAAACATATGTTGCTTCCAACTTTTAATGTTAAAAAAAACAGTCATAATATGATATTTAATCATTTGTTTCCCAATAAAAAGCAAATGTAGCTTGTCTTCATTAAACATTGTATGAAATTAAGACAGGAATTGGTCAAATTATTTAACTTATGGGAGAGAGTAACATATGGACAATTTGTTCCATATATGTTTTAAGATACACCCCAATGAATCTGAATCTGTATGACATGTTATATAGTTGTTCTCACATTCTTTTATAAAACAATTACTTGACTATTTATGATAACTAGCTTATGGTCTTTTCAGGATGAGAAATGACTTTTCACCCCTGATTAGTATTTATACTAAATCATAAAAATAACTATATCGTTAGTATTTGAGATGACATGGCTCAGTGATTATACAAAAAAAATGTGCCTATAACATACACATCACCCAAAATTCTCAATAATGAAGAAATATCTAATGAAAATTTTATATTTAAGGATATCTTGCTGGTGAATCACGCATGGCATGCAGGAAATTGTCATCTTTTGACCCTGAAATTATAAATGAAAAATTATTATGTCACTTTAATAAGTTGTGCATTTTCCTGGCTTTTTTTTTCTAGAAGACAGATATCTTTAGGTGCAGATTATATCAAACTGCAAGCATACAAGTAAGTGATCATGTAACAAAAGAATAAACATAGGAACTCTTCATTGAAAGTGGCTCTTCACATGTAATCACCTTATGTAAATTTAAATAGACCATTTAATTGACACATTTAGCAAATTATATATTTTTGAATTGGAGTTATCTTTCTTTGTTTATAATTGTACATTTTGTAATTGTATAGATTTTTGAACAGTTAATTTATTAATTTGAAATGAAATACTTTTCTTAACAAATATGGTTATACATGTACACATCATTTTGTAACTTAAATATTCAACAATAACCTATCATTAATAAATTGCATAACATGGCCTGCATAGGATACAAAGAATGTCCACCTCATGTTTTAAGCTATTAGTATTAAAAGAAGTGATCAATTCTGGAAGATATAAATATCCATCTAGAAGTATAAGGCTTTTGATTGCAATTCATGCAGTCTTTAACCAAATGACCAAACTGTTATTTAAAATAATAATAATGTTTAAATATAACCAGAAAAATATATTTGATTTAATATCTACCTCCCTCACAAATTGCACAAAGTCAAGATGATTTAAACATAGAATTTGAAGTCCTCTTACAATACTTACGTAATATCAAATGAGTTAAAACACAAGCAAATATATAGATGCACAAAATGGACAATGACAGGATAAATAAATAAAAATATCTGTAGTTTCTTCTCCCAACACAATTTCCAACCCATGGACAATGGTGGTCGAATCTCTCTAAAAAAAAAATCAACTATTACAATATATGAATACATATAAAATAATTTATGCTGCTTGGTTTTGAGTTCTGTATGTGTCTTTGTTGCTCTGTTTGAGCTTTCTATGTATTCATGTTGCTTGGTTTTGAGTTTTCTATGCGTCTTTGTTGCTCTGTTTGAGCTTTCTATGTATTCATGTTGCTTGGTTTTGAGTTTTCTATGCGTCTTTGTTGCTCTGTTTGAGCTTTCTATGTATTCATGTTGCTTGGTTTTGAGTTTTCTATGCGTCTTTGTTGTTCTGTTTGAGCTTTCTATGTGTTCTTGGTGCTCTGTTTGAGTTTTCTATGATTGTGTTCTTGTAGTTTTGAGTTTTCTATGTGTTCTTGCTGCTCTGTTTGAGTTTTCTATGATTGTGTTCTTGTTGTTTTGAGATTTCTATGTGTTCTTGCTGCTCTGTTTGAGTTTTCTATGATTGTGTTCTTGTTGTTTTGAGTTTTCTATGTGTTCTTGCTGCTCTGTTTGAGTTTTTTATGATTGTGTTCTTGCTGCTCTGTTTGAGTTTTCTATGATTGTGTTCTTGTTTTGAGATTTCTATGTGTTTTCTAGACTGTTGTTTGTCTTTTCACCCTTGTTTTAGTTTTTTTACATAGTGCATTGTAGTGTTGTTGGTTTCTTTTTAACTGATGAATTTTGATTGTCTCTTTGAACCTTGTCATGATAACACTATAGTCTATATATGAGCCAGTCCATGCGAAAAGGTACAAAAACGAAAAATTTACGAAATTCTAAAAAGTGTGCATAATTATTGGTAGTAGACTTGTGATTTATAAAACACATTTACTTTCCCTCATATCATCAAGCTGTGAGCTACACGCACCTGCGAGTGTTGAGACCCCCCCCTTTAGTTTGATCAAGATTTTTAGTGAATTATTTCATATATTTCAATCATTTTCAAAGTACAGTTTAAATGGCTTGATTTGCCAATTGATAATGTTAACCCCGGTAGCAGTGGGGATAAGGCTCTCGCTTACGATACGGATATCAATGCAATCAAACCGGGCAACGGTTCGAATCCCGTGCAACTAAGGTTGATTTATATAATATTAAATAACTTAACTTAAATTTCAATTTCTAAAACACAAGATGTCATAGTTTTGTATTTTCCCTCATGTTTTAATGTTGTCTTACTTTCTTTAAACCTGTAGAACTGACGGAAATTATTGACTTTTGTCTCTGTAGTGTCATAAATTTTTATAGTTTCTGGTCGGTATAGCATTAGTCCGGGAAACAAATGATTTTACACTTGCTCAAATACCACAAATTCAGATATTTCTACGTCTTTTTCTGTTTTAGTTGACAAATTCGGGATAGAATTGACAATCTTATGAATGTTTACATTAATGTAATTTTTTTCCGGATAAAATCGTTTTTCTAAAATACTATAACAAACTTTGATAACGTGTCCTGTAAAGTTTACCAAAAGGACTTTTTGTACCTTTTCGCATGGACTGGCTCATATACCAATTATCAAATCAATATCTTCAAGCACGAAGAAAAAAGTGTAGAAACTGAATATTTGAGTGAATTAACATGATTAAATTTAAAGAAAAATTTGTTTTGTGGAAAACTGATTTGCCGGACTGACAAATGGACATGGTGCAAGCCTAAAGTCCCCTTCAACTTCGTCAGTAGGCACAAGCACAAGAAAGGAAAATTTATAATCATTTTGGAATCAAAGATTAAAATGGGGAAATTTATGTTAACAGTTGACTAGACAATATTTTATGACTTGTGTTAACTGTATATATATAAACCATGGTACTGTAACTGTATACATGTGTACATACCAACACAATTATCACAAAAACTACAGTGTGATGCTCTAGGTGGTCTAAATATCTTGCATGTAAAACAGTACTTAAGTTTAACCACTTGTCCTTTAATTATAACTTCCTTTGTTCTTGGTGGAGGTCTGTATGTTCCTGGTGATGTTGTATTTGGAACCTCTGAAAGAACATATGTACAAATGTATCTGGTTTTAAGATTGAGGAACACATGTATTAAACACATCATACATGTATACAGTTTATAAAATAAAACTTGGGGGGGGGGGAAGAAGTTAACAATCCTGTTATTTCAGCAAAAATCAGCAACATGGAACGACTTGATCTGTAATTCTTCATATGAGACTCACATACTAAAATCATCTCATCATGTTAAGGCATTTGTAAACAAATTTTCAATGACGTAAAAGGGTTGTTTTTAATTAAAGTCAAAATGGTCACTTTTTTTTTAATCACATGTGCATTGAAATAGCAAACCCACATGGGATTCCCTTGTCATGTTTAGCCAAGTCAGTTAATGTCTGCTAAATTTATTTTTCTCCATTAAAAAAGACTGTTTTGATAGCCTTGCTCATCAGCAGTATCTTCAAGGAGCTCAGACAGTATCTAGACTTGTTGGACCATATTCTGTGGGTTCATCTCTCCATCATGTCCAACATATCTATTGACAGACCTTAAACAGGCATGTATGGTAATAAGGAATAAATGGGTCATTTCATATCAATGAAATGGCTAATATGTGAAAGGCATGAGCCGCTTTTGAGTACTGTAAATTCAGGAAATCAAATTATTGCCCAAGTTTTGGTTATTGAGACAAATGCGACAGGGTTATTATTGAAATTTAATCTTGCATTTTGAAATTTTTTATATGAATATATGGCTCACACTGAATAGCAAGCTAAAAAAGGCCCCCATAATGACTAACTAGAGTAAAGTACTAAACCCATTCAAAACTACTCAACATTTTATACAAATAATAACACAACCTCTCCGCAGTCTGCATGGTTACATTTCAGACTATAAATGTACATGTAGCTATTACAGTTAGACAAGACCCCATCAGTCATTAATAAATCAATACAAGTACAACAAAAGTCAACATGCACAATTACCTATTTTCTTTTCAATATCAGCTGCTTCATCTGGTGAGGCTCTTGGGATAACACCTGGGTCACTAAAACTAGTTCTGAATAGAGTTGCCATGACAAAGATAAACAATGCCCCTCCAACCACTGGAATTGCGGCAGTCACATGAACAGCTAAATATGGACAACTGCAAATAATGTAAATAATGTTAAATTGATATTGCAGACCAAGAAATCAAAAATTAAATATAATTATATATACATATACATGCAGGGCTCACGCTACCAGGCGACTTGGGCGAAGAAGTCGCCTTCCCGACCGTCACTTCGCTTTCCCCGACCCCCAAAAGCGAAAACATGTCGCCCTGTTCTTGACGACAGTCGCTTTCAGTCGCTTCCGTCATCGGACATTTTCAATTTTTACCAAGTTGATGAAACATCATTTTTTTACTGATAATTAAAGAAATTCAGACATAAACGATTTATTATCTTTAGAAAAGAGGTTGAAGCATTGTCTTCGCAGTGTGTAGCAGGTTATTTGATAAAAATACAACTTTTTATCACTTCGTGCATTTCCGCAAGTCCCGGTGCTTGTTACTCGAAAACGTACATCAACCTAAATTTCGGCGGCAAAATAAGTTTGTTACTTCATTTAAGCGTGATCAAAGTTGCCTCCAGTAAATGTTTAATCCATTTATTGCATTAAAACAGTCATGTTCCTTTCCAAATAACTTGTCAAACATCGTTTATTTTTGTAAATTTTCTTGCATTCGTCCGCCATTGACCGATTTCTAAACTACGGATCTGAACCGGACCAGCTATGACCGAAATCCGTACTTTTACAATAATTACTACGGACGCACGGATGGAACAGCTGACAGAATAATATTGATCCCAAAGGGAAAAATTACGCATTCCACACGCATAAGAGACTTTTGGTTACATCTAATTGATTGGTGTATATAATTCCATATATTTTTTATGGATTGTTTCAAACTATTGATTAAAGTTGCTTAACTCTAGAGACTATTCTACTAATGATCACTAATATCAATATATTATGGCCCAGCTTAATAACTTTTATATTTTTTTATGAGAAACACTGAATTTCATACACAAGATAATTTTTAATTAAATTGTAATTGATATATTATAATTTCTTTACATTTTAAAAAAAAAAAATTTTTTTAGTGCTAGATATTTAGTTGGTTAGTTTCTCACAAGAACCTTAGTAAAACTTAAACAACTTTTAATTTCAAATATTACTTTAATTGTAACTTTTTACTCATATGAATTGAACAACATAAAAAGAACATTATTTACATATGGCCCTTTATACTATTGTAAAATCCAAACATTGTAGCGCACCGCGCGAATGAGCACTTCTCTTTCAAATCTCACCACTTCTCCCTATCAGATTCAAAAAGAGAAGTCACTTCTCCCTATAATTCTGAAGTAGTGTGAGCCCTGACATGTACATGTACAGTGTACATTTTTGTACATCATACTTTCAGTCTGACATCAAGTTTTCATATTGGTATCTGACAAATATCTATACATGTTGCTCATTGTTGAAGGCTGTACAGTGACCTATAGTTGTTCATGTCTATGTCATTTTGGTCTCTTGTGGACAGTTGTCTCATTGCCAATCATACCACATCTTCTTTTTTATATATATCTTATGAAAGGTACTGTGCTTGATATTCATACGATGAAGACATACTTGTACATGCATTTGTAATCCTCCAACATGTTCAATCAGTTTAATTGAGGTCTGGAGCTTGCAATTCAGTAACTGCTAGTAGTCCTTTGTTAATTTATGTATCTTTGTCATTTTCATTAGTTTCTTTTGTTACATATTGAAGAATTCTGACTTTTATTGCATGGTCGAAATGACCAAGGCCAACTTTGCTCCATGACTGGAATGACTTGCTTCTTACATTGTCTTACAAACAAATGTTTTTAGAATTTTTTCCGATCTCTGTCCTTACCTTGGATTGATATTCAGATGTGACTCATGCAACCCTTTCCATAAACATGTGAACTAGCCGTTCGACAAGGGACAAATGTTGTTTTTTTTGTTTTGTTTTTTTAACCCTTTAGCTTATTTTTACCTGAAAACAATTGTACAAAAGGCAAGGGTCATAAAATGGTAACATGCATGTACTTACTCAAATCCGAAGAAGAGTCCACAAGTAACAACAATAAGAGTACATGTAAAATAAAATATCCCAGTCTGTCTGGCCATCATTATTCTGCCATTACAGCAGAATTTATTTTTTCCAGGGAACACTTCCCATTTACGTGTCTTTTTGGTCATTTTGATCGATTTATTATCCAGTGCGACGGAGGGCGAATCAGTTGAAACTGCAATGTACGTTTGATTCATTTGTATAATAAAAAAATGGGATCATTTTTGCCCACGTCATAATCGTAAAAATATCTCTTTCATAATATGTTAAACAAAGTTGTAAGTTTTCCATCAAAACATTGTGTTTTTGTAAAGATATTTCACATTTTCGGTAGTAACACAGGAAACCAGCTATTTGTTGATGAACATAATTACTTCACGCATGCGTATTATTTCGTAATAATTTTTTAGAAATTGTCATTTTTATTTAATTAAATCGCTACGTTTCTTTTGTGATTATAGTTTTTCAAACAAGATAAATTAAAACAGTAATAATAACTAATATTTTTTTTAATGATTAATAACATGACCTTCCTGGACAAAATGGCTGCCCCCATGAATGATCAAGAAGTTATCAGCACAGAAAAACCCTCCTTGCATAATGATGAAAAAAAGAAAAGCAAACACAAAGGCATAATCTGATTAAAGATACATATTTTCCCCCTTTGACTAACAATTTGGGTCCCCTCAGTAATTAGTAATTGTAAAAAATACATTTATATTCATTTGACATCAAAGGGAGATAAAAATATTTTATTTAAAAAAAATAGGTATTGATAATATGAGGCAGGCATTACCTGTGAATGGGGACGAAGTCTGTATTAATTTTTTTTAATTCAAACATGTTGATGAAAGAAACGGAAATACCGTAACGTTTCCGATATTGGTTCTGTTGTTAGGGATTTAGTTGTGACGTTATTTAAGTTATGACGTCATATTCAATGTAAACAAAGAAATGCTGTTATCCAGGTAACGTTTTTTTTCATATCAAACAATTATTAAAAATGATTGGGTGTTGAGTTCCTTCCTATATTTGTTGATATGTTGATAAATATACATTTTATTCAAAGTCTCATGCAAACAAGACCGGAAACGGAAGTAGATCTGAAAAAAAAAGTTAACGATTTTGAGTTCATTAGTAGAATGAAAAATTCGGGAAATTTTCCCGAAATTTTTTTTTTTTTTTTTTTTTTTTATTGATTTTTGTACCGTAATTGGGGACTTCGTCCCCATATGAAAGCTAAATAAGTCCTCAATAGACAACTTTAGAGTTTGTTGCATTTCTGTCAAAAGTTTTCGTTTAAGTTAACATTATTCAAGCATTTGGGGCGCTTAATGCTACACTGTACATGTTGTACAAAGTTATTTGGCAAATTAAATTCTTACAATTGATATTCATCATTGCTATTGTTAGGAAATTGTGATTAAGAACTTACGGAACAAATATAATTTCTTGTTAATCATGCATAATGACGTCAAAAAGACACTTAATGAAATTTAATAGAGGTGGGATGCAGACAATCCCCTCTATCTGGGAAATGTAAAATGACGTCACCAAGGCACGCACTTACAATTGATGAAATTTTCCATTGATGGACATACATGTAACTCAAAAGTTGTATATTAGCAACTCACTACCTCTGATCATCACAGTAATTGGGGCAATATGCGCAATTTTGTTTTCTTCTTCAGCTCAGACCATATCGTAAACTTGGATATATGTATGATGTCCTGTTTGAACGAAGCTGAGACATTTTCACACATATATGTGATTACATTTTTGGGATACGAAGTGATATTCATTTTTACCGTACATTTTGTAAATCAGCATACCACCAAGAAATCATTTAGTGATGCGGCTCTGTGTGGTAAAAATACCCTTTTTCACACAACAAGTTCTTTGAAAATTTATACTTTGAATACATAGAATAACTCCATAGTTTTGACTCATTTATTCTATGGTCCTCTTCTTTCCAAATCAACACAAATGGTTAAGCTCATTCACTTGTATAAAATAGAAACATGTCCAATATCACTAGTGCTACACAGAGATTTTGTGTTTACACACAACTTTTGTGTTCCTCAATTGAAGGTGCATTAGCTGGGATATTGACCCAACTGTTGATGACAAGACACAAACGTTAACTCTTTAAGACAATCTGCAAACTGTGAAATAGAAGACTCATTTTCTTGATGGTCGTAACATGCGTAATGAGGATACCTTCATGTCAGACGAATAATGATAAAAAATTTGCCAACTGACATTTATGGTAATTTTTGGTACATGACAATAAAATGTACATGTAACACGCTTTCTTTGAAACGATAAAAAAATTGACTGATTTTAACAAATCATGTAAAAAAATTTGCCAAAAAATGATAACTATATTAATTATTTGAGACCACTGAGGATTCTTAATTAGGATATTATGATGAATCACAGTAATCATGGTGATATTTTAACTAATTTGACTAAACAGTAGCCGAAAAATGACTGTTTGACACCTGACAGTAAAGGGCATCCCTACCCTCATTCATGAATTTTCCCATAGACATAATAGATTTCCATATTTTCCTAATACAGTACTCAATAGTTTATCATAATACTTATGTGATTATGTCACAGCAAAAGTGGTTCATTTATATCCAAGTCATTTGCAAGTAGGATACAGGGACAAATAGTTCTGGTTAAAAATATATTCATACGCTCAAAAAATAGAAAATCATAGGCGGAAAGATATTTTGAAATCTTATTTAATGCATTCAAATGACGTTGAAGTTGTTTCTAGTACATGTAGTAGTGAGATCGGCAGTCAGCTCTTCAATGTATACTTAATAATAAGGTCGGCAGTAGGCACTTATTATTGAGTAAATGTTCCCTAAAAAAGTAAGGTCGGCAGGTCATTTCAGGTAGGCAGTCTTTACTTGTATTTACCTTGGTCTGCCTGCCAAACTGAGTAATGAAAAATAACTAGAAAATAGTATGAAATGAAATATAAAGAAGATTTACAGCATTTTTGAAAAAAATAGTAACATCAGCATCTTAATGCTATTATCGGCCATTACTGAATATCACAAACCTTCCCCTAAAATTTTGACATCACAGTAGAATGCGTCTGATTCATCATAGGAAAATGATTGCTGTATGACATCAATAATTCAGGTGTTGCAAATATTCAGGTAAAGTGTTAAGGATTCCCAACTAGTTACACATGCTAAAAGAATAGTTAAAATGTAAAATGTCAGCTTCAAAGTCTGGGAAAAAATTTCAACTTCCCTCAGAGTTTAGTTGTAATTAATTTTACTCATACTTAATAATGAGTGATTATTATTTTATTATTTCATTTATCTTATTTCAGAAATAATATTTTTTGCTGGTTTAACTGGAGTATCTTTGATAGGTGGTTTTAGTTTTGCTCTGGGAAGGACAAAAAAAGAAGATCCTGACATGTTTGTTAAAGTAAGTCTTTACCAACTGCTTATACAAGTCATGTGTGTCAGATAAAGTAAGTCATTACCATCTGATTAATATACAAGTCATGTTTGTCAGATAAAGTAAGTCATAACCATCTGATTAATATACAAGTCATGTTTGTCATATGTGCATCATCTTCAAAAAAAAGAAATCTAGAAACTACAATATTTAGCTCACCTGGCCAAAGGTGAAATATCACTTGACATCCATAATGTCTTGGGTTATTATAGAAATAAAGAGATTTGGTATGATTGCTTATGTGACAACTATCTAACAGAGTCTGAGTGACTTGGATTAAAGCAATTATTGGTAAATCTACCTTCAACAATTTTATGAGCCAAAACCAATATCTTTATTTGAAACCAGACAACTACATGTACAGTTAACATTTACATACTGTCTGGATAGAGAGATTGCTCAGTGGTACTCATACCTCATCTTATTTATATGGGTTAGATTTTTAGACATTGATAATTAAATCTTAATAGAATGTTACATGTACAAAACTCTTGACAAAAGATTCTTCTAGATAAATATATTTTTTTTATATTTGTATGAGCCAAGAACCATTGATTGGCATTATGTTGTTCCATCTGTGCGTTCGTCTGTCTGTCCTCCTTCAGGTTAAATGTTTTGGTTAAGGTAGTTTTTATGAATTTGAAGTCCAATCAACATGCCACTTAGTACACATGTTCTTTCTAATTTTAATGCCAAATTATTTTTTTGACCCAAATTTCATGGTCCACTGAACATAGAAAATGATAGTGGGAGTGGAGCATCCAAACATGGACACATTATTGTTTCCTCCTTATGTTATTGATACTTTATTATTTGGACTCAGTTTTTGTCAGTCATTATCACACTTTTATACTGACAGCAGCAATCACAAGCCAGACACAGAGTTCAACAAAATCCTTTACATATGACTTTCTTTCTCTATGACCTAGGATTTATGAATTACACTAACATTTAAACATATCCTAAATATTGTACACAAAAAGAATAATAGCTCATATAAACAGGTAAACAGATTGCTTTGGTCCAAATTAAACAGACCATTCTAAGAAAATAATTCACATTTTTTTAACAGACATTTAAGCTATAGGTTTTAGAGGAGAAATGATGTAAAAAATTATTTGTTTTATTTTTATTTGCAGGGAATTTCAAAAGGGAGACAAAAGATTTCCGGTTCATCTTTAGGAGTAAGAGCTTTAGGATTGGCAACACTTTTATCAGTATCTGGAGTTGGATTGATGTTTTTTGCAGCCTACAAAATATCTGGAGCTTCAAATGTAAGTTATTTTTACTGACAAAACTGAAGTTTTTACAAATTTGTCATTTTCAGACAGTATTCTGCCCACTATTCCAAAAGCCAAAATATTACATTCCTTTAAATAAATTATTTCTAGAATTTGATAATACATGTAATACAGATAATGATATGGAGGATTCCGTGTAGATGAATTTTAGTCCATTGTATACTTGATGTTACCCAAGATGAAACACACTATGTAGTGAGGGTTGCATCTAAAAGTTGTCCAGATCCTTACAATTCAGAAGTTATAGTAGCTGGAAATAAAATTCCCAGAACAGCAAGGTCTACACAAACTTGAGATATTTTATTCTCTGTTCAACTGTCATCCAGTTTATCTAGATATAGGAAGATGTGGTATGAGTGCCAATGAGACAACTCTCCATCCAAGTAACAGTTTATAAAAGTAAACCATTATAGATCAAGGTACGGCCTGCAACACAGAGCCTTGGCTCACACCGAACAGCAAGCTATAAAGGGCCTCAAAATTCACCAGTGTCACCATTCAAACGGGAAAACCAAGGGTCTAATCTATATAAAAACGAGAAACATGTATGAACTACATAAACAGACCACAACCACTTTACATCAGATTCCTGACTTAGGACAAGTGCAAACAATATCTGTTTGAATAAGGGTAGAAAGAATGTATGTTGTACTTTTATAAATGTGAAGCTACATAAATATAAATAAACTGAAATTGGATAAGGGTGTCCTGAAATAAAAGCCATTCTAGACTTCTAATTGTTAAGGTTCTGAGTTCAATTAAAGGAGGTTCTCAAATATTTCATATCTTAAATACAATGATTTTAACTTAATCCATTTATATCCATATTATATGTGCCAGTATTCTTGTTTAATTTAAAAAAAATTCTTATGAAGAAACCATGAATAAATGATAGTTGAAAAAAAAGCACACATCAGAAATAAAATAGAATTAACTCTTTGGGACGGGCTTTGGCCAATTAAAACATATCTTCATTTTGAGTGTAGCCCTTTTTGAAACACAATTTTAGGTATGATCTGATCATTCAAAAATGGTCACATGTTTCATAGACACTGATTTAGTTATTGGTAATTTTAACTAAATCATACAGGTTATAGAAGTCTAAAGTTGAGATTGATATCTTGAACATATTTTCCAGCTAAAAGATTTCTTCAGCAAAGTAGATAAAGGAACACCAAAATTACCTAAAAAGGAATCAACTGGGAGAAATGAATTTGGAAGCATACAAGAACTTGTTGACTACATTGTTCAAGGTGGAAAAGGATAGAATGATACAAAACAAAATTCACTTAACAGGTTCCTCTGATGAACAATATTTGTACTTCCAGAACTTATTCATTCATCGTGTGTGATCTTATTTATCATAGGACGGATTCCTGCTGAAATCAACTTTTAGAGAGTGTTTCTAATGTTTGTAAAATATACATAATAACACTGATCTGGTGATATCATGAGGTTTTTGATTCTATTGGCTATTAGGGTACATACACCATGTTAGAATGTAAAGGAATTTGTATAGACATTCTGTTTAGTGATATTTTGAAAGTTCAATGTATTGGAAATCTTGGTCTAAAGTTATAGGCATGCATTTTATTTCTAAGGAATGTGGTATGATTGCCAATGAGACAACTATTCTCCAAAGACCAAAAGACCTGGATGCCAACAACTTTATGGCGGCCTTCAACAATGTGATATTATATTGTGAAATAATTTGAAAGGAAAAAAAAACCTAACTGTCTTATTAAGAAAAACTATAAAAGACAGCAACCACCAATAACCACTGAACTATGGGCTTGGGGCTTGGTTCAGGAATAAAATAATGTATGGACTTTGAACATGTTCCTGGAAGAAAATTTCAGAGACTGAATCTTCAGCTCTCCCTCGACATCATTTGCGAGTATGGTCTTGAGAAATGTTGATAGTCCGTCAAAAGGGAACGATAAATGGCTGACCCGTATTAAGAGAGAGCCATATCTCTTGCACGTAAAAGACACCCTTGTAGATTTACCCAATCCACTATAAATAGATATGTGTAAATAAGAAAATAGTTCACTTTGAGAACAAAATATCAGTTGCAAGAAGGTGTCACTCATCAAATCATAAACAACTAATAAGATGGTGAACAGAACACCAGTGGCGGATCCAGAAATGTTCATAAGTGGGGGCCCACTGACTGCCTAAGAAGGAGCCCCTCCAGTCATGTTTCAGTGATTCCTTATATAATCAATTAATTTTTTTCCAGAAAAGGGGTGGCCTGGGCCATAATAAGTATTATGAGTCTGTGTAGATATCAAAGCTTCTTTTTTAGGAGTCTGAACTTTTTTGTTCCTATTGATTTTTGTCAGTATTGAAAATGTTTAATGTTTACTAATTAGAATTATTAACCACATAAAGGTATGACAAAAGACAACCAAGATTATTTGCTCTGATGAATTTGATAATTGTTTGATATTTATGTGATAGATCACAAATGAAATTCATTGATTTATTTTTTTTTGTCTTGTTTAGAGGTTAGTTATGAATAACTTTATTGTTTTAACCTAATGACATTGTGATAGGGACACCAATTAACAGTACAGTGTAACCTGCCTAATCAGACCCCTGAGTATTCCAACATCCTGCTTTAACAGGTCCCAAAATATGCATGTCCTTGTAGAAAAAAAACCTGAGTATTCCGACTCAGTTCCCCAGTGTGTCAGATTAGGCAAGTTACACTATTTACAATGATAAAATGTAAAACTTGTGTGTAAAATATTGAATATAAATAAACCTGTTTTTTTTACGGTACATGATGAAGATCTCATAAAATTATCCATTCAATGTTTTTATAGTGAGAATGATCTGTCATTAAATTGACACATTGTGTTTGAGTGACATTGAGACATTTCAAGTAACAAAAGATATTTAATGATCTTACAGATTAGAAAATACAAGATGTCGATTATAATAAACAATACCTTCTCCTGGTAATGGACTGGTCTTGTGGTAGTTCTGAATTTTCAATTTTGGATCCAGCCATTTAAAGAGGGGGGGTTTCAACTATATGTTCCCATTCAAATGCATTGATCGGCCAAAATAAAGGGGAGTTACAACCCCGGACCCCCGCCCCTGGATCTGCCAATGATTTTACTGATTAACTATAATGTGCTGTTAAATTACTGACTATGATGTGCTGTTAAACTGTTAATGATATTGAGATTGTAAATTGTTATTATTGCTGTGATTGTTAATGATATTGTGAAATAAATAGTATGATGATTGATATTCTAATATTTTATTTGGAATAATGTTGTTCTAGCATATCTTACAGAATTAATTAATGCAGGTCACACCTAAAAATTGAACTTGTGATACATTTAGATTTTTAAAGTTATTATGGTTATTCCTCAGTTTAAAACAGGAGCTTATTTGTAGGTATAAACTGTTACTAGACTGAAGAAATAGTCCTGCTGTAACTTTCAACAAATGTTATGTGGTTGTCATTTATTTTCGTATATATATATATATAGACTTGTTATGATATTAATTTCAAGGCTTTTGCGTGATGAAATGTTGACAATGTAAATGTTTAACCTCCAATATTCATTATGTGCCTGTCTTAAGGCAACAGTCTGTAATTTAATGGTTGTTTTTAGTTGTCTGCCATATTTTTTTTATACAACCACAAAAAAAAAGATTTTGCTTCGTATATTGGTATTATAATGTCGTCAGCATCGTCGTCCGAAGACACATTTGATTTCCAGACAACAACTTAAGTGAATGGATCTCTATGAAATTTTACTGGAAGGTTCAATACCACAAAAGGAAGGTAAGAATTGAATTTGGGGGTTATGGTACCAACAGTTAAGAAATTAAGAGCCAAAAGGGTCCAAAAAACAAGCATATTTTATGTTTACAGACAATAACTTGCGTGTAAGTGTATGGATTTTTTCTGAAATTGTACAACAAGGTTCCGTATCACAAAAGGTTCGGGAATGAGGGCCCTAAAACAAACATTTTTCCAGTGTCCAGACAATAACTTAATTGTGTTTAAGTGTATGGATCTCTCTGAAATTGTGATGCAAGGTACCATACCACAAATGGAAGGCTGGGATTGAGATTTGGGGTAACTGCTCCCAATTTTCAGGATTGAGGTGCCAAAAAAGGGGTATAAAACAAGCATTTTTCTAGTTTCCAGACAATATAATGTGTTTAAGTTGGGGTAATTACTATAAGGGGCTTACAACAAAATTTACGTGGAGGGGGGGGGGGATTGGTGGGGGGTCATATTTTGTTCCATTTTTGAGGAAATTTTGTTAAAGTTTTTTTACCTGTGTATCTTTATTTTACTTTTAAATGGACTTTCTAGTTAACATTACATACATACTGCAGTTAAAGTTTTAAAAAATTTATTAGATTTATAAAATATCCTGGATTTTTACCAAACTTTGACAGTCAGAATCACTGGGTTCCAATAGCGAGACATCTTTGAATGTTCCTTATGAGGTGCTGACCAAGTGTTGTTACTTTGTAGCCGATCCATCACCCAAGATGGCCGCCAGCGGGGGACTTAGTTTAACATAGGACCCTATGGAAATGCATACAAATGACTTCTTCTAGAGAACCACTAAATGGAATGAAACCAAACATGGCATGAATGTTCCTTATGAGGTGCTGACCAAGTGTTGTTACTTTGTAGCCGATCCATCATCCAAGATGGCCGCCAGCGGGGAACTTAGTTTAACATAGGACCCTATGGGAAATGCATACAAATGACTTCTTCTAGAGAACCACTGAATGGAATGAAACCAAACATGACATGAATGTTCCTTATGAGGTGCTGACCAAGTGTTGTTACTTTGTAGCCGATCCATCATCCAAGATGGCCGCCAGCGGGGGACTTAGTTTAACATAGGACCCTATGGGAAATGCATACAAATGACTTCTTCTAGAGAACCACTAAATGGAATGAAACCAAACATGGCATGAATGTTCCTTATGAGGTGCTGACCAAGTGTTGTTACTTTGTAGCCGATCCATCATCCAAGATGGCCGCCAGCGGGGAACTTAGTTTAACATAGGACCCTATGGGAAATGCATACAAATGACTTCTTCTAGAGAACCACTGAATGGAATGAAACCAAACATGACATGAATGTTCCTTATGAGGTGCTGACCAAGTGTTGTTACTTTGTAGCCGATCCATCATCCAAGATGGCCGCCAGCGGGGGACTTAGTTTAACATAGGACCCTATGGGAAATGCATACAAATGACTTCTTCTAGAGAACCACTAAATGGAATGAAACCAAACATGGCATGAATGTTCCTTATGAGGTGCTGACCAAGTGTTGTTACTTTGTAGCCGATCAATCATCCAAGATGGCCGCCAGCGGGGAACTTAGTTTAACATAGGACCCTATGGGAAATGCATACAAATGACTTCTTTTAGAGAACCACTGAATGGAATGAAACCAAACATGACATGAATGTTCCTTATGAGGTGCTGACCAAGTGTTGTTACTTTGTAGCCGATCCATCATCCAAGATGGCCGCCAGCGGGGGACTTAGTTTAACATAGGACCCTATGGGAAATGCATACAAATGACTTCTTCTAGAGAACCACTAAATGGAATGAAACCAAACATGGCATGAATGTTCCTTATGAGGTGCTGACCAAGTGTTGTTACTTTGTAGCCGATCCATCATCCAAGATGGCCGCCAGCGGGGAACTTAGTTTAACATAGGATCCTATGGGAAATGCATACAAATGACTTCTTCTAGAGAACCACTGAATGGAATGAAACCAAACATGACATGAATGTTCCTTATGAGGTGCTGACCAAGTGTTGTTACTTTGTAGCCGATCCATCATCCAAGATGGCCGCCAGCGGGGGACTTAGTTTAACATAGGACCCTATGGGAAATGCATACAAATGACTTCTTCTAGAGAACCACTAAATGGAATGAAACCAAACATGGCATGAATGTTCCTTATGAGGTGCTGACCAAGTGTTGTTACTTTGTAGCCGATCCATCATCCAAGATGGCCGCCAGCGGGGAACTTAGTTTAACATAGGACCCTATGGGAAATGCATACAAATGACTTCTTCTAGAGAACCACTGAATGGAATGAAACCAAACATGACATGAATGTTCCTTATGAGGTGCTGACCAAGTGTTGTTACTTTGTAGCCGATCCATCATCCAAGATGGCCGCCAGCGGGGGACTTAGTTTAACATAGGACCCTATGGGAAATGCATACAAATGACTTCTTCTAGAGAACCACTAAAATGGAATGAAACCAAACATGGCATGAATGTTCCTTATGAGGTGCTGACCAAGTGTTGTTACTTTGTAGCCGATCCATCATCCAAGATGGCCGCCAGCGGGGAACTTAGTTTAACATAGGACCCTATGGGAAATGCATACAAATGACTTCTTTTAGAGAACCACAGAATGGAATGAAACCAAACATGACATGAATGTTCCTTATGAGGTGCTGACCAAGTGTTGTTACTTTGTAGCCGATCCATCATCCAAGATGGCCGCCAGCGGGGGACTTAGTTTAACATAGGACCCTATGGGAAATGCATACAAATGACTTCTTCTAGAGAACCACTAAATGGAATGAAACCAAACATGGCATGAATGTTCCTTATGAGGTGCTGACCAAGTGTTGTTACTTTGTAGCCGATCCATCATCCAAGATGGCCGCCAGCGGGGGACTTAGTTTAACATAGGACCCTATGGGAAATGCATACAAATGACTTCTTCTAGAGAACCACTGAAAGGAATGAAACCAAACATGGCATGAATGTTCCTTATGAGATGCTGACCAAGTGTTGTTACTTTGTCTCTGATCCATCATCCAAGATGGCTGCCAGTGGGGGGGGGGGGGCTTAGTTTAACATAGGACCCTATGGGAAATGCATACAAAAGTCTTCTTCTAGAGAACCACGGAATTGAATGAAATCAAACATAGCATGAATAGTCCTTTCCTTATGAGGTGCTGGCCAAGTGTTGTTACTTTGTAGCCAAATTTTATCTGTTTTTATATGATTTCAAAAACCTAAGTAGAGTCAGGTGAGCGATACAGGCTCTTGAGAGCCTCTAGTTTATATATGCTCTTACAGATCATACAGTTGATTACAAGACAAGTCTGTCAGTTGTTCGTGGTTGAATATTTAATTTTCTTCTTCCATTAAAACTTTTGACAAATAAATAGCGAGACAAAATACTCGTATAACAGTAATAAATATGTAAACTATTGAAATACAGAAATGCACCACAAGTTGAGTCAAATTATCATGCATGTGCAATTTGAGAGTACTAGCAGTTACTGAAAGCTAGTTTATAAAAAGCCAAAAACAATTAACAATAACAAAATCAAAGACTAAAATCAATTAAAACACATCCCAGGAATTTATTGTTAAAACGCCAAAAGACAACAAAAGAAGACATAATTTGTGCAATGCCAAGATAAAAGTATCGACACCAGTAGGATAGTAAAGATTTGACCATATATATAATAAATGTGTATCATGTTATATATAGTAAAAACGTGGATGTGTATTTATGCATCCTACAATTTACACACCATTAAAAAAAGGAGATTCACTTGTTGTCGAGTATCGAGTTGCGAGTTACAAAAGTCGAGTTTCGAGTTATGAAAGTCGAGTTGCGAGTTACGAAAGTTGAGTTGCGAGTTATGAAAGTCGAGTTGCGAGTAAAGAAAGTCGAGTTGCGAGTTACAAAAGTCGAATTGCCGGTTAAAATGTGGAAACGAAACTATTTAAGTTTTTTGGTGTAACTGTTTAACATTTTGGAATGGTGATTGCTTATAGTATTGTATACAGTATTGTTTATTTATTTTGTTGTTTGGACTTTGTCTAAGTCTCTTGTAAAAGTAAAACGAATTGCTTACATAATCACTACGTATAGTATTTTCTGAAGATGCGGAAAGCCTTTTGAAATACAGCGGATCGCTTGCAGTTTAATTATTATTAAATTTCATAGCTAGCACCGTCATATTAAATGTAAAGGGAGATAGCAACTAAACTACAGTACATATAAATGATATATATATGTAAAAGACCCCTTCTGTAGATTTCGTTTAGAGTGGACTTCTTGAGAAAATGCACGCTGACCTATCATTTTTATTATATTTTTGAACATATATCAATAGATACTACGTTTTGGCAAAGTATGAACAAATTCCATCATTTTTATTTTAGAATATAAAGGGAAAACAAACTGTGGTGAAGGAAATTTACAGTGCATACTTCCAGAGTTAAATAAGAATATATGTGTCCAAAAGATAAAGTGTTCCATCTTAGAGCCTTGTATAACAATCTAGTTTTATGTGATCTTAAACGATAAATTTAGTGTAAGGGGTCTAATATCAGACCTTTTTTTAGCTCACCTGGCCCGAAGGGCCAAGTGAGCTTTTCTCACCACTTGGCGTCCGTCGTCCGTCGTCGTCGTCAGGCGTCGTCCGTCGTCGTCGTCGTTAACAATTTACATTTTGAACTTCTTCTAGAGAACCACTGAATGGAATGGAACCAAACATGGCATGAATGTTCCTTATGAGGTGCTGACCAAGTGTTGTTACTTTGTAGCCGATCCATCATCCAAGATGGCCGCCAGCGGGGGACTTAGTTTAACATAGGACGCTATGGGAAATGCATACAAATGACTTCTTTTAGAGAACCACTGAATGGAATGAAACCAAACATGGCATGAATGTTCCTTATGAGGTGCTGACCAAGTGTTGTTACTTTGTAGCCGATCCATCATCCAAGATGGCCGCCAGCTGGGGACTTAGTTTAACATAGGACCCTATGGGAAATGCATACAAATGACTTCTTTTAGAGAACCACTGAATGGAATAAAACCAAACATAGCATGAATTATCCTTATGGGGTGCTGACCAAGTGTTGTTACTTTGTAGCCGATCCATCATCCAAGATGGCCGCCAGCGGGGGACTTAGTTTAACATAGGACCCTATGGGAAATGCATACAAATGACTTCTTCTAGAGAACCACTAAATGGAATGAAACCAAACATAGCATGAATGTGTCTTATGGAGTGCTGACCAAGTGTTGTTACTTTGTAGCCGATCCATTATCCAAGATGGCCGCCAGCGGGGACTTAGTTTAACATAGGACCCTATTGGAAATGCATACAAATGACTTCTTCTAGTGAACCACTGAATGGAATGAAACCAAACATGGCATGAATGTTCCTTATGTGGTGCTGACCAAGTGTTGTTACTTTGTAGCCGATCCATCATCAAAGATGGCCGCCAGCAGGGGACTTAGTTTAACATAGGACCCTATGGGAAATGCATACAAATGACTTCTTTTAGAGAACCACAGAATGGAATAAAACCAAACATAGCATGAATGTTCCTTATGGGGTGCTGACCAAGTGTTGTTACTTTGTAGCCGATCCATCATCCAAGATGGCCGCCAGCGGGGGACTTAGATTAACATAGGACCCTATGGGAAATGCATACAAATGACTTCTTTTAGAGAACCACTGAATGGAATGAAACCAAACATGGCATGAATGTTCCTTATGAGGTGCTGACCAAGTGTTGTTACTTTGTTGCTGATCCATCATCAAAGATGGCCGCCAGCCGGGGACTTAGTTTAACATAGGACCCTATGGGAAATGAATACAAATGACTTCTTTTAGAGAACCACTGAATGGAATAAAACCAAACATAGCATGAATGTTCCTTATGGGGTGCTGACCAAGTGTTGTTACTTTGTAGCCGATCCATCATCCAAGATGGCCGCCAGCGGGGGACTTAGTTTAACATAGGACCCTATTGGAAATGCATACAAATGACTTTTTCTAGAGAACCACTAAATGGAATGAAACCAAACATAGCATGAATGTTCCTTATGGAGTGCTGACCAAGTGTTGTTACTTTGTAGCTGATCCATTATCCAAGATGGCCGCCAGCGGGGGACTTAGTTTAACATAGGACCCTATTGGAAATGCATACAAATCACTTCTTCTAGTGAACCACTGAATGGAATGAAACCAAACATGGCATGAATGTTCCTTATGTGGTGCTGACCAAGTGTTGTTACTTTGTAGCCGATCCATCATCCAAGATGGCCGCCAGCGTGGGACTTAGTTTAACATAGGACCCTATGGGAAATGCATACAAATGACTTCTTTTAGAGAACCACTGAATGGAATGAAATCAAACATGGCATAAATGTTCCTAATGTGGTGCTGACCAAGAGTTGTTACTTTGTAGCCGATCCATTATCCAAGATTGCCGCCAGCGGGGGACTTAGTTTAACATAGGACCCTATGGGAAATGCATACAAATGACTTCTTTTAGAGAACCACTGAATGGAATAAAAGCAAACATTGCATGAATGTTCCTTATGAGGTGCTGACCAAGTGTTGTTACTTTGTAGCCGATCCATCATCCAAGATGGCCGCCAGCAGGGTACTTAGTTTAACATAGGACCCTATGGGAAATGCATATAAATGACTTCTTTTAGAGAACCACTGAATGGAATGAAACCAAACATAGCATGAATGTTCCTTATGGAGTGCTGACCAAGTGTTGTTACTTTGTAGCCGATCCATTATCCAAGATGGCCGCCAGCGGGGACTTAGTTTAACATAGGACCCTATGGGAAATGCATACAAATGACTTCTTTTAGAGAACTACTGAATGGAATAAAACCAAACATAGCATGAATGTTCCTTATGAGGTGCTGACCAAGTGTTGTTACTTTGTAGCCGATCCATCATCCAAGATGGCCGCCAGCGGGGGACTTAGTTTAACATAGGACCCTATGGGAAATGCATACAAATGACTTCTTCTAGAGAACCACTGAAAGGAATGAAACCAAACATGGCATGAATGTTCCTTATGAGGTGCTGACCAAGTGTTGTTACTTTGTCTCTGATCCATCATCCAAGATGGCTGCCAGTGGGGGGGGGGGCTTAGTTTAACATAGGACCCTATGGGAAATGCATACAAAAGTCTTCTTCTAGAGAACCACGGAATTGAATGAAATCAAACATAGCATGAATAGTCCTTTCCTTATGAGGTGCTGGCCAAGTGTTGTTACTTTGTAGCCAAATTTTATCTGTTTTTATATGATTTCAAAAACCTAAGTAGAGTCAGGTGAGCGATACAGGCTCTTGAGAGCCTCTAGTTTATATATGCTCTTACAGATCATACAGTTGATTACAAGACAAGTCTGTCAGTTGTTCGTGGTTGAATATTTAATTTTCTTCTTCCATTAAAACTTTTGACAAATAAATAGCGAGACAAAATACTCGTATAACAGTAATAAATATGTAAACTATTGAAATACAGAAATGCACCACAAGTTGAGTCAAATTATCATGCATGTGCAATTTGAGAGTACTAGCAGTTACTGAAAGCTAGTTTATAAAAAGCCAAAAACAATTAACAATAACAAAATCAAAGACTAAAATCAATTAAAACACATCCCAGGAATTTATTGTTAAAACGCCAAAAGACAACAAAAGAAGACATAATTTGTGCAATGCCAAGATAAAAGTATCGACACCAGTAGGATAGTAAAGATTTGACCATATATATAATAAATGTGTATCATGTTATATATAGTAAAAACGTGGATGTGTATTTATGCATCCTACAATTTACACACCATTAAAAAAAGGAGATTCACTTGTTGTCGAGTATCGAGTTGCGAGTTACAAAAGTCGAGTTTCGAGTTATGAAAGTCGAGTTGCGAGTTACGAAAGTTGAGTTGCGAGTTATGAAAGTCGAGTTGCGAGTAAAGAAAGTCGAGTTGCGAGTTACAAAAGTCGAATTGCCGGTTAAAATGTGGAAACGAAACTATTTAAGTTTTTTGGTGTAACTGTTTAACATTTTGGAATGGTGATTGCTTATAGTATTGTATACAGTATTGTTTATTTATTTTGTTGTTTGGACTTTGTCTAAGTCTCTTGTAAAAGTAAAACGAATTGCTTACATAATCACTACGTATAGTATTTTCTGAAGATGCGGATAGCCTTTTGAAATACAGCGGATCGCTTGCAGTTTAATTATTATTAAATTTCATAGCTAGCACCGTCATATTAAATGTAAAGGGAGATAGCAACTAAACTACAGTACATATAAATGATATATATATGTAAAAGACCCCTTCTGTAGATTTCGTTTAGAGTGGACTTCTTGAGAAAATGCACGCTGACCTATCATTTTTATTATATTTTTGAACATATATCAATAGATACTACGTTTTGGCAAAGTATGAACAAATTCCATCATTTTTATTTTAGAATATAAAGGGAAAACAAACTGTGGTGAAGGAAATTTACAGTGCATACTTCCAGAGTTAAATAAGAATATATGTGTCCAAAAGATAAAGTGTTCCATCTTAGAGCCTTGTATAACAATCTAGTTTTATGTGATCTTAAACGATAAATTTAGTGTAAGGGGTCTAATATCAGACCTTTTTTTAGCTCACCTGGCCCGAAGGGCCAAGTGAGCTTTTCTCACCACTTGGCGTCCGTCGTCCGTCGTCGTCGTCAGGCGTCGTCCGTCGTCGTCGTCGTTAACAATTTACATTTTGAACTTCTTCTAGAGAACCACTGAATGGAATGGAACCAAACATGGCATGAATGTTCCTTATGAGGTGCTGACCAAGTGTTGTTACTTTGTAGCCGATCCATCATCCAAGATGGCCGCCAGCGGGGGACTTAGTTTAACATAGGACGCTATGGGAAATGCATACAAATGACTTCTTTTAGAGAACCACTGAATGGAATGAAACCAAACATGGCATGAATGTTCCTTATGAGGTGCTGACCAAGTGTTGTTACTTTGTAGCCGATCCATCATCCAAGATGGCCGCCAGCTGGGGACTTAGTTTAACATAGGACCCTATGGGAAATGCATACAAATGACTTCTTTTAGAGAACCACTGAATGGAATAAAACCAAACATAGCATGAATTATCCTTATGGGGTGCTGACCAAGTGTTGTTACTTTGTAGCCGATCCATCATCCAAGATGGCCGCCAGCGGGGGACTTAGTTTAACATAGGACCCTATGGGAAATGCATACAAATGACTTCTTCTAGAGAACCACTAAATGGAATGAAACCAAACATAGCATGAATGTTCCTTATGGAGTGCTGACCAAGTGTTGTTACTTTGTAGCCGATCCATTATCCAAGATGGCCGCCAGCGGGGACTTAGTTTAACATAGGACCCTATTGGAAATGCATACAAATGACTTCTTCTAGTGAACCACTGAAAGGAATGAAACCAAACATGGCATGAATGTTCCTTATGTGGTGCTGACCAAGTGTTGTTACTTTGTAGCCGATCCATCATCAAAGATGGCCGCCAGCAGGGGACTTAGTTTAACATAGGACCCTATGGGAAATGCATACAAATGACTTCTTTTAGAGAACCACAGAATGGAATAAAACCAAACATAGCATGAATGTTCCTTATGGGGTGCTGACCAAGTGTTGTTACTTTGTAGCCGATCCATCATCCAAGATGGCCGCCAGCGGGGGACTTAGATTAACATAGGACCCTATGGGAAATGCATACAAATGACTTCTTTTAGAGAACCACTGAATGGAATGAAACCAAACATGGCATGAATGTTCCTTATGAGGTGCTGACCAAGTGTTGTTACTTTGTTGCTGATCCATCATCCAAGATGGCCGCCAGCCGGGGACTTAGTTTAACATAGGACCCTATGGGAAATGAATACAAATGACTTCTTTTAGAGAACCACTGAATGGAATAAAACCAAACATAGCATGAATGTTCCTTATGGGGTGCTGACCAAGTGTTGTTACTTTGTAGCCGATCCATCATCCAAGATGGCCGCCAGCGGGGGACTTGGTTTAACATAGGACCCTATTGGAAATGCATACAAATGACTTTTTCTAGAGAACCACTAAATGGAATGAAACCAAACATAGCATGAATGTTCCTTATGGAGTGCTGACCAAGTGTTGTTACTTTGTAGCTGATCCATTATCCAAGATGGCCGCCAGCGGGGGACTTAGATTAACATAGGACCCTATGGGAAATGCATACAAATGACTTCTTTTAGAGAACCACTGAATGGAATGAAACCAAACATGGCATGAATGTTCCTTATGAGGTGCTGACCAAGTGTTGTTACTTTGTTGCTGATCCATCATCCAAGATGGCCGCCAGCCGGGGACTTAGTTTAACATAGGACCCTATGGGAAATGAATACAAATGACTTCTTTTAGAGAACCACTGAATGGAATAAAACCAAACATAGCATGAATGTTCCTTATGGGGTGCTGACCAAGTGTTGTTACTTTGTAGCCGATCCATCATCCAAGATGGCCGCCAGCGGGGGACTTAGTTTAACATAGGACCCTATTGGAAATGCATACAAATGACTTTTTCTAGAGAACCACTAAATGGAATGAAACCAAACATAGCATGAATGTTCCTTATGGAGTGCTGACCAAGTGTTGTTACTTTGTAGCTGATCCATTATCCAAGATGGCCGCCAGCGGGGGACTTAGTTTAACATAGGACCCTATTGGAAATGCATACAAATCACTTCTTCTAGTGAACCACTGAATGGAATGAAACCAAACATGGCATGAATGTTCCTTATGTGGTGCTGACCAAGTGTTGTTACTTTGTAGCCGATCCATCATCCAAGATGGCCGCCAGCGTGGGACTTAGTTTAACATAGGACCCTATGGGAAATGCATACAAATGACTTCTTTTAGAGAACCACTGAATGGAATGAAATCAAACATGGCATAAATGTTCCTAATGTGGTGCTGACCAAGAGTTGTTACTTTGTAGCCGATCCATTATCCAAGATTGCCGCCAGCGGGGGACTTAGTTTAACATAGGACCCTATGGGAAATGCATACAAATGACTTCTTTTAGAGAACCACTGAATGGAATAAAAGCAAACATTGCATGAATGTTCCTTATGAGGTGCTGACCAAGTGTTGTTACTTTGTAGCCGATCCATCATCCAAGATGGCCGCCAGCAGGGGACTTAGTTTAACATAGGACCCTATGGGAAATGCATATAAATGACTTCTTTTAGAGAACCACTGAATGGAATGAAACCAAACATAGCATGAATGTTTCTTATGGAGTGCTGACCAAGTGTTGTTACTTTGTAGCCGATCCATTATCCAAGATGGCCGCCAGCGGGGACTTAGTTTAACATAGGACCCTATGGGAAATGCATACAAATGACTTCTTTTAGAGAACTACTGAATGGAATAAAACCAAACATAGCATGAATGTTCCTTATGAGGTGCTGACCAAGTGTTGTTACTTTGTAGCCGATCCATCATCCAAGATGGCCGCCAGCAGGGGACTTAGTTTAACATAGGACCCTATGGGAAATGCATACAAATGACTTCTTTTAGAGAACCACTGAATGGAATAAAACCAAACATGGCATGAATGTTCCTTATGAGGTGCTGACCAAGTGTTGTTACTTTGTAGCCGATCCGTCATCCAAGATGGCCGCCAGTGGGGGACTTTTGAATGAAATTAAACATGTTCCTTTCCTTATAAATGAGGTTGTGTTGTCACTTTTACCCAAATTTTATATTTTTTTATATGATTTCAAAAACCCAAGTAGAATCAGGTGAGCGATACAGGCTCTTGAGAGCCTCTAGTTAATTGTTCAAACCGTAATGCATATGACTAAAATTTCATTTTGATAGCATTCTTCTTTCATTGATAAGTACTTCATCCTACACGTTAACCTATGTTGGAAAGAACAGAAGGACTCAACCCTGTCTCTTGTCCGAGATTGCTCTGACATCCAACGGCTGTTTTGCCAAACAAGCTGAGACTGTGGCACGTCAGAGCACGGCCATATCAAAAAGTGGATATTTAGCATGCAAGTTCAATAACTCAAAATTTAACGCAAGAAATCTTTCTGCTAATGCACCTACATTAAACTTAACTGTTGCAATATTTTTACAGCAGGCAAAATTTGTACAGCCCTTGTTTTGCAAAGAAATAACACAACATTTGACTCTGTGAGCTTGAACTTTATGAATTTCATAGATCACAATATTTTTGTTACTTCTTTTTTAATTTCCTTCCTCAAAACACCAGTAATAGAAGAAAAATATATAAACTTACATTGATTATTTAGTAATTATTCGTTATTAACATAGTTTAAGCTTTTAAAAAGCTATTTAAGAGATAATTTCAAATTCAAACAAAGTATCCATTTTATATGGCGAAATATACTTTTTGATATGGGACGTGCTCTGACGTCCCTCGGCCCCAGCTTGTCTGGCAAAACAACCGTTACACATCAGAGCAATCTCTGAAGACCCTCACCATGTAAAAAATAAGAGGTAAAACACTAGAAAATATCCTATATTTATATAAAGTATCAAAACAATAAAAGTATGGACAACAATAAGGCTTAAGTCATCAGATGAATACATCTAAACAAAAATCTATGATTATTTCAAGAAAATTATCAATGCATATATTATATGCATATAATATAAAAAAAAGAAGATGTGGTATGATTGCCTATGAGACAACTCTTCACAAGAGACCAAGTGACACAGAAATTTACAACTATAGGTCACCGTACGACCTTCAACAATGAGCAAAGCTCATACGGCATATAAAAAAGAAAATGTGGTATGATTGCCAATGAGACAACTGTTCACAAGAGACCAAAATGACACAAGACATTAACACTATAGGTCACTGTACGGCCTTCAACAATGAACAAAGCCCATACCGCATAGTCACTAGTCAGATATAAAAGGCCCCGATAAGACAATGTAAAACAATTCAAACTAGAAAACTAACGGCCTTATTTATATAAAAAATGAAAGAAAAACAAATATGTAACACATTAACAAACGACAACCACTGAATTACAGGCTCCTGACTTGGGACAGGCACATACATAAATAATGTGACGGGGTTAAACATGTTAGCGGGATCCCAACCCTTCCCCTAACCTGGGACAGTGGTATAACAATACATACTGCATAGTTAGCTATAAAAGTTCCTGAAATGACAAATGTATCTGACAATTCAAACGAGAAAACTAACAATTCAAACTAGAAAACTAACGGCCTTATTTATATAAAAAATGAAAGAAAAACAAATATGTAACACATTAACAAACGACAACCACTGAATTACAGGCTCCTGACTTGGGACAGGCACAAACTTAAATAATGTGGCGGGGTTAAACATGTTAACGGGATCCCAAACCTCCCCTTAACCTGGGATAGTGGTCTAACACTACAACATAAGAACGAACTATACAAATCAGTAGAAAAAAGCTAAATCATCAGATGGCTACAAATAGAAATACATCTAACAAAAACACAGAGTGGACGTGACCGAGTACTTGTACATCCCATCAACAAAAAGACACTAAGTACAGATCTGAGAGTACTCGCAGTTACTGACAGCTAGTTCAAAGCAAATCAACTAATTAAAAAAGAAATGCATCTGAGACTAAATTATCAATTATTACACATCCAACATCCAATGACACTGTAAACAACATGTCCGTAAACATGAGGATGTGCTATGCCGTTTGAAATAAGTTTTCTTCAGGTAGAACTAAACTTCAAAACCAAATCTTTACATTTACGGAAGAATTTAGTAAAGATTAAAGTAATTTGTGGTAACGAAATCCCCGACTTTATAATTTACCAGTAATACATAGATTACGTTCATCAAAATCCAAAATGTTACAACAGACACGGGCATAGCGGAGGAGTTGTGATATACAAACACCGTAAGATAGTGCCAAAGGAACATCACCATCCAAAAAAGGAAAATTAACAATAAGGAACGAAGTATGGAAAGCAAAACAAATATTTTTAAAATTATCAGTACATATGAGCATATAAATATCGAAAATAGATCAATACTTTTTGCTTGGTTGGGTTTAGATGACTTTTAAATAAAACTACCATAAACTCAATGAAAATCAACAAAGCACTAAAATGACCTTTAATATTAAACTTTTTTGGGGCAATTTTATCAAGTGAGATGCAAATATTTCTGTACTTAACTTTAAAATTCCACTTATGTTTTTCATGTTAAAAATCCAATATCCTTATAAATGCATCAATATCCCATATCCCATTTACTTTTAGGACAAATATCCCATATCCCTAAAATTAAAATGGCAAATATCCGGTATCCCAATATACCCTATACAAGCCTCATGAACATTAAACGGACTTCGTTACTAGTATATAGACAGTAATGAGCTTATATATGGTGAAATATGTAATAGCTCAGAGTTCCCTATAATAATGTTAACGGGCAAGATGGATTAGATCCCGGATACATAGATCCAAATTACACAGAACAAAGACCCGTTAGGCCACGTGGCGGATCAAAAACTTTTCATTTGGGGGGGGGGGGGAGGGGGGTGTCATGATTCAGTGATTCCCTATAATAAACCAAATTTCCCCCCACAAAACACACCATTATTATAGCAAAACAATTTACGAAAAAGAAATACGACTAATATGAACCATGCAATGACTTCAAATACGGCAAAATTGCGGGTACTTTATTCATTACCTAAATCACCTAAATCACCTATACTAAATCCGCCCCTTTGTGCGAGTTATCTCCCTTTTATTTACTAAAAAGACTCACATGCCAAACACATCGCATGTAAAAGGAAAATTGATTTCAAGCGACTTGCCGACACTAACTTTAGTGGCACTGACCGTAAAGCGACAGAGACATTAGAAAGGAGAGAAGTCTTACCTGAAACATATGATGTCGAGCGGATAATTGCATGCCGCAAGCTGAAAAGGGTATGTTTTTCTGCCAGTTTCTGATATTATGACCTTGAGTGAGTCTGATTTAAAATTAACCCATTGTTGTTAAGTAATAGCCTATTGTAATAAGTTGAGACCGCGTCGTTTTTTGTTTTTGTCAAGATGATGATGATGGATGGCTTCTTTATTACGTCCAGCGACAAATTTTAATATGTATATTCAGGACTAGACCTGAATGGGTTAACTGAAGGACATTGGTAATGCATTTTGAACATCTGGATAGAGGGGCTGGATTTCATTTTTTTACTGAAAATCCAGGAGGGAGAGGGGTGAGTACTTATGATGTCATGCAAGGCTATTTTTTTGGGGGGGGGGGGGAAACTTGATAGTAAAACAGCTGTAAATTTTGCCACATGATGTCTAGCATGAAATTGGTCGGAGTGGACAAACCTCTTGAGAAAACAAGAAAAGCGTAATCAATAATATTATATTATAGTTTTCAAGCTGGATTGAGTCAGTCAGTCACTCCTAAAAAAGAGGGTGTTCTAACTGTACTTTTACTTTAGAAACGGAACTTCCATTGACTGGCTGCGATAACAGTTATACAGACGCGATCTCACCATACGTGAATCAAACAAATTTTACTACATTTCACAAATTAAATATTTAGAAATTCATGTAACGAATGAAGAATATATATACGTGAACAAATTAAGAAATTGTGTTTACACATTAAAAATTTGTATTTCACAAATCAAGAATTGAATAATTATGGCGGATATTCCCTTCCATGAGGGGGGATAGGAGGGGTCTTGATCCCGAAATCCCGGACTTGAAAAAACGAAATCCCGAGGTCCCGAATTTAAATAAAGCAAATCCCGACATCCCGAAATCCGAAAAAAAGGATTCCCGGATCCCGAAAGGGTCAATCCCGAAATCCCGAGCTTAAAAACACCCGATCCCGGAGTCCCGATAAAGGTCCTATCCCCCCTCTTCCATAATACAGGCGCTTATTAAAAGTTGGGGCGTCCGTCCGGCTATGCTGGATGTTAATGTAAGCAGTCAAGCTCAGCTATTAAAATTGTAGATGTTAAACCAGATACCTCGTGTAGGGAGAATGTCCTATTCTCTGCACATTAAACCTGTGTAGCGTTTCACTCTTTCATGGTGCCATTGTATTTCGGAAGGCAACATGTTTTTAAAATTTCAACGGCTTTTATTTAAAACGGCCCTATTACATAAAAAAAAAATAATGGAGATTGAAGAAGTTCTTACTGAAGTCATATAAAAAAAAATTCGTTTTTTACGAGCTCTTACTTTTTTTTTAGGTTAAAACTCCAACTAGTGTTAGTCCCGTTAATAAACGTAAAATATTAGGTCCAATCCATAATTCCCGATACGATACTAGTAACCTACAGTATTCATTCCTAATTCAAATAATGCGTGAAATATTTAGCACTTTATGTCTCAGTGTCAGTCAGTGTGTGTGTCTTAAGTGAAGCTCGAAACCAAAAATTTATTAAAAAAAGCTCTGATAACCAGTTTATGATTTGAAGAGCTTTTAAAATACCAGACTGACTTAAAAAAAGGAAGCCAATTCTGCTCAAAGCCCGCCGTGCAAAAAAAAAAATCACTTCTGAAGAACAACGTCTCTATGGACGTTATAAAGAAAATAGTAAATTGGTCATATAATTTATGTAATTCATGTTTTTCTATGCTTTACACGTATTTTTCATATGTTACATTATTCATCATCATATCACACTGATGCTATTGCTAGACGCATGACTAATTCAAAATCAAGCACACCTTTTTACCTGCATGCTTTCTAGCTACCGCCAAAAAATCCCTTCTTACCTGTAATATATTTTCATGCCTGTATATTTGTATTCAGTCGTTGGATGTGTAGCGCCATATTATATATAATTACAGAAAGGTAAGTTAGTAAATCGATAGTTTATTATAGTGTCATAATCTAATATACATCATCATATACAATATAAAAATCTTTAGAACCATATTAAATACGCAGGTCTTTAGAACAGATGAGACATTTCCATCCTTTTCCAAAAAAAAATATATATGTAGGACTGTGAAAGTACTCTAAAGTGCGATGGTTTCGCTTAGTAAGAAGTATGATGGTCTACTGCTACGCTAAAGTCATTGGCGGATCCAGGATGGGGGTTTCCGGAGGTTGGAACCCCCTTTTTTGGACGATTAATGCATTTGAATGAGGACATGTGGTTGTAACACCCCTCCCCCTTTATCATGTGTTAGGACCCCCCTTTTTAAAATGATTGGATCCGCCCTTGAAAGTGCGATGGTTGTTTGCTTTTTAAGGTTTATGACCCCTTCTGTAGCCATTTTTGTACACATTTTTCAAACATCAATTGTATCAAAACTACAGATATACTGAATAATTGAGACAGGCCATTTTGTGCATATATACTAGGGGGAAACTTGATGCAAAGCATTATTATTTACTGTTTCATTGCATTTATAATAGAAAAGGAGTACTTAGTGGCAAATATAAACCAAGATTTTTATAGAAAATCCTCAGCCTTTAATACAGAGATTTTTGTTATAAAATTTGAAACATTGATTACTCACTTGCTTTTCTATGATGTGCTAGTATTTATTTTTTACAAAAAGTTCTAACCAACCTGTAAATTCCAAAATACCTCGTTCAGTCACTTAAGTCGAGCGCACCCTAAATGATGTACTTGATTTGGTCCTAATTTTATTTGTTTTAACCAATAACTAAATTAATAAAATTGTTTTAAGGATATGACACGCTAACTTCCGATTGCGTAACGCGGATGTGGTTCAGGCAATGGTTTTCTTTTATTGCTGAGTTCCTATTACATTTTTGTTTGTTTCATTTATATATCAAATCAACTTCTTTCACTTTGATTTTTTGGTTTCCTTCTTTCGCGTATCAGGGGAGTGAGGTTTCACCACTATAAACTACATACGTGAATATATCGGAGTTGGGTAACACTACCCGCCCTCTTTGGTCGGAACACTTTCTACCCCTTGTGTCAATCATCTGAGTTTTCTTTAAATTGATTTTGTCGCAGAAATAAGGGACTAATGTAGCTTCAAAATGAGAAAAACTTTAGAGACAAACACATACACAGATTAAAAAATAAGAGAACAAATAGGACGAAATATGTGCTCTTACGAAAAACAAATATGACGGACATGAACATTTCGGCAACTTCTATTTAAACAGGTCGATATTTCATGACGTCAGAATATATTTGCATAGTAATTTCCCAAACACAAGGCCAATACGGCCTTGAAAAACTGACCAATCGACTCAATGAACTACAAGTATTAGCCTTTCAAGAAGGGCTAGTCGTCTCTTAGCTGATGAAAATGGAAAGTGCTCTCGCTTTGTAGATAAAATAGCCACGTGCATCAATCAACAAATTTTACCACACACGTGAGGTCACACGTTACTCTAAGGTATTGAAGGACATTTCACTAGGTTTGGATGTCGGGCTACTGCGAGTTTACTACTTCTTGAAAACCACAGGCACTTGTCAAAGATTTTTTTCCCTATATATACCTTAATGTGTTATATTAAAGTATATAGGGGAAAAAAAATCTGAGACAAATGCCTGTGTTGAAAACACATGGAGTTAGCGGGAAAACTGTCAACTAATATAGTGTCTGGGACTCTCAAAATAAGTGTTTTTGTTATCGAATATGTTTATTGTAAAATATATAACATAATCTTCAATTTGCATGCTCAGATTAAAAAAAATATTGTTTACGGGCTTCACTATTCGACTTCCAAGTTTTTCAAAATGTAAAAGTAGTTGAACAGGTTTTTTTCCATTGTTATGCATTATCCTTGTTCAATTATTTCACGGCGTGAAACAGTGAAATTTTAAATGAATTGACCACTGTCTAGTATGAACAATTTTTGAGCTCTTTTAAACATGTATAATGTCATTCCAAAAACATTTCTGACTCGAAAAACATGAAAACTAGCACTTATATCTGTACTGGAAGTATAAACTTTTTCATCAGGACCTGAACTAAAAGTAAGAGTACCACAATATTCAGTATGCTAAAAATAAGTGTTATTAAAGGGAACGTAAATAGCTTTTAAACATACTTTGTATAGTCTCATCCATTAATATTGTCCGTCTGTTGCTAATTTTATCCCAAAATATACCTGAGAGGTATTCTCATCGTTCGGTTGCTGTCCTATTGACGTATGCGCAATATCTCCAATAATTTAAATTCTCTGGATCATAGTGGGTTTCATATTACCTATAAGTTTTTTTCTAAAGCGTGCCTTGAATATAGAAATTAGAAGATGGGGTATGAGTGCCAAAGGAGACATCTTTCCATCCAAGACACAATCTTAAAAGTAAAGAAAGCAATTTTAGGTTCAATGATGCTATAAAAGGACCCAAAATAACATGTGTAAAACAATAAAAAAAAACGGCTTTATTTAGTATACAAAAGAAGAAATGTATCCAATAAATAAAAGAAATATAATAGCTCTATTTCCAACTCTGCAATTTTCACAAAATATATCAATGTTACCACCTTGTCGCACATAAAATGATAAACATCATTAATGGTTTTGATAAGGTTGGTAAATGTACGAGTCCGTTAAAAATATTCAATGTCTCCATTAGAAAAAAAAAGAACTTTGCAAAGACGAAAAACAAAATGAAACTACAGTTGCTGCTTCACTACCTTCAGAAAAAAATGACCAGTTTAAATCCCAAATACTGAAAAATGTCAAAAATCAATTATACCTATATATTTTGTTTACACTGTCAAACAAGAATTTAAAAAGGTCTTGTGTAGTTTCGATGAAATATGATGGATGATACAGGTTTTGTGCATGTTCTGTACCTTTTAAATTCTGAAATGAAAATATTGCTGTTCTACAGACGTTAGTAAATATATTTCAAAATGGAAAATCGAACTTTCTGAAAGATGTCTGTATACAAAACTAAGGAGATGTGGTATGATTGCCCATTAAAGCTCAAATGAAGTTGATGTAAGTAGTGATAGACATCTGTAATGCCTTCAACAATGAGAAATACCCATTCTGTATAATCGGCTATAATTGGCCCCGATTGATAAATATTCCTTATTGTTTAAGACAAAGAAATAAACACATTCTTTTCCTAAATCTAAATTACTTTTTAATCATAAAAGAAGGTACAATATCATAAATACATTTTGTGAAATCTTAGAAAGTTTAGTAATCTCATCAGATCTTTAACAGACTCCAAGTCTTCCGGCGCCTTTTTACGAAAACAAAATTCACAGAATCCTAATTTTTCTGTAACTATCTATAGCTACCAGCTATACAAAAGTTGCTAAACCTCATGAATATTAGCACCGGCTATTATCGTCGGCTAACTTTACACTAGTAAATTTGTCTGATGTGTAATTGTATTTTTCACTGCTGTTTGGCTGCTGTCTGGTAGATGAATACCTGAAATCTCCGTGTCATCATCAAACATATTAATGTCTGTACAATTGGGTAATTCAAACACTTGTTTCTTCGTATAGAAACAACTTTTCGTTAATCTGTCTCAGCATGGAACGAATACTTTATATCACGAACTATAAATGTGGATACAAAAACTGAAAAACTAAGCGATATTGTTAATCCCGCATTGCATGAAAAAATGTGTTGTAATTCACTTAATAACACGCTTGTTTGGTTGATTGTAAACACGTTGTAGTCCATCATGCATTGTTACTCATTTAGTGGATTGGTCAAAAACCCAGGTAAACATAAATTGTGTCACACGTAAATAAACAATTACATGTGCGAGGACATAAGTATACTAATTCATGCATTTCCATATAAGGTGGTGGTCCCGACCTGTTAAATATTCATGAGCATGAGGAAAAGTGATATCGGGCCAGTGACTGTCAACGCACTTAACTGCTCAAATAGAACGAATACAGTATAAAAGCCAATAACAAGTATAGTAAAAAATCTAAGACAGTGTGTGACATTCTTCTCCTGCTTGTGTATTGTCAAATTATCTTATTGTAAAAACTTAGGATTATGTGTTTTGAGGCAAACTTGACTCTCACTTTTAATTTAAAGACTTTTAAGATTGTTTTCAAGAACATGTGTAAACAAAATATATAGGTATAATTTCAAGAAAAATATTTAGATATCATTGATTTTAAGAAAAGTAGTTCATATGTTAATTAAGAATCAGTGCTCACCCATCACATTAGGAATTGAAAATGCCAGATACTCCAAAAATCGTATCATAAAGTTGAGGACCGAGAGCGTCCTTTTTCAATCGAATGCTTACTACAGAATAATTTGAGGGACGAACTCTTTCAGCATATTTCTAGCATTTGTCAGAAATTTAAAAAGTTAGATAAACATGATAAATTTTCGATGTCAACACAAGAAAACTTTACTATTATGGGAAACAGGCGCGGATCCAGAGAGGGGGGGGGTGGTGGGGGGTTCCGGGGGTTGGAACCCCCCTTTTTTTGAACGATCAATGCATTTGAATGGGGACATGTAATTGGAACCCCCCCCCCTTTGTCCTGGGTTAGGAACCCCCCTTTTTAAAATGGCTGGATCCGCCACTGGGGAAAACTGATGATTTTATTGTTCTTTTCAATTATGTATAATACACGTCTTGATACTGACTGCTTTTGATATCAATCAACGGGTTAGGTTTTTTTTCTATTTTGTTTTGGCTCCATTTGTAACTGAGGCTTATGGTGAAATAAAGATAATTATATCATATTAGTATTGTATTTGTCTTAATGTTGACCCAATCATTATACCATCGCTTCGAAAAAGGGGGCTACTGTTTTACCTCTGTCTGTACGTCCGTACATCCGTCAGTTCGTCCGTCCGTCCCATAAATCTTTTCGTTGCATCTTTTTCATGAACTATATTACAAGGATTTCTGACTGAATTTGGTTTCAGGGTTTATTGAAGTCGGCTATATCGTGTGATGCGTTTTCGGATTCATTACTCAACAACTTCCTGTTTACCGAAATATTTGGGCGAGGTTAATATCATCAGTAGCTTGCACCATCACTGGTTGTTCTTGCTCTTTACAGACCCTGTAATTTGGAAAATGAAATATTCTTTTCTGTTCCTTCTATATACAGATTTCGAATTGAGTATATTATAGAAAGTATTCGAACTACTTTAGCTGTATGTAATATATACGGAGTTATTTCTTAAAAAATGTTATAACATAAACGTAATGATTCAGACAGACAAATTTTATTTTACCCTGATACTCTGATACCTGACTAGATAAGTGTCGGACTTATGGGTTGTCGGACTATTGGGTTGTCGGACAAATGGGCTGTCAGACTAATAGGCTGTCAGACTAATGGGCTGTAGGAATAATGGCGTGTAACCGCATGGACCATGGCTTGATGTTGACGACCGTATGATTATTAGTATGCAAGTTATTTGCAGTTAGATAGTATATTTCATTTTTTACTGTTGGATTCTTTTTTTTAAATCTAAATCGGGTTGCTATTTTTTCTTTAAATTGTTTTACACGTTTTGTTTTAGGTTTATGTACCCTTGTGTTGATTCAATGATAAAAATATTGAAATTTTATAGAAAATCCACAGCCTTTCCCCTTGTACTCTCATATTTTGTAATTCGGTGACTGATAGAGAATTATTGCATCCAGTGCTATTTCCTTAAAACAAGATTATAAATTAATTTACTGGTTAAAGCAAATATACATATAGACCAAATCAAGTACACCTTTCAGGGTGTGCTCTACTTTAGTGACTCAGCAGAAGGTTTTTTTAGAACTTTTTGTAAAAAATAAACACCAGCACATCATAGAAAACCAAGTGAGTAATCTATGTTTGAAATTTTATAACAAACATCTTTATTAAAGGCTATGGATTTTCTATAAAAATATTGGTTTATTTGCCACTAAGTCCCCCTTTTCTATTGAAGGCTATGGATTTTCTATAAAAATATTGATTTATTTTCCACAAAGTCCCCCTTTTCTATTGAAGGCTATGGATTTTCTATAAAAATATTGGTTTATTTTCCACAAAGTCCCCCTTTTCTATTGAATGCAACTAAACACTAAAACAGTAACTATTCATGCTTTACACGAAGTTTACCCTTTGTATATGTACAAAATGGCCTATCACTATTATTCATTATATTTGTTGTTTTGATACTATTTCAGTTAGAAAAGTTCGTACTTGACTGGCTACAGAAGGTGTCATAAACACAGGTTCTCGTCTCAGAAAAAAAATATCCTATATACGGTATATAGGAGTTTTTTTTATGTTATATAAAGGTATATAGGTGAACAAAATCTGAGATGCCTGTGGTTATAAACCTTAAGGCCCATTGATCTTTATAAAATAGCATGCTGTGTAAAACAATGCTCTGTGTTAAAAATCATCAGTTGCATACATCAATGACATTAGCAGAGTTCGCGAAAAGTGGTGGTCCTACAGATTTTACCACCAAAATTTGACAAAGAACTGACACAATTAATTAGTATTTTGCAATAGAAATGAAAGTGAGGACCAGCAGATTGTCTTCCAGGACCACCAGTGGAAAAAAGAATTTGCGAACTCTGCATTAGGTCGTGACTAGAGAGTTGTTGAATTGGCTATCATATATTATGATGATGATCTGTTCATTAGGTCGCTGTCTAGTTGACGTATATTCCTTATTTAACATTTTAAGTGGTTTTTTCCCTTCTAGTTCTTAGTTTTTATGTTCGTTTGTGATATTTTTGTTAAAGGGGCACTAGCTATACAAGGTATATAAAAATCTAAAATATGATTTTTTTTTTGTTCAATCATTAATGAAAGTGATATAGGGTAATGGTACTTCGCATTTAGCCGCAAGTCTGCTTCAATTTTGTCAAAATAAGGTTATGAACATTGATGATGAATAATTCGACCTCATTGAATCCGTATCCATGTGAACTTATAAAATGAAATTAAACAGACCTTGATCTAATTGCACGATTTCGACTAGACTAAATTACACACAAAACGAAGCTTCATATTAATTGAAGCAAGGCCTTGTAAATTGTTTGCTTTAGACTTTTTTTAATTTGGATAAATGTTTTACTTTGTAATAAATCAAATAAGAAAATTTGAGTCAAATCGGTAAACTCGAATTTAATAGCTTGTGCATTGGCGGATCCAGGAGGGGAGAAGCCCGGTGTTGGAACACCCCCTTTTTCCGATCAATGCATTTGATCGGGGATATATAGTTGGACCCTCCTCCCCTGTGTCTTGGGTTGGGACCCCCCTTTTTAAAATGGCTGGATCCACCCCTGTTGTGTCCCTTTGATAACTGCCTCAATTCAATGAATACTATTCATCAACGGTACATTTATACTAATTGTAACTAGCATTGACTTTTGTATATGTATTTACAGAATAAATATTAGAGAGCACTTTCGAATTCATATAGCTATATGGGAAAATAAATACCTGGTGACGGTAGCCAAAACAATCAATATATTGCTATAAAGAGTTTATTACCTACCAAAACTAATTAAAAAAATAACACTGTATTCATTTATATTGTACATCAATGTTATATTTACACATCTTTAGATAAGGTCTAATGCATTTTTCGATTGTATTCTTTCTTTCCTAACTTTGTGTTTTACAATAAATATAAGAAATATATAGATCTTTGTTTGATGCATCGTAAATCCGTATGACGTCGAGTGCGTTCAACGGTTGGTGATTTACGGATTTTGCTTTCCAGTTCGCATTTATTGTATTTAGAATCTAATCAAAGTTTCGAAATTGATAACTATATGAATAGAAATATATCAAAATGTGCATAACGAGAAGCAGACATGAAATAGCCCTGAAAATCAATACTTTTTTCCGTTACGTAACTCCTATCAGTCAGGATTCTACATGGTTAAAATTATCTCCCCATTACGCCAAACAAAATATTTTACAATCGTAACAAGTGTGGACACAGATGAGTGTGGATAGTATGTTTGGATGTTTCACAGTGTTTTATGACAAAAAGGAGTTCTGTTTTCCCCAAAGAGTTCTATATTAAACTGTTTCTTAACAGCTAAGCCAAACATAAACCATAAGCAGTATTGTATATTCAATATTTAGTTTATTTAAAGACTGTCATGGAGGAGACATTAATTGCATTTATTTGATTATGATAAATTATGTTCTAAATCTTTGATTTTGAATAGCATGCCAAGTAAAAACAAGGTTCATTTCTGCATGATTTTTGTTTTTTTCAATACCTGTGTGGACACAGATCAGTGTGGAAAGTAGGTTTGGATGTTTGACAGTATTTTCTGACAAAGGGAGTTATGTTTTTCTCCATAGGGTCCTATAGTAAACTATGTTGCTTGACAGCTAACCTGAGCCAAACAATTAACAATAGCAGTATTGTTTATTCAATATTTTGTTTATTTCAAGACTGTCATGGAGGAGACATTAATTGCTTTTATTTGATTATGATAAATTATGTTCCACATATTTGATTCTTTATAGCATGGGGAGGAAAACATCAGGTTCATTTCTGTATGATTTTAATTTTTTGTTTTTTCAATACAAGTGTGGACGACGGTGTTTTCTGACAAAGGGAGTTCTGTTTTTCTCAGTAGGGTTCTATAGTAAATTGTGTTTTTCAACAGCTAACCTGAGCCAAAGATTAAGCAATAGCAGTATTGTTTATTCAATGTTGTACATGTAACATTGACACGGGATTTATTTATATAAATAATAAATATTCAACTAAGATCAAATTATTTAAAGAAAATGGATGTAAGCAATTTTAGAAAACCATACAGCCTTCAAAAATGAGGAAAAGCCTTCTTTGGCTGTAAACAGCCCCCTGACATGAAAAGTATGTAACAATTCAATTGAGAAAGGTAATGGCCTGATTTACAACTAAATAACAGGTTGGGACCCCACCCCCTAAATGAGGGATATCCCTTAATTTGCTGTTGTAAAAATGGAGAAAAAAAAATGTAGCCTTTTAAGCTTATAAAGCGGGGGGGGGGGGGGGGGGGGATTTTCAATAGATGACTTGCACTATCATTTTCTTTGTTCAGTGGAACGTAAAATTGGGGTTAAAACGCTAATTTGACATCAAAATAAGAACGATTGACTTACTTTTTAACATCAAAATAAAAAAGATTGGACTTCAACGTCATCAAAAGCTACTGTCCAAAAATTTTAACCAAAAACCTTAACCTGAAAAGTGACAGACAGATGGACATAGGAATGAACGAATGGACTAATGAACATCAGACAGAAAAAAAAACATAATGCCCTTAGTTTAGGCTTACAAAATTAATTTTTTTTGTTAATTTACAGTAAATGGAAAATGAATAACAGCATTAAAAACAATTGTGAAATTACGGCAATTGGAAAAAAAATAGCAGGATTTAAAATATGATTATTTGTCTTTCAGAATTATCTTTGAATGATTTTATTGAACAAAAAAGCAATATATATGTGGTTTGCATGTAACAGAAATAAAATAATATATTGAATAATATACCTTATTTGTTAACTATTCATAGTAATTTAAGTAATGTTAAAAAATATATAAATAAGATTATATTAAATATTTGAGTTGCTTTTTTTCTTTTAAATAGACAGATTGGTCACAGTATGCAGAAAATACTTATTTTTTTATTCAAATTTTTTGAATGAAATAGAAAGCCATCTTGATATATACTAATTTAGATTTTCAAGGTGTTAATGACATCACATTTATCATTCATGGAGTGTCAGTCAAGCGTAGAAGCTATAAAGCTAAAAATTTGAAAATTTGACATACATGATTAAATTGCCATTCCAAATGAATGTGAGATTATCTCCCTTTTCCAAGTAAACACCACTCTTATTATCATAAAAACAATACTTCACTTTATGATTCAGTACATGGTCATTAGGGAAAAAATGAAAGATTGAATACAGAGAAAGGAGTGGAAAAGGACTAAAAATATTCTGAACTGTCTATATAAACATCGGATTTACTTCCAATGTCACAGAAGAAAATATAAAGATGAACTTTAGTAGCAAACATTAAACATTTAAATTTAAGGTGGAACCTAACACCTTGACTAAAACTATGTATAATTTGGCTTGTTAAAATTTCATACAATTTTGACAAAATATTTACTTTGACCATTTGACAAAAATATAAAAATTTCAAAAAACTTGGAACCACACACTTTGTCTGAAAATTTCATTGGATATCATACATAGCAATTTGGAAAACACCAATTTTGATCATTGAGGAGCTTAATATTCCTTCAATAATAGATTGTGTTTTAAACATTCAGCTAATTTTACAGAGTTATACAGGAAAAATTTTTCACATAAATTTCACGTGAGATTCACGTGAAAATTTTCACTTGTATCTGATGTGAAATTCACGTGAATTGAGATTTAACTTGAAATTTGCGTTAAAAATTTCATGTGAAATTAATATGAATCAAGCTTTTTTTTAAAATGAAATTATAGTGAATTTGCCTTCAATCACACAAATTTCACAGGATTTGAGCTTATTCATAATCTAGTACAAATTCTGATATGTATAAGCATGAAAAATATTCTATGAAAATGTGTTCATACTTCCATTCTATTTCTCTTTCTTACTATCCAGAATTTTTTGTCTTAAATAAAGAAGGCAAGAAAATGCATCACAGGTTATGAACAATATCCAGGGCACCTCAGTTCACTCCTAGAACTTTTTGGATTGAGTTCAAGTCAATTCTTTTTTGTAAATGATTTATGGACTGACTATAGAAGATGTTTGCATTTGAATTGATTTTTATTATGTATGTACAAGTCATATTGTGTGGTCATCATACCTGCCAACTGTCACTATTTGCGGGTGATTTCCCCCATGGTGGCTCCCAAATTGAATTTTGAAAGATCAAATTTGTCCACAATTTAAACAAAACAATTAATTTTACAATGACTTTAGGCATATAAAAGTATGAAGAAGCCAAAAAAACAACATTAAAATGTATTTGCAGGCCCCCTTGAAGGTTCTTTTGGGACTATGACAGCCATCTTGCATGCAAAACCCCCATGGGCATTTTGAAAAGTTGGCAGGTCATCAATTTGAGGACTCCGACTGCATGTTAGCACCTAAATGCCTTTCGGGTGTTTTTGTTGTTTTATTGCTGTCTGATTGGTGTATACCTCATATCTCATTGTACTAATACACTAAAATAGAAAGTTATGTGAAATAAAGATGATATACAAATGTACCAAATTGAAAGTCTCTCTGTAATTGACAACCATTTACTTCTTGTTTATATATGCAAAACTAGTTTTTCTCATTTTAACACTGATCTTAAGATTTAGGGAAAATGTTGACAAAAAAACAAGCATAATACCACAGTAAAGGATCTCAAATTTTGGCTGCACAATAAGCTAAAAAAATTATTTCGTTTTTTTTTATATACAAATTTCATTTTAAAACAACACACATTTTCATTTTTTTAACATTACTTGTCTGTTGACACAATAATTTGAATTTGAATTGTATTATATTCTGAAAGTACTTGTGGTTGAAAAAATATATACAATAGTTTATTCCAGGTGGTTTACACTTCTTGAATACACCACTACTATTACTTCATGTCTGTTTATAATGTTTAAGAGTCCTCTTCTGCATATAATTGCTATTTGTACTCAAGGATTCCTTTATACATTTGCACAAGTTTATCCTCCTAAGATGTTGCTCCAATGATAAAATCCTGTAATGCATACTTATAAAAAGCAATCACTCATGACTCTTGGAAAATTTTCTACAGTTCCTGTAATATAATAAAATCCACATGTAATGTTTGTTTCTGGAGTCAAGGTTCAAGCAAAAAAGATTACATCAATTTAATCTCCAATGATTTACCAAACTTATAATTAGGAGAAAATTGTATTGTATTTTAAGCTCGAGCTCTGACATGATCAATTGGTGACTTTATGGTGATTTTTAGTAAAACCCAGACCTAGGTTTTTTACTAGTATTTCCAACTTGCCTGGGCATTGCAATACTCATAAAACCCAGGTTTTTGAATTGCCAACCCTGTTTCAGGACATTTTATAGCTCACTTATGCTGTATCAGTTTTGATCATCGTTGAAAGCTGTACATATGATCATTTATAGTTGGCAGTATTCAGTTATTTGGACTCTAGTGGATAGTTGTCTCATTGGAAGTCTTACCACGTTACATGTTTTATAATTTATAATAAGTATAATATATTACTGAAAACAGTTTGTTTTCATATACATTATATGTGTACTACATATAACCTGTATATATATATATATATATATATATATATATATATATATAAGTATACTTAAGTATACTTAGTGCCTATAAAAACACAACTCATCATTTTCAAGCCCCCTTCTTACATGTCTTAGCCCTTACAGTCATAGCTTACACCAAAAACAGCTGATTTCTTAATTGATTATAGCTAGTGTAGTATACAATAAACAGACCAAAATATGACACTTTATATTGACCAATGAACCCTGCCCAGACAGTATTGTACACCATACAATCTTTTTCTTTTTTTTGATTTAATGTATGTCAGATTTAATGTATGTCATTTGACAATAGACAATACTTTATTAATAAACCTGAGGCTCAGACACATAGGTGTACAAGAGGACATCATAATATACATGTATACACATTTTTATACACAATATACACTAAACATAATAATGCTACAAACATGGTAAAATATAGCAAAATGTCAATTTACAAACTACCATAACATTCAACTCAAAAAAGACTACATAAATCACAAGTATCGTGTACTTAGAAATAAAAAAAATATTGCTAAGTTTTTGTAAAGTTCTACATGACAAAATGTTAAAAGCTGTTTAAATTTGTACTCCGTTGGATTTGCAGTATAATATTGTGGTATATACTTATTTCTAAGCAGTTTTATTTCCTGTTTTTGACATTTAAATAGATAATGAAATTCATCTCCTATTCCATTTCCACAGAGATGACAAATTCGTGCATTTTTTGAAAGTCCGGACCATCTTTCCGTTTCTACAGGAAATTTTAAATTTGAACATCTGACAAAGCAAAAATTGCCTAGTTCATGATATCAGTAATTGTTTAATTTTAGTCGAGCTATTTTGATAATTTTCCTCAAACTACAAGCATAAATTAGCACATGGGAATAATATTAATATGAATTAAATAAGAATTGAAATCTTAGGATACCCAGAATATAAAATTTTAATCTCATAAATTTACATTGACTGAAAATTACAGAGGTAAATAAATGTAACTACATGCCTATTCCATACATGTATATAGCAGATTAACTTTTCCCTTGATCTGTTGATTGGTAGTGTTTTTCTTTTATTTCGTCAGTTTGTGTGAACTCCTTTTTAAATTTGCACATGATTCAGCATTTTTGTCATACCACTACACTTACTGTAACAAATACATACCAATTACATGTACTGTAGCTATAGGGTCTCATCTACATGTATATCTAATCAATTCATTCATTTCATTGTATAACTTCACTTTCACTTACATCTTGGGAACTACAAGCATGACAAGTGTGTATAATTCTGAAAATTTAAATTCCATTAATTATTATAAATATAAGCCCTGAACTTGATTAATATTTTCCAAATAAAAGTAGAGGCTCTAATCTCTAAGGCAGTAACCATTTTGATTTTCAGGGGGGGGGGGGGGAATGGGGGCTATTGATTTTCTGGAAAATAATTTTTTTTCCAGTTTTTAGAGAAAAAATAAATTGTTTTTGACCCTGATAAAAAGTAATTGTTTCAGCTTCAGCTGCCACTATATGTAATGCTAAAATTGAAAGAAAAAAATTGTTTTCAACTTGTCGAAAAACAAAATAGATTGTTTTTCACTGTAGGCGCAAAAAATAGTTAGTCTAGTAAAAAAAATTCATAGCCCCCTCCCCCCCACGAAAACCAAATGGTTGCTGTCTAAAGAGCTTGTGTTGCTCACCTTTAGTCTATTTGCATATCATAAATGAAGGACACAGATGGATCCATGACAATATTGCGTTTTGGTGATGGTGATGTGTTTGGTATCTATGATGAGTTTATTTGCATGTAGATCTAATACTTTAATGAACATTCTTGCTTCTTACAGTTATCTCCTTCTATAATAAACTTGGCCCAGTAGCCTGAGTAGTATACAAAATTTATGAAAATTGTTAAAATTGACTATAAAGGGCAATAACTCCTGAAGAGGTCAATTTACCCTTTTGATCATATTGTAACATGACCGAGGGGAGGTCAACACCAATACAGACGGACGGACATAGCCACCTATACCACAACAATATATCCCGTGATAAATTCCCTAAGTAACTAAATAATACGGTATATATATGCAAGTTTATTAACAAATGTACATTACTTCAGGCACATTGACAAAGTTAGCTACAAAGTTTAAACATATAAACTTTAAATACAAGTCCTCCAGAATCTAACTGATTCAAGACTTCAAGAAATTCACATCCTTCCAGTAATCACAGCTGATACACAATCTCCCAGTTGCTTGACCAACTGACCTTTATTATAGAGTTTAGTTACTCTTTCTCTAGACAAACAAAATAGGCATAACTAATTTTATTACCCTACACCCCAAGACACCGTTTCTGGTCTTTATAATCACATCTGACAATTCAACTTTAACTGCAGATAATAAAACTAGCCATTTGTCAAATTAGCCTTGCATCATTAATTTTCTCGGTACACAAATAAACATTTATAAAGCCAAACTAACTAGAGGTCAATATTTACAAAACATCCAAATATTACAATATTGACTTTTTTGTACAGGTCTTACTTTGCTGTATATTATTGCTATTTACAGTTAATTTCTATTTATAATACTCAAGATAAATAACCAAAAGCTGCAAAATTTTCTTAAAATTGCCAATTCAGGGGCAGCAACCCAACAACGGGTTTCCTAATTGGTATGAAAATTTCACAGTAGATAGATCTAACGAACAAATTTATCATGGTTAGATTCGCTCTAAATGCTTTGGTTTCTGAGATATGAGCTGAAAACTGCATTTTACCCTATGTCCTACTTTAAGCCATGTTGGCCATCTTGGTTCACAGGCCGGGTCATTGGACACATTTTTTTAAACTAGATACCCTATTGAATATTGTGGAAAGAGAAAAAAAAATGTTTTTTTTATAACCTCTTTCAAAATGACTAGTACTAGTTTCCTAGATTGAACTGTTGCACGTTTTGTCAGATTATTAACAGCTGACTAAGCAGTATTGTTCTGTAATTTGTTGAAGGTCATTATAAAAGTTGCATATAAGTGCTTATATCCCCTTTATTTTGAACGTGACTGATCATGATCATTTTCTTATTGCATGTATTGGCAATCCTACCAAATCTCCTTATTTTTAAATTACTAAAATTTTCAATCTGCTATTTATATCTGTTAATAAATTCTATTTATAAAAAAAAAATGCACACAGCTACTTTTGCATAACCTGATTATAGGTAACTATTTCTGTACCAAAAAAAAAAGTGCATATTAGTTCCACATTAAAACGACAATTTTGGAAAAAGGGTCCATTAACATAAAGGTATACTAAACTCTTGAGCTGGGGAGTCTAACTGTCCTGGCGGTCTGGACCCCCTGCCGTCCTGGGTCTGCATCTGCAAGAGAAAAAAAAAGTGCACATTAGTTCCACATTAATACGACAATTTTGGAAAAAGGGTCCATTAACATAAAGGTATACTTAACTCTTGAGCTGGGGAGTCTAGCTGTCCTGGCGGTCTGGACCCCCTGTCGTCCTGGGTCTGCATCTGAAAGAGAACAAAAAAGTGCACATTAGTTCCACATAAATACGACAATTTTGGAAAAAGGGTCCATTAACATAAAGGTATACTTAACTCTTGAGCTTGGGAGTCTAGCTGTCCTGGCGGTCTGGACCCCCTGCCGTCCTGGGTCTGCATCTGCAAGAGAAAAAAAAAGTGCACATTAGTTCCACATTAATACGACAATTTTGGAAAAAGGGTCCATTAACATAAAGGTATACTTAACTCTTGAGCTGGAGAGTCTAGCTGTCCTGGCGGTCTGGACCCCCTGCCGTCCTGGGTCTGCATCTGCAAGAGAAAAAAAAAGTGCACATTAGTTCCACATTAATACAACAATTTTGGAAAAAGGGTCCATTAACATAAAGGTATACTTAACTCTTGAGCTGGGGAGTCTAGCTGTCCTGGCGGTCTGGACCCCCTGCCGTCCTGGGTCTGCATCTGCAAGAGAAAGAAAAAGTGCACATTAGTTCCACATTAATACGACAATTTTGGAAAAAGGGTCCATTAACATAAAGGTATACTTAACTCTTGAGCTGGGGAGTCTAGCTGTCCTGGCGGTCTGGACCCCCTGCCGTCCTGGGTCTGCATCTGCAAGAGAAAGAAAAAGTGCACATTAGTTCCACATTAATACGACAATTTTGGAAAAAGGGTCCATTAACATAAAGGTATACTTAACTCTTGAGCTGGGGAGTCTAGCTGTCCTGGCGGTCTGGACCCCCTGCCGTCCTGGGTCTGCATCTGCAAGAGAAAGAAAAAGTGCACATTAGTTCCACATTAATACGACAATTTTGGAAAAAGGGTCCATTAACATAAAGGTATACTTAACTCTTGAGCTGGGGAGTCTAGCTGTCCTGGCGGTCTGGACCCCCTGCCGTCCTGGGTCTGCATCTGCAAGAGAAAAAAAAAGTGCACATTAGTTCCACATTAATACGACAATTTTGGAAAAAGGGTCCATTAACATAAAGGTATACTTAACTCTTGAGCTGGGGAGTCTAGCTGTCCTGGCGGTCTGGACCCCCTGCCGTCCTGGGTCTGCATCTGCAAGAGAAAAAAAAAAGTGCACATTAGTTCCACATTAATACGACAATTTTGGAAAAAGGGTCCATTAACATAAAGGTATACTTAACTCTTGAGCTGGGGAGTCTAGCTGTCCTGGCGGTCTGGACCCCCTGCCGTCCTGGGTCTGCATCTGCAAGAGAAAAAAAAAGTGCACATTAGTTCCACATTAATACGACAATTTTGGAAAAAGGGTCCATTAACATAAAGGTATACTTAACTCTTGAGCTGGGGAGTCTAGCTGTCCTGGCGGTCTGGACCCCCTGCCGTCCTGGGTCTGCATCTGCAAGAGAAAAAAAAAGTGCACATTAGTTCCACATTAATACGACAATTTTCGAAAAAGGGTCCATTAACATAAAGGTATACTTAACTCTTGAGCTGGGGAGTCTAGCTGTCCTGGCGGTCTGGACCCCCTGCCGTCCTGGGTCTGCATCTGCAAGAGAAAGAAAAAGTGCACATTAGTTCCACATTAATACGACAATTTTGGAAAAAGGGTCCATTAACATAAAGGTATACTTAACTCTTGAGCTGGGGAGTCTAGCTGTCCTGGCGGTCTGGACCCCCTGCCGTCCTGGGTCTGCATCTGCAAGAGAAAAGAAAAGTGCTCATTAGTTCCACATTAATACGACAATTTTGGAAAAAGGGTCCATTAACATAAAGGTATACTTAACTCTTGAGCTGGGGAGTCTAGCTGTCCTGGCGGTCTGGACCCCCTGCCGTCCTGGGTCTGCATCTGCAAGAGAAAGAAAAAGTGCACATTAGTTCCACATTAATACGACAATTTTGGAAAAAGGGTCCATTAACATAAAGGTATACTTAACTCTTGAGCTGGGGAGTCTAGCTGTCCTGGCAGTCTGGACTCCCTGCCGTCCTGGGTCTGCATCTGCAAGAGAAAAAAAAAGTGCACATTAGTTCCACATTAATACGACAATTTTGGAAAAAGGGTCCATTAACATAAAGGTATACTTAACTCTTGAGCTGGGGAGTCTAGCTGTCCTGGCGGTCTGGACCCCCTGCCGTCCTGGGTCTGCATCTGCAAGAGAAAAAAAAAGTGCACATTAGTTCCACATTAATACGACAATTTTGGAAAAAGGGTCCATTAACATAAAGGTATACTTAACTCTTGAGCTGGGGAGTCTAGCTGTCCTGGCGGTCTGGACCCCCTGCCGTCCTGGGTCTGCATCTGCAAGAGAAAAAAAGTGCACATTAGTTCCACATTAATACGACAATTTTCGAAAAAGGGTCCATTAACATAAAGGTATACTTAACTCTTGAGCTGGGGAGTCTAGCTGTCCTGGCGGTCTGGACCCCCTGCCGTCCTGGGTCTGCATCTGGAAAGAGAAAAAAAAAGTGCACATTAGTTCCACATTAATACGACAATTTTGGAAAAAGGGTCCATTAACATAAAGGTATACTTAACTCTTGAGCTGGGGAGTCTAGCTGTCCTGGCGGTCTGGACCCCCTGCCGTCCTGGGTCCTGCATCTGCAAGAGAAAGAAAAAAGTGCACATTAGTTCCACATTAATACGACAATTTTGGAAAAAGGGTCCATTAACATAAAGGTATACTTAACTCTTGAGCTGGGGAGTCTAGCTGTCCTGGCGGTCTGGACCCCCTGCCGTCCTGGGTCTGCATCTGCAAGAGAAAAAAAAAGTGCACATTAGTTCCACATTAATACGACAATTTTGGAAAAAAGGGTCCATTAACATAAAGGTATACTTAACTCTTGAGCTGGGGAGTCTAGCTGTCCTGGCGGTCTGGACCCCCTGCCGTCCTGGGTCTGCATCTGCAAGAGAAAAAAAAAGTGCACATTAGTTCCACATTAATACGACAATTTTGGAAAAAGGGTCCATTAACATAAAGGTATACTTAACTCTTGAGCTGGGGAGTCTAGCTGTCCTGGCGGTCTGGACCCCCCTGCCGTCCTGGGTCTGCATCTGCAAGAGAAAAAAAAAGTGCACATTAGTTCCACATTAATACGACAATTTTGGAAAAAGGGTCCATTAACATAAAGGTATACTTAACTCTTGAGCTGGGGAGTCTAGCTGTCCTGGCGGTCTGGACCCCTGCCGTCCTGGGTCTGCATCTGCAAGAGAAAAAAAAAGTGCACATTAGTTCCACATTAATACGACAATTTTGGAAAAAGGGTCCATTAACATAAAGGTATACTTAACTCTTGAGCTGGGGAGTCTAGCTGTCCTGGCGGTCTGGACCCCCTGCCGTCCTGGGTCTGCATCTGCAAGAGAAAAAAAAGTGCACATTAGTTCCACATTAATACGACAATTTTGGAAAAAGGGTCCATTAACATAAAGGTATACTTAACTCTTGAGCTGGGGAGTCTAGCTGTCCTGGCGGTCTGGACCCCCTGCCGTCCTGGGTCTGCATCTGCAAGAGAAAAAAAAAGTGCACATTAGTTCCACATTAATACGACAATTTTGGAAAAAGGGTCCATTAACATAAAGGTATACTTAACTCTTGAGCTGGGGAGTCTAGCTGTCCTGGGCGGTCTGGACCCCCTGCCGTCCTGGGTCTGCATCTGCAAGAGAAAAAAAAAGTGCACATTAGTTCCACATTAATACGACAATTTTGGAAAAAGGGTCCATTAACATAAAGGTATACTTAACTCTTGAAGCTGGGGAGTCTAGCTGTCCTGGCGGTCTGGACCCCCTGCCGTCCTGGGTCTGCATCTGCAAGAGAAAAAAAAAGTGCACATTAGTTCCACATTAATCGACAATTTGGAAAAAGGGTCCATTAACATAAAGGTATACTTAACTCTTGAGCTGGGGAGTCTAGCTGTCCTGGCGGTCTGGACCCCCTGCCGTCCTGGGTCTGCATCTGCAAGAGAAAGAAAAGTGCACATTTAGTTCCACATTAATACGACAATTTTGGAAAAAGGGTCCATTAACATAAAGGTATACTTAACTCTTGAGCTGGGGAGTCTAGCTGTCCTGGCGGTCTGGACCCCCTGCCGTCTGGGTCTGCATCTGCAAGAGAAAAAAAAAGTGCACATTAGTTCCACATTAATACGACAATTTTGGAAAAAGGGTCCATTAACATAAAGGTATACTTAACTCTTGAGCTGGGAGTCTAGCTGTCCTGGCGGTCTGGACCCCCTGCCGTCCTGGGTCTGCATCTGCAAGAGAAAATATGGCACATAGTTAATACGCAATTTTGGAAAAAGTCCATTTAACAAAAAGGTATACTTAACTCTTGAGCTGGGGAGTCTAGCTGTCCTGGCGGTCTGGACCCCCTGCCGTCCTGGGTCTGCATCTGCAAGAGAAAAAAAAAGTGCACATTAGTTCCACATTAATACGACAATTTTGGAAAAAGGGTCCATTAACATAAAGGTATACTAACTCTTGAGCTGGGGAGTCTAGCTGTCCTGGCAGTCTGGACCCCTGCCGTCCTGGGTCTGCATCTGCAAGAGAAAATCTGCAAGAGAAAAAAAAAGTGCACATTAGTTCCACATTAATACGACAATTTTGGAAAAAGGGTCCATTAACATAAAGGTATACTTAACTCTTGAGCTGGGGAGTCTAGCTGTCCTGGCGGTCTGGACCCCCTGCCGTCCTGGGTCTGCATCTGCAAGAGAAAAAAAAAGTGCACATTAGTTCCACATTAATACGACAATTTTGGAAAAAGGGTCCATTAACATAAAGGTATACTTAACTCTTGAGCTGGGGAGTCTAGCTGTCCTGGCGGTCTGGACCCCCTGCCGTCCTGGGTCTGCATCTGCAAGAGAAAAAAAAAGTGCACATTAGTTCCACATTAATACGACAATTTTGGAAAAAGGGTCCATTAACATAAAGGTATACTTAACTCTTGAGCTGGGGAGTCTAGCTGTCCTGGCGGTCTGGACCCCCTGCCGTCCTGGGTCTGCATCTGCAAGAGAAAAAAAAGTGCACATTAGTTCCACATTAATACGACAATTTTGGAAAAAGGGTCCATTAACATAAAGGTATACTTAACTCTTGAGCTGGGGAGTCTAGCTGTCCTGGCGGTCTGGACCCCCTGCCGTCCTGGGTCTGCATCTGCAAGAGAAAAAAAAAGTGCACATTAGTTCCACATTAATACGACAATTTTGGAAAAAGGGTCCATTAACATAAAGGTATACTTAACTCTTGAGCTGGGGAGTCTAGCTGTCCTGGCGGTCTGGACCCCCTGCCGTCCTGGGTCTGCATCTGCAAGAGAAAAAAAAAGTGCACATTAGTTCCACATTAATACAATTTTGGAAAAAGGGTCCATTAACATAAAGGTATACTTAACTCTTGAGCTGGGGAGTCTAGCTGTCCTGGCGGTCTGGACCCCCCCCTGCCGTCCTGGGTCTGCATCTGCAAGAGAAAGAAAAAGTGCACATTAGTTCCACATTAATACGACAATTTTGGAAAAAGGGTCCATTAACATAAAGGTATACTTAACTCTTGAGCTGGGGAGTCTAGCTGTCCTGGCGGTCTGGACCCCCTGCCGTCCTGGGTCTGCATCTGCAAGAGAAAGAAAAAGTGCACATTAGTTCCACATTAATACGACAATTTTGGAAAAAGGGTCCATTAACATAAAGGTATACTTAACTCTTGAGCTGGGGAGTCTAGCTGTCCTGGCGGTCTGGACCCCCTGCCGTCCTGGGTCTGCATCTGCAAGAGAAAGAAAAAGTGCACATTAGTTCCACATTAATACGACAATTTTGGAAAAAGGGTCCATTAACATAAAGGTATACTTAACTCTTGAGCTGGGGAGTCTAGCTGTCCTGGCGGTCTGGACCCCCTGCCGTCCTGGGTCTGCATCTGCAAGAGAAAGAAAAAGTGCACATTAGTTCCACATTAATACGACAATTTTGGAAAAAGGGTCCATTAACATAAAGGTATACTTAACTCTTGAGCTGGGGAGTCTAGCTGTCCTGGCGGTCTGGACCCCCTGCCGTCCTGGGTCTGCATCTGCAAGAGAAAGAAAAAGTGCACATTAGTTCCACATTAATACGACAATTTTGGAAAAAGGGTCCATTAACATAAAGGTATACTTAACTCTTGAGCTGGGGAGTCTAGCTGTCCTGGCGGTCTGGACCCCCTGCCGTCCTGGGTCTGCATCTGCAAGAGAAAAAAAAGTGCACATTAGTTCCACATTAATACGACAATTTTGGAAAAAGGGTCCATTAACATAAAGGTATACTTAACTCTTGAGCTGGGGAGTCTAGCTGTCCTGGCGGTCTGGACCCCCTGCCGTCCTGGGTCTGCATCTGCAAGAGAAAGAAAAAGTGCACATTAGTTCCACATTAATACGACAATTTTGGAAAAAGGGTCCATTAACATAAAGGTATACTTAACTCTTGAGCTGGGGAGTCTAGCTGTCCTGGCGGTCTGGACCCCCTGCCGTCCTGGGTCTGCATCTGCAAGAGAAAGAAAAAGTGCACATTAGTTCCACATTAATACGACAATTTTGGAAAAAGGGTCCATTAACATAAAGGTATACTTAACTCTTGAGCTGGGGAGTCTAGCTGTCCTGGCGGTCTGGACCCCCTGCCGTCCTGGGTCTGCATCTGCAAGAGAAAAAAAAAGTGCACATTAGTTCCACATTAATACGACAATTTTGGAAAAAGGGTCCATTAACATAAAGGTATACTTAACTCTTGAGCTGGGGAGTCTAGCTGTCCTGGCGGTCTGGACCCCCTGCCGTCCTGGGTCTGCATCTGCAAGAGAAAGAAAAAGTGCACATTAGTTCCACATTAATACGACAATTTTGGAAAAAGGGTCCATTAACATAAAGGTATACTTAACTCTTGAGCTGGGGAGTCTAGCTGTCCTGGCGGTCTGGACCCCCTGCCGTCCTGGGTCTGCATCTGCAAGAGAAAAAAAAAGTGCACATTAGTTCCACATTAATACGACAATTTTGGAAAAAGGGTCCATTAACATAAAGGTATACTTAACTCTTGAGCTGGGGAGTCTAGCTGTCCTGGCGGTCTGGACCCCCTGCCGTCCTGGGTCTGCATCTGCAAGAGAAAAAAAAAGTGCACATTAGTTCCACATTAATACGACAATTTTGGAAAAAGGGTCCATTAACATAAAGGTATACTTAACTCTTGAGCTGGGGAGTCTAGCTGTCCTGGCGGTCTGGACCCCCTGCCGTCCTGGGTCTGCATCTGCAAGAGAAAGAAAAAGTGCACATTAGTTCCACATTAATACGACAATTTTGGAAAAAGGGTCCATTAACATAAAGGTATACTTAACTCTTGAGCTGGGGAGTCTAGCTGTCCTGGCGGTCTGGACCCCCTGCCGTCCTGGGTCTGCATCTGCAAGAGAAAGAAAAAGTGCACATTAGTTCCACATTAATACGACAATTTTGGAAAAAGGGTCCATTAACATAAAGGTATACTTAACTCTTGAGCTGGGGAGTCTAGCTGTCCTGGCGGTCTGGACCCCCTGCCGTCCTGGGTCTGCATCTGCAAGAGAAAGAAAAAGTGCACATTAGTTCCACATTAATACGACAATTTTGGAAAAAGGGTCCATTAACATAAAGGTATACTTAACTCTTGAGCTGGGGAGTCTAGCTGTCCTGGCGGTCTGGACCCCCTGCCGTCCTGGGTCTGCATCTGCAAGAGAAAAAAAAAGTGCACATTAGTTCCACATTAATACGACAATTTTGGAAAAAGGGTCCATTAACATAAAGGTATACTTAACTCTTGAGCTGGGGAGTCTAGCTGTCCTGGCGGTCTGGACCCCCTGCCGTCCTGGGTCTGCATCTGCAAGAGAAAGAAAAAAGTGCACATTAGTTCCACATTAATACGACAATTTTGGAAAAAGGGTCCATTAACATAAAGGTATACTTAACTCTTGAGCTGGGGAGTCTAGCTGTCCTGGCGGTCTGGACCCCCTGCCGTCCTGGGTCTGCATCTGCAAGAGAAAAAAAAAGTGCACATTAGTTCCACATTAATACGACAATTTTGGAAAAAGGGTCCATTAACATAAAGGTATACTTAACTCTTGAGCTGGGGAGTCTAGCTGTCCTGGCGGTCTGGACCCCCTGCCGTCCTGGGTCTGCATCTGCAAGAGAAAAAAAAAGTGCACATTAGTTCCACATTAATACGACAATTTTGGAAAAAGGGTCCATTAACATAAAGGTATACTTAACTCTTGAGCTGGGGAGTCTAGCTGTCCTGGCGGTCTGGACCCCCTGCCGTCCTGGGTCTGCATCTGCAAGAGAAAAAAAAGTGCACATTAGTTCCACATTAATACGACAATTTTGGAAAAAGGGTCCATTAACATAAAGGTATACTTAACTCTTGAGCTGGGGAGTCTAGCTGTCCTGGCGGTCTGGACCCCCTGCCGTCCTGGGTCTGCATCTGCAAGAGAAAAAAAAGTGCACATTAGTTCCACATTAATACGACAATTTTGGAAAAAGGGTCCATTAACATAAAGGTATACTTAACTCTTGAGCTGGGGAGTCTAGCTGTCCTGGCGGTCTGGACCCCCTGCCGTCCTGGGTCTGCATCTGCAAGAGAAAAAAAAAGTGCACATTAGTTCCACATTAATACGACAATTTTGGAAAAAGGGTCCATTAACATAAAGGTATACTTAACTCTTGAGCTGGGGAGTCTAGCTGTCCTGGCGGTCTGGACCCCCTGCCGTCCTGGGTCTGCATCTGCAAGAGAAAAAAAAAGTGCACATTAGTTCCACATTAATACGACAATTTTGGAAAAAGGGTCCATTAACATAAAGGTATACTTAACTCTTGAGCTGGGGAGTCTAGCTGTCCTGGCGGTCTGGACCCCCTGCCGTCCTGGGTCTGCATCTGCAAGAGAAAAAAAAAGTGCACATTAGTTCCACATTAATACGACAATTTTGGAAAAAGGGTCCATTAACATAAAGGTATACTTAACTCTTGAGCTGGGGAGTCTAGCTGTCCTGGCGGTCTGGACCCCCTGCCGTCCTGGGTCTGCATCTGCAAGAGAAAAAAAAAGTGCACATTAGTTCCACATTAATACGACAATTTTGGAAAAAGGGTCCATTAACATAAAGGTATACTTAACTCTTGAGCTGGGGAGTCTAGCTGTCCTGGCGGTCTGGACCCCCTGCCGTCCTGGGTCTGCATCTGCAAGAGAAAAAAAAAGTGCACATTAGTTCCACATTAATACGACAATTTTGGAAAAAGGGTCCATTAACATAAAGGTATACTTAACTCTTGAGCTGGGGAGTCTAGCTGTCCTGGCGGTCTGGACCCCCTGCCGTCCTGGGTCTGCATCTGCAAGAGAAAAAAAAAGTGCACATTAGTTCCACATTAATACGACAATTTTGGAAAAAGGGTCCATTAACATAAAGGTATACTTAACTCTTGAGCTGGGGAGTCTAGCTGTCCTGGCGGTCTGGACCCCCTGCCGTCCTGGGTCTGCATCTGCAAGAGAAAAAAAAAGTGCACATTAGTTCCACATTAATACGACAATTTTGGAAAAAGGGTCCATTAACATAAAGGTATACTTAACTCTTGAGCTGGGGAGTCTAGCTGTCCTGGCGGTCTGGACCCCCTGCCGTCCTGGGTCTGCATCTGCAAGAGAAAAAAAAAGTGCACATTAGTTCCACATTAATACGACAATTTTGGAAAAAGGGTCCATTAACATAAAGGTATACTTAACTCTTGAGCTGGGGAGTCTAGCTGTCCTGGCGGTCTGGACCCCCTGCCGTCCTGGGTCTGCATCTGCAAGAGAAAGAAAAAGTGCACATTAGTTCCACATTAATACGACAATTTTGGAAAAAGGGTCCATTAACATAAAGGTATACTTAACTCTTGAGCTGGGGAGTCTAGCTGTCCTGGCGGTCTGGACCCCCTGCCGTCCTGGGTCTGCATCTGCAAGAGAAAAAAAAAGTGCACATTAGTTCCACATTAATACGACAATTTTGGAAAAAGGGTCCATTAACATAAAGGTATACTTAACTCTTGAGCTGGGGAGTCTAGCTGTCCTGGCGGTCTGGACCCCCTGCCGTCCTGGGTCTGCATCTGCAAGAGAAAAAAAAAGTGCACATTAGTTCCACATTAATACGACAATTTTGGAAAAAGGGTCCATTAACATAAAGGTATACTTAACTCTTGAGCTGGGGAGTCTAGCTGTCCTGGCGGTCTGGACCCCCTGCCGTCCTGGGTCTGCATCTGCAAGAGAAAAAAAAAGTGCACATTAGTTCCACATTAATACGACAATTTTGGAAAAAGGGTCCATTAACATAAAGGTATACTTAACTCTTGAGCTGGGGAGTCTAGCTGTCCTGGCGGTCTGGACCCCCTGCCGTCCTGGGTCTGCATCTGCAAGAGAAAAAAAAAGTGCACATTAGTTCCACATTAATACGACAATTTTGGAAAAAGGGTCCATTAACATAAAGGTATACTTAACTCTTGAGCTGGGGAGTCTAGCTGTCCTGGCGGTCTGGACCCCCTGCCGTCCTGGGTCTGCATCTGCAAGAGAAAGAAAAAAGTGCACATTAGTTCCACATTAATACGACAATTTTGGAAAAAGGGTCCATTAACATAAAGGTATACTTAACTCTTGAGCTGGGGAGTCTAGCTGTCCTGGCGGTCTGGACCCCCTGCCGTCCTGGGTCTGCATCTGCAAGAGAAAAAAAAAGTGCACATTAGTTCCACATTAATACGACAATTTTGGAAAAAGGGTCCATTAACATAAAGGTATACTTAACTCTTGAGCTGGGGAGTCTAGCTGTCCTGGCGGTCTGGACCCCCTGCCGTCCTGGGTCTGCATCTGCAAGAGAAAAAAAAGTGCACATTAGTTCCACATTAATACGACAATTTTGGAAAAAGGGTCCATTAACATAAAGGTATACTTAACTCTTGAGCTGGGGAGTCTAGCTGTCCTGGCGGTCTGGACCCCCTGCCGTCCTGGGTCTGCATCTGCAAGAGAAAAAAAAGTGCACATTAGTTCCACATTAATACGACAATTTTGGAAAAAGGGTCCATTAACATAAAGGTATACTTAACTCTTGAGCTGGGGAGTCTAGCTGTCCTGGCGGTCTGGACCCCCTGCCGTCCTGGGTCTGCATCTGCAAGAGAAAAAAAAAGTGCACATTAGTTCCACATTAATACGACAATTTTGGAAAAAGGGTCCATTAACATAAAGGTATACTTAACTCTTGAGCTGGGGAGTCTAGCTGTCCTGGCGGTCTGGACCCCCTGCCGTCCTGGGTCTGCATCTGCAAGAGAAAAAAAAGTGCACATTAGTTCCACATTAATACGACAATTTTGGAAAAAGGGTCCATTAACATAAAGGTATACTTAACTCTTGAGCTGGGGAGTCTAGCTGTCCTGGCGGTCTGGACCCCCTGCCGTCCTGGGTCTGCATCTGCAAGAGAAAGAAAAAGTGCACATTAGTTCCACATTAATACGACAATTTTGGAAAAAGGGTCCATTAACATAAAGGTATACTTAACTCTTGAGCTGGGGAGTCTAGCTGTCCTGGCGGTCTGGACCCCCTGCCGTCCTGGGTCTGCATCTGCAAGAGAAAAAAAAAGTGCACATTAGTTCCACATTAATACGACAATTTTGGAAAAAGGGTCCATTAACATAAAGGTATACTTAACTCTTGAGCTGGGGAGTCTAGCTGTCCTGGCGGTCTGGACCCCCTGCCGTCCTGGGTCTGCATCTGCAAGAGAAAAAAAAAGTGCACATTAGTTCCACATTAATACGACAATTTTGGAAAAAGGGTCCATTAACATAAAGGTATACTTAACTCTTGAGCTGGGGAGTCTAGCTGTCCTGGCGGTCTGGACCCCCTGCCGTCCTGGGTCTGCATCTGCAAGAGAAAAAAAAAGTGCACATTAGTTCCACATTAATACGACAATTTTGGAAAAAGGGTCCATTAACATAAAGGTATACTTAACTCTTGAGCTGGGGAGTCTAGCTGTCCTGGCGGTCTGGACCCCCTGCCGTCCTGGGTCTGCATCTGCAAGAGAAAAAAAAAGTGCACATTAGTTCCACATTAATACGACAATTTTGGAAAAAGGGTCCATTAACATAAAGGTATACTTAACTCTTGAGCTGGGGAGTCTAGCTGTCCTGGCGGTCTGGACCCCCTGCCGTCCTGGGTCTGCATCTGCAAGAGAAAAAAAAAGTGCACATTAGTTCCACATTAATACGACAATTTTGGAAAAAGGGTCCATTAACATAAAGGTATACTTAACTCTTGAGCTGGGGAGTCTAGCTGTCCTGGCGGTCTGGACCCCCTGCCGTCCTGGGTCTGCATCTGCAAGAGAAAAAAAAAGTGCACATTAGTTCCACATTAATACGACAATTTTGGAAAAAGGGTCCATTAACATAAAGGTATACTTAACTCTTGAGCTGGGGAGTCTAGCTGTCCTGGCGGTCTGGACCCCCTGCCGTCCTGGGTCTGCATCTGCAAGAGAAAAAAAAAGTGCACATTAGTTCCACATTAATACGACAATTTTGGAAAAAGGGTCCATTAACATAAAGGTATACTTAACTCTTGAGCTGGGGAGTCTAGCTGTCCTGGCGGTCTGGACCCCCTGCCGTCCTGGGTCTGCATCTGCAAGAGAAAAAAAAAGTGCACATTAGTTCCACATTAATACGACAATTTTGGAAAAAGGGTCCATTAACATAAAGGTATACTTAACTCTTGAGCTGGGGAGTCTAGCTGTCCTGGCGGTCTGGACCCCCTGCCGTCCTGGGTCTGCATCTGCAAGAGAAAAAAAAAGTGCACATTAGTTCCACATTAATACGACAATTTTGGAAAAAGGGTCCATTAACATAAAGGTATACTTAACTCTTGAGCTGGGGAGTCTAGCTGTCCTGGCGGTCTGGACCCCCTGCCGTCCTGGGTCTGCATCTGCAAGAGAAAAAAAAGTGCACATTAGTTCCACATTAATACGACAATTTTGGAAAAAGGGTCCATTAACATAAAGGTATACTTAACTCTTGAGCTGGGGAGTCTAGCTGTCCTGGCGGTCTGGACCCCCTGCCGTCCTGGGTCTGCATCTGCAAGAGAAAAAAAAAGTGCACATTAGTTCCACATTAATACGACAATTTTGGAAAAAGGGTCCATTAACATAAAGGTATACTTAACTCTTGAGCTGGGGAGTCTAGCTGTCCTGGCGGTCTGGACCCCCTGCCGTCCTGGGTCTGCATCTGCAAGAGAAAAAAAAAGTGCACATTAGTTCCACATTAATACGACAATTTTGGAAAAAGGGTCCATTAACATAAAGGTATACTTAACTCTTGAGCTGGGGAGTCTAGCTGTCCTGGCGGTCTGGACCCCCTGCCGTCCTGGGTCTGCATCTGCAAGAGAAAAAAAAAGTGCACATTAGTTCCACATTAATACGACAATTTTGGAAAAAGGGTCCATTAACATAAAGGTATACTTAACTCTTGAGCTGGGGAGTCTAGCTGTCCTGGCGGTCTGGACCCCCTGCCGTCCTGGGTCTGCATCTGCAAGAGAAAAAAAAAGTGCACATTAGTTCCACATTAATACGACAATTTTGGAAAAAGGGTCCATTAACATAAAGGTATACTTAACTCTTGAGCTGGGGAGTCTAGCTGTCCTGGCGGTCTGGACCCCCTGCCGTCCTGGGTCTGCATCTGCAAGAGAAAAAAAAGTGCACATTAGTTCCACATTAATACGACAATTTTGGAAAAAGGGTCCATTAACATAAAGGTATACTTAACTCTTGAGCTGGGAGTCTAGCTGTCCTGGCGGTCTGGACCCCCTGCCGTCCCTGGGTCTGCATCTGCAAGAGAAAAAAAAGTGCCATGTTCCTTGAGCTGTGGAGTCTAGCTGTCCTGGCGGTCTGGACCCCCTGCCGTCCTGGGTCTGCATCTGCAAGAGAAAAAAAAAGTGCACATTAGTTCCACATTAATACGACAATTTTGGAGAGAAGGGTCCATTAACATAAAGGCTGGCCCCTGCCGTCCTGGTCTGCATCGCAAGAAAAAAAATTGCACATTATTCCACATAATACGACAATTTTGGGAGAAAGGGTC